>NW_027223760.1:84528209-84945709 GCF_028538775.1 Myotis yumanensis | reverse complement strand
GTTTTGGCCTGGTCCTACAGGCCAGGCTGAGGGACCCCACTGGTGCACAAATTGGTGCACCGGGCCGCTAGAAATAAAATTTAAATAAAATCTATAATAATAAAAGTGTAATGTGCTAATTGCCAAACGACCTTCCGGGCAACTTTCCGGATGAAGCTGGGGCTGCGAGGACCAAGCCCCTTGCATGAATTTTGTGCATCGGGCCTCTAGTGATAAAATAAAATAATAAAATAAACGGTGACCACTGGGGAGCAACAGGGTGGCAGCTTCGGCGTGTGCCCAGGGCAGCCCCTCTGAGGGCACGCCCACGCTGAGGTCTGAGTGGCGGGGTGCCGGGGCGGGGACGGGCCCGCAGGCAGAGGTGGCGGCTGTGATGGGCCGTGCGCTGGAACTGGCTGGCCTGTTGGGACGGCGAAGGCGGGAGGGGCCCACAAGACATCGCCACCATCTGTGGTTTGTTCACCTGCACTGCTTGGCACCCGAGTTTCCCACAGGAGTTGGAGCCACCTAAGTGACTAACAAGCAAAGCGATGAAGCCACCAGTAAGCGGGGACCTGGTCAGGTCCTGTGCAAAGGCCGAGCCGAGGACAAGAGGGGACGGGCCCTGCAGGCGTCTAGGACGAGGTGGGCAGCCCCGACTGTGCAAGCCACACCTTGGGGTGAGGGACCCCTGCGGAGCCCACTGCTCAGCCCTGCTCCTGCCGCCTCTCCTGACCCCTTCCAGGCCTCGGGCTGCTGGGGCTCCCGCCCACCCCCAGCCAGTGGCCCCTTGCTGTCCAGTTGCACCATCTCTCCCACGTTCCTAGAGATGCCTCTGACCCTGGGCCCCAGAAGGCAGACTTGTCCCAACCCAGTCCCCCGACCCCGTGCTGGTCACATGTGGTCCATCAAGGAGGGCTGTCTGGGAGCAGGACTTGTGTCCCAAGTGGCCAGCAGGAGGGGCTGTGTAGTCATCCCAGCTGCACTTCCCTCCCACAGACGGCACTTGTGGTGGAAACTGCCTCCTGGTGAGTCAGGAGACCCTGCTCTCAGACCTCTCTTGTGCTCACCTGCAAGCCGGCAGGGCATGCTGACGTGGCCACCGGCCCAGGGCTCCCAGTACGACCACAGAAGACCTGTGTGCATCAGCCCCAACTTCCCTGTACCCCAGCACCGGAGGTGGCACCCCAGCACCCGAGGTGGCCCCCAGCATCGTGGGTGGCATCCCAGCACCCAAGGTGGTACCCCAGCACCGGAGGTGGCACCCCAGCACCATAGGAGGCACCCCAGCACCTGGAGATGACACCCCAGCACCCAGAGGTAACACCTCAGCACTCAGAGGTAGCACCCCAGTAGCAACCCTATTGGTCACAGCACTGGGCTCCACAGAGCCCGTGGGGCACCCCTGTTGGTCACAGCACTGGACTCCACAGAGCGCCTGGCCCTCTGCTCAGCCATCAGGGTTTGCCAACCTGGCGCTCCCACCTGGAGGCCCGGCCATCATGCCCAGGTTCCTGTGCCAGGCTGGAAGGTCAGGCTGCACGGTGGGCTCTCACTGCTTTGGCCACGCGAGGAAACAGCAAGACTGACATGAACCTCAGTTCACAGCTGAAGAAGCTGGAAAGAACCAAATAACCCGAGAAGGGTGAGGGGGTGAGTCTGAGAAGGCCAGACAGGGATGAATGAAATGAAAACCACCAACAGCACAGCCAGTCAGCAACACCAAAAGCTAGATGTGTTTTTAAACAATTTTTAACAGTAAAACAAAGTCTGGCCAATAACAGAAGTCCAAAAAAGCAGGTACAAAATGGGGGACAAAAATGAAATAAGAGGCAAAGATTATTAAAGAGCATGATGCACAGCGTTTTACCGAGAAATGGAAGGGCGTGGCTGGTGTGGCTCCACTGGTTGAGTGTCACCCTTGCACCAAAAGGCCACCCATTCCGTTCTGGTCCAGGGTGGACTCAATGCCCAGTAGGGGGCGTGCAGGAGGCAGCCAATGGATATTTCGCTCTCACATTAACGTTTCTCTCTCTCTCTCCCTCTCTCTCTAAAAATCAATCTTAAAAAATCTAAAAAAAAAAAAAAAAAGAAATGGAAGAATGTATTTGAAATGCAAATTTTTCATTTGGCTCAAAAAAAGGTAAAAAGACATAGAAGAAGTGTAAAAACTGTGCTGAACTTCACACAATAAGAATGTTTCGCTCATTATATTTGTACTAATAAAGAAATGACGATGAGCCCTGGTCCGTTTGCTCAGTGGATAGAGCGTCAGCCTGCAGACTGAAGGGTCCCGGGTTCAATGCCGGCCAAGGGCACATGCCTGGGTTGCGGGCTGCATCCCGGGGGTGGGGGGGAGTGCAGGAGGCAGCCGATCCATGATTCTCTCTCATCATTGATGTTTCTATCTCTCTCTCTCCCTTATTCTCTGGAATCAATGAAAAATATATATATTAAAAAAAAAAGACATGACAATGAGAACTATGGGAAAACAAACAAACCCAACAGTCGATGCGGGGATGGGGCTCCTCCCTCCTGACCAGGGCCCAGGTACCTAACGCTTTTCCTAAACACAAGACCATAAAACACCTTCCTTCCCGTTGGCGCTGGTTCAGCTTGTGGCCGAGCCTGCAGGCCCTCCGTCCCCGCAGCGTGGCCCGCAGGGCTTTGCAGGATGCGCTCACGGGCCTGGGCGCCTGGGGCTCGGCTATTCAGGGCTTCGGAGGAAGGGTTTGTAATGAAGACGTGCACAGCGGTGCTATTTATAACCGAGAAAACTGGGAACAACCCAAGCCGCTCCCCCTCCCCCGCTGGGACCAGCCGGCAGCTACTCAGAGGAGGGGACGGAGCTGCCCGCACGTGACAAGCTCCGTGGAGACGGAGCCCTGCGTGGGGGGAGCCAAATATAACGCGGTTTGCACACAGCGGGTAATTACGGGACAGCCGCCACCCTACCCTGCTGCACCCGCACCCTGTCACCTCGCCCCACAAAGGAGGCGGCTGAGAGAGGTGGGAGCCCCAGCAGGGAGGGGGCGGAGCCAGCCCCCAGCAGCGTTCCCCCAGCCCCCCCCCGGAGCCTGAAAGCAGGCTATGCAGCCCCCTGCAAAGGGTCCAAATGAGGGACAGAACTTAGAGGTCCTGGGCCTTTGTCCAGAGACACACCGCCGCCTCTGAGCTCCCTCCTGCAGTGGGGACCCGAGCAAGCGCCATGCTCCCCGTCCTGCCTCAGCCCCTCTGCGAGCTCCTGGGATCCAGGTAACTGTCTGGGCTCCCCTCCAGCCAGGAGTCCTGAGGGCAGTGGGTGGAGGAAGGGGTGGGTGGACCCTGAGCCCACAGAGTGGGGTGGCCCTGCCGCCCGTCCTGCCCAGGCCCAGCGGAGCCGCCCTGGCTGATGCCTTCCCAGTGGGTGCAGAAGCAGTTCCACACCGTGGACAGGCCCCCCCCACCCCCGACCCCTCCCTCACCCACCCACCCCCCACCCCCCGTTCCCACCGCACAAGCCCCCCTGGCGCCCCGGGCCTGGGGCTCAGACAGGGCAGGGCAGGACTCCACTGGGGAATTGGCAGCCTGGTGTCCTCCTGAGCAGGCGTGGTGGGCAGTGGGAGGGACCCCAACAGAACAACTCAGTGATCGCTCAGCTCTCACCTGACTGAGGCCCAGAGGTCACAGGGCCGGGCAGGCTGTGACCAGCCCAGAACAGCAGAGCAGAGGGCAGGGGTAGGACTGGAGAAGAGGGAGCTGAGCAGGGTCCCAGACAGCACGGGGCCCGTGGGTCCTGGCCGACAGCCAGGCTGTGGGTGCGAGGGTGGGACTGGGTGGTGGGTACCAGAGGGCCCTGGGAGCGCCTCAGGGGTTCCAGGATGAGCACCGACGTCAGGCCCCGGGCAGCGACCGAACTGCTGCAGAAACAGAGCCCAGTCCCTTCCAAGGAAGGTAAAGGACTTGGGTTTCACACACACCAGCCAGTGTCCAGTGTGTGATTTAAGTAACACCAGGTTCACACAGAAACAGGCAAAAAATAAACGGAGACACGGAACCCAAAATGACCCCGATGCTGGACTAGCAGACCGCGAGGGCAATACTATCGGTATGTTCAAAGAATTAAAGGAAGATTTGGCTTTCATCAGTGAATGGATCCAAAACCTCAGCCCCAAATGGCAGGTGTACGCACAGGCAGAGCAGTAGGAATGATCTGACTGAGAAGCTGAGGAAACAGGAGCCCGAGACCTGGGAACAGTAAGAAACCATCTCCCACACACGCACCGAGTCTCAGAAGAAGGGGCGTGAGACTGAGCAGAATAAATATTTGAAGATATAATGGCCAAGAACTTCCCAAACTTGATGGAAAACATCAATTTACATGTCCAATAATCTCAACAAACAGCAATCAGCACAAGTATAAAAAGAACCACACTCAGACACCCACAGTCCTGAAACCCAGCGCAAACCCTGAGAGCAGCCAGAGAAAAAGACACATTCTGTCCGAGGAACAATGGTGAGAATTACAACTGCCTTCTCACCAGAAACAGTGAAAGCCGGGCACTAATAATGCGGCATCAGCCAAGTTCTGAAGGAAAGACATTGTCGACCCCAAAATCCATGCTCAGTAAAAACGTCCTTAAAAAACAGGATTGAGCCCTAACCGGTCTGGCTCAGTGAACAGAGCATTGGCCTGTGGACTGAAAGGTCCCAGGTTCGATTCCGGTCAAGGGCATGTACCTGGGTTGCAGGCACATCCCCAGTAGGAGGTGTGTAGGAGGCAGCTGATCGATGTTTCTCTCTTATCCATGTTTCTAGCTCTCAATCCCTCTCCCTCTCCATAAAAAAATCAATAAAATATATTTTAAAAAAAACAAAAAACAGGGTTGATGTGCCCAGCCAGTGTGGCTCAGTGGTTGAGCGTCAACCTATGAACCAGGAGGTCACAGTTTGATCCCCGGTCAGGGCACAGGCCTGGGTTGTGGGCTCAATCCCCAGTGTGGGGCGTGCAGGAGGCAGCCGATCAGTGCTTCTCTCTCATCATTGATGTTTCTATCTCTCTCTCCCTCAGCCTTCTCTGAAATCAATAAAAAATTTTTTTTTAAAAAAACTAATTCTTTAAAAAAACAAAAACAAGGCTGACGTGAAGACATCCACACAAATGAAGCTGAGAGTCCACATAGGAGACTCGCAGCCCAGACTCAGCCGTCCTCCAGGTCAAGGGGGTGAGATGCCGGGTCTACAGGGGGACAACCACACGGTGCAGACATGGCAGGTGTGCGCCCTGTGCCAGGAGCGGGACAGTGGGCATCACAGCACCACCTCTGCGTCACCCACCAGGAAGCACAGGACGCCGTGAGACACTCTCAAAGCAGCTGACCTGAACGCTTCAGAAACATCAAGTCCTGAAAGGCAAGTGAGAATGAAGAGCTGGTCTAGGCAGCAAGAACCTGATCGCACGCGGCCAAACTCAACCTGGCAGGTGGAGGCTGCGCCCGGAGACGTGTGGGGGAAGCAGCCAACCTGGCCCCGGTCTGGGGTTCGACGTGAGTTCCTCCGCGTTTGTGTGGGAGACCATCATCTTGCCCACAGCTTATGTCCCAGTGAGTCGGACTCGCACAGAGAGAAGACCTGTAAGGCAACGTGCTCAAGTGTTAACTGGGGGGCCGAAGCCGGTTTGGCTCAGTGGATGGAGCGTCGGCCTGCGGACTGAAGGGTTCCAGGTTCGGTTCCGGTCAAGGGCATGTACCTGGGTTGCGGGCACATCCCCGGTGGGAGATGTGCAGGAGGCAGCTGATCGATGTTTCTCTCTCACCGATGTTTCTGACTCTCTATCTCTCTCCCTTCCTCTCTGTAGAAAATCAATAAAATATATTTTAAAAAAATAAAAATAAAAAAAATAAAAAATAAAAAAGTGTTAACTGGGGGGTTGGTTGAAGGACAGAGTCCTTTGGAAGGTTTTGCGACTTCTCAGCAGCTTGTTCCTCCTGCACTTTGCTCCTGTCCTTTGCAATCTTAAGGGGATTTTAGAAGCAGCCTGTAATCGCGCGCGCACACACACACACTTCTCCCAGTATTATCTCGGGAGTGATGTGTGTTCAATACCTAGCTCAGACTGCAGAGAACTGAAAAAATTTCCGTATTGAGTCTAGCATTCCACAAGCACAACACCGATCTGTGAACCTAAGGAACCGCTGCTGAAACTGGAGTCAGAAAGGCCTGTAGGGGGGGCCCTCGCGCTCCCACCACTGCTGTCCACTAGGCCAACAGGAAGCCCTGTCAGTCACAGCTGTCAATCACAGTCCCAGTTAATTAGGTTACAGACCCCAACAGGAGACTACCTCCCACTCCAGAGCGCAGCACTTCACTACCCCACCCGGAAGATTTTCTTCTTGCCCAGCAACAAGCTCTGAAACCGTAGCTCAGCCCATGAGAACGCGTCCTGTCATCTGAACTGTCCTCCAATGAACTTTCATATTTCCTTGCTGGTGATGCCTGCCTCTCCCATACAAGCCTTCCATCCTGTAAAACCCCTCCCAGTGCCTCTCTGCTTTGCCCAGCGAGATGCTGTCCAATCCATGAATCATTTACCAAAGCCAGTAGATCTCCAGATCTATCCAGTTAAACTTTATTAACACATCCTCCACTTAGGTGTCCTTTATCTCAATAAGTTCATAATTTCCTATGTACAGGTTTTGTATGTCTTTTGTTAGATTTATTGCTAGTTTTTTGATGTTTTGAACATCCTATTGTAAATAATTCTTAAAATATTTTGAATTGTTGCTGGTATATGTAAACACAATGTTTAAAACATTGACATGATAGCCAGCAACCTTGCTAATTTCACATATTAAACTTTATAAGGTGCCCGAAATTCTTTTGGATGTTTTATGTATTCAGTAGCATCATCTGTAAGTTACTATTTTATTTCTTCCTTTCGACCTGACCCTGCTTGCCTTTTGCACTGGCTAAGCTCTCTGATACCATGTTGAGTGGTAGTGGTGACTGTGGATATCTTCGTCTCATTCCTAACTTCAAGGGGAAGTTTTCAATGTTTCATCATTAGTGAAGGTATTTATAGAGACTCTTTAACAGAATAAGAAAGTTCCCTTCTGCCCTGACCAGTTTGGCTCAGTGGCTAGAGCAGTGATGGCGAAACTATGACACACGTGTCAGGTGACACGCGAACTCATTTTTTTGGTTGATTTTTCTTTGTTAAATGGCATTTAAATATATAAAATAAATATCAAAAATATAAGTCTTTGTTTTACTATGGTTGCAAATATCAAAAAAATTCTATATGTGACATGGCACCAGAGTTAAGTTAGGGTTTTTCAAAATGCTGACACACCGAGCTCAAAAGGTTCGCCATCACTGGGATAGAGCGTCGGCCTGTGGACTGAAGAGTCCCAGGTTCGATTCCGGTCAAGGGCATGTACCTTGGTTGCGGGCACATCCCCAGTAGGGGGTGTGCAGGAGGCAGCTGATGGATGTTTCTCTCTCATGGATGTTTCTAACTCTCTATCCCTCTCCCTTCCTCTTTGTAAAAAAATGAATAAAAAAAAAATATATTTTTTAAAAAGTTCCCGGAGAAACCAAGATGGCAGCATAGGTAAACACCGGAGTTTGCTGCCTCGAACAACCACTTCAAAAATACAACTAAAAGACGGAATGGACATCATCCAGAACCACAGGAAGGCTGGCTGAGTGGAAATTCTACAACTAGAAGGAAAGAGAAAAGCATACCGAGACTCCGAGGAGGCACAGTGCGGAAGTAAAATACTAAGATGCGGAGGTGCATGCAGAGCGGGCTGGCAACTGAGGGCACGGTTGTCATTTTCAATTGGGAGGGAGTCTCAGGCTCTGAGCTCCAGTTCCGGGTGAGTCTCTAGGGACCCAGACTCATAAGGGAAAAGCGGGGGACTGTCTGGCATCGGTCGGAACTCGAGGACAGCTTTCTCTCCGAGGGGCTTGCAGCGATTACCCGGACACTGAGAAGCAGAGCCTCTGAGGGCAAGACTGAGAGCAGCCATAACTGCTAGCCCTGCCCTGTTGATCCCGTGGGACCTGCCCCGCCCAAGCCCTGCTGGGAGCCTCTGGCTGGATAGCCTCAGGCAAAGGCTAGATTAGCACCTCCCTAGAGATCCAGGAGCCAGGAAGCCCAGAGGTCAGAGTGGGACCATCCAGTTTGCAGCTCCGTAGAACCATAAAGGACACACTCAGGGGGCAGACTCAGGGAGCACCAAAGCCCCACTGAAGCAAGTCTTGCCCTAGAGGGGTGTCTCCAGCACAGAAGTTCTCCCACTGCAGACACAGCTGATTCTCACAGCCAATTGGCCTGGAGGTCAATTCCTCCCAGTGATAACTACAACAATCAAGGCTTAACTACAACAAGACTGTGCACAAAGCCCACAAGGGGGTGCACCAAGAGTGTCTACCTCAGGTAATTGGGACACTTAGCACAGAAAGGCACTCTATCGACACAGCGAAGCATAAAAAAATGCCGAGACAAAGAAACAGGACACAAATGACAGAAATGGAGGAAAGCAAACTGCTGGATATAGAGTTCAAAACCACACTTTTAAGGTCTTTAAAGAACTGTCTAGAAGCCGCCGATAAATTTAGTAAGACCCTCGAAAAGACTGGTGAGACCGCCAATAAATGTAGTGAGATCCTCAAGAAATTTAGTGAGACCCTTGATGTTGTGATAAAGGACCAACTAGAAATTAAGCATACACTGACTGAAATAAAGAATATTATACAGACTCCCAACAGCAGACCAGAGGATCGCAAGAATCAAGTCAAAGATTTGAAATACGAAGAAGCAAAAAACACCCAACCGGAAAAGCAAAATGAAAAAGGAATCCAAAAATACGAAGATAGTGTAAGGAGCCTCTGGGACAGCTTCAAGCGTACCAACATCCGAATTATAGGGGTGCCAGAAGAAGAGAGAGAGCAAGATATTGAAAACCTATTTGAAGAAATGACAGAAAACTTCCCCCACCTGATGAAAGAAATAGACTTCCAAGTCCAGGAAGCGCATAGAACCCCAAACAAAAGGAATCCAAAGAGGACCACACCAAGACACATCATAATTAAAATGCCAAGAGCAAAAGACAAAGAGAGAATCCTAAAAGCAGCAAGAGAAAGAAAGTCAGTTACCTACAAGGGAGTACCCATACGACTGTCAGCTGATTTCTCAACAGAAACTTTGCAGGCCAGAAAGGAATGGCAAGAAATATTCAAAGTGATGAATACCAAGAACCTACAACCAAGACTACTTTATCTAGCAAAGCTATCATTCAGAAGTGAAGGCCAGATAAAGAGCTTCACAGATAAGAAAAAGCTAAAGGAGTTCATCACCACCAAACCAGTATTATATGAAATGCTGAAAGGTATCCTTTAAGAAGAGGAAGAAAAAGAAAAAGGTAAAAATACAAATTATGAACAACAAATACACATCTATCAACAAGTGAATCTAAAAATCAAGTGAATAAATAATCTGATGAACAGTATGAACTGGTGATTGTAGTAGAATCAGGGGCATAGAAAGGGAATGGACTGACTATTCTTGGGGGGGAAAGGGGTGTGGGGGTGCGGGAAGAGATTGGACAATAATTGTGCACCTATGGATGAGGACAGTGGGTGGGGAGTGAGGGCGGAGGGTGGGGTGGGAACTGGGTGGAGGGGAGTTATGGTGGGAACAAAGAGGAACCAATGTAATAATCTGAACAATAAAGATTTAATTTTAAAAAAAGTTCCCTTCTACTCCTAGGATATAATTTGAATAATTTTTTTAACATATTTTATTGATTTTTTATGGAGAGGAAGGGAGAGGGATAGAGAGTTAGAAACATCGATGAGAGAGAAACATTGATCAGCTGTCTCCTGCACACCCCCCACTGGGGATGTGCCCGCAACCAAGGCACATGCCCCTGACCGGAATTGAACCTGGGCCCTTTCAGTCCGCAGGCCGACGCTCCATCCACTGAGCCAAACCGGTCAGGGCTAATTTGAATAATTTAAAACCTTTTAAAATGTAGCCGAAACCGGTTTGGCTCAGTGGATAGAGCGTCGGCCTGCGGACTGAAAGGTCCCAAGTTCGATTCCAGTCAAGGGCATGTACCTGGGTTGCGGGCACATCCCCAGTGGGAGATGTGCAGGAGGCAGCTGATCGATGTTTCTCTCTCATCGATGTTTCTAACTCTCTATCTCTCTCCTTTCCTCTCTGTAAAAAAATCAATAAAATATATTTTAAAAAAATGTTAAAACTTATGGCTCAAACATATAAATTTTTGTAATGTCTCATACACATAGAATAGTGTGCGTTCTCACTAGTGGGCATGGCGTTCTATTACGTCAGATACGTCATTTCTCAGCCATGCTATTCAGATCTCTTTACTGAGTTGTGGTTCTCTATCGTATTAAAGGAGGTGGGTTAAAGGCTTCCACTGTTATTGCCAGTTTTTTTCTCTTTATATATTCTGAAATTATGTGGTTAGGCTTATACAAAACCTTCAGTGTGTATTTTTGGTGAGTGCACCCGTTACCGTGGCATCCATCTTTATCCCTATCATTGCCTTAACGTTGACTTTATTTAGTGACGGCACAGCTGCACTCGCTCGCTTCTGGCAGGGCGTGCAGTCCGGGACTGCCTCGTCGGACTTGGTTTGCCGCAACCCCACAGATCCCAAGAAATGACCGGCCCCGCCTGACTCCTGGGAAAACAGCCTCTGAGCCCGTAGCACGTCCCGCCTGAGCGTGTTCCTGTGTGCCTGAGGCCTTGGCCACAGTGTAGCTATTGGAGCAGGGTTATTCATTAAATGTGTCCCAAATGCACGTGCTGAAGCCCTAACCCCTAGCACCTCAGAAGTGGACGGGACTCTGAAGGAGGTAATTGAGTCAGCGGGACGCTGAGGGTGGGCCTAATCCAGTCTCACTCACGGCCTTGTAAGGGGATTATTAGGACATACCTGGGAGGCACTGGGGATCCCCAGGCTCAGAAGGGCCGTGTGAGGACACAGTGCGAAGGCAGTGTCTGCGAGCCCTGGGGAGAGGCCTCAGGGAACACGGAGCCTGCAGCCTCCAAGCGAGAAAGGATTTCTGTTGTGTCAGCTACCCGTCCGGGCACTTCGTCAGGCAGCCCTCCCGACTAATACAACCTGACTGCGCTGGGGCGGCTCGGTCTGCCCAGGCCGGCTCTGCTGCATCCGTGACCTCTGGGGGCTGCAGGCCAAGTGGCCAAGGCCAGGCGTGCAGGTAGCATGACGATCCGGGAAGAACACCCAGAGACGCCTCAGCCGGCAGGGCCTCGCATGTGCCTCACACAGTTGTTGCAGTTCGGCGGCAGCTGTGGTTAAGACGGGCCCGGCCGGCGGGCTCAGCAGCTGTGCGTTGACCTGTGAACCAGGAGGTCGCAGTTCAATTCCCTGTCAGGGCACATGCCCGAGTTGTGGGCTCCATCCCATGTGGGGCGTGTAGGAAGCAGCCACTCAATGATTTTTTCTCAGCATTAATGTTTCTCTCTCCCCCTCACCCTTCCTGATTTAAATTAAAAATAAAATAAAGAATGGTTAAGATGGTGAAGTCTGGTGTTTCACCAGCATAAGCAATTTTAAAGGGTGAGAACTTCCAAGTGCCCTAGAGGGCTGGGGGAGGGGCAGGCCCAGGAGGCCCTCCCAGGGGTGGGTCCCTGGGGGGAGGGCGGGAGCTGCTGTCCCAGGATGCAAGTGGGGGTCAGGGGCCAAGACTGATGCCCCAGAGCCTGGTCTGGCTCCTGCAGGGAGGGGTCGGCAGGATGTCACGGTGGTTGTGGGGAAGCCCCGCACATGGAGGAAGCACATGGAGGACGGGGGTGGTGACAGAAAGGGGGCCGTATACCTGAGCTCACGGGGGGGGGGGGGGGGGGGGGGGGGCGTCCAGCAGGGCTCCTCTCGCCTTCTTCCTGGCCCTGCCTCTGCTCCCTCCACGGCCCTGAGGGGCCCCAGGGCTGCTGGCACCTCCCAGCCTGTCACCCCAGAACCTCTGTGACCCCCGGAGGGTGGGCTCTTGGCAGGCGCTCTCCAACTGTGTCCTCCGAGTCCAGGACAACCAGGGACCTGCCCCAGCCCCTGGAAGGTCATGACCTGTGCAGCTTCCCGAGGACACTGTCCCACGAGGAACAGGCCCCCTCCCACAGCTCTTGGCACCAGGAAGACAGCCAGAGGGGCCGTGCCCCCAGGGCCCTGTCCTCCCAACGCCCCCCCCCAGCAGGCAGCAGCTGCTGAACCTCACCAGGCAGGGTGCTGAGGGCCCCGAGACATCTGAATAGAACCAGGAAGTGAGAACAGAGCCAGGCGGGCCTGGGGCCTGCACGAGACCGAAGGACAGGCTGCTGGCTCCCTCCCGAGGGTGCCCGTGTCCCCGTGGTGCTGGTGCTGGAGTGCAGCAGCCAGGCGCTCAGGGACCACTGCCCAGCTCAGACCGGGGCCCATCCCACCTGCCCCACCGCCTGGGGCCCCACGCCCTTCCTCATGCACAAGCCTCGGTCACGTGGGTGTGGGCTGCCACTGTCGGGGCTCCTAGGGCTGCAGCCGCCAGGACACACCCCCACCCCGAACGCTGTGGGGTCCCTCCTCCTCACTTCCTGCCCCAGAAGCACCTTCCTTCATTAAAAAGATGCTGACCAATCAATGCCCACAGGGCCGGGCAGCAGGCACACAGAACGACACGGCAGCAACCCACGCAGAGGCCGAGTGTTTAAACACATTTATTGCAAACCCACGTGGCAGACGACGGTCCTGTCCTCGGGCCTCGCCGGGCTCCGTGGCCCATCTGCTGCTGCTGCGTCTGCAGAGAGAAAACAGGCAGGAGCAGCGGCTGCAGGGCAGCCAGGGGCAGAGCTGCTGCTGTGACCAGCACCCCTCCCAGACGCTGACAGCGGCGCGGTGGAAAGACAGGACACGGAAAATAAAAGCAGGCCCCAGGAGGACAGCCACCAGTCCTGGTCCCCGTCTCCCAGATCACTGAGACGCAGACGCACCCACCTCGCCTCAGGGGAGACCCCTCGGGGGGCGCAGAGGAACATGTCGAGAATGTTTGTCACAGGGACAACACAGAGACCTGGGCCTGAGGAGGGGTCCCCGCAGGTGCAGGACCAGCCGGTGACACGTGCGGTCAGGGCTCGGGCCACCAGCACCGTCTGCCCCCTGCCAACGGCATCACAGGGACCCAGGGGAGCTGCCCTTTGAGCAGAAACGCCGGCGAGGAACCAGCTCCCGCCCACGCACACAGCGTGGGAGCCTCCAGAAGGGCTGTCTGCCACAGGCTCCGCATCTCCAGGCTCCAGTGGGGGAGGCCGGGTCCTGCCGATGGGCACGTGGCCTGCGAGACAGAGCGCAGGTTTGGGTCCGAGGTGGTGGGAGCAGAGCTGTGGTCGGGGTTCCTGAGAGGGATGGGCGGCCGCTCAGCTCACTCCGACAGGAACCAGGTCCAAAAAGGAAGGTGCAGGGTGGTGGGACAGGGCAGCGGTCAGCGGTCAGAGGTCAGAGGACCCGCTGTGTGGGCGGCCACAGGACTTTCTCCAACGTCCAGAGCAGCACCCAGGACCGGGTGCCCGGTGCCCGTC
This sequence comes from Myotis yumanensis, assembly GCF_028538775.1. Classification (NCBI taxonomy): domain Eukaryota; kingdom Metazoa; phylum Chordata; class Mammalia; order Chiroptera; family Vespertilionidae; genus Myotis; species Myotis yumanensis. Next base: position 84,932,145 of record NW_027223760.1, on the reverse strand, counting down.
TGAGAATGTCTCGCCCAGCAAGGGAGGCCAAGTCCCCAAACTTCCTGGAGTCACCCACCCCGCCTCCCGCCTCCCGCCTCCCGCGGCACAAGAACAGCAAGCAGAGCTACAGATAGCAGCGAGGGGGGGGGCTGCGGGCCCTGCTCCACCAGCACCCTCGGGCGGCCCCGCCCTGCTCTGAGCGTCTAGAGAGGCAGGCAAGGCCGAGGCCACAGGCCCTTGAAAGAAGGGATGGGAGGGCATCAGACAGCAGGTCCCCAGGAGGGCACGCCAGGCCCGCCTCCAGCCTCGAGGGCGAGGGTCTCGTCACTAAAACTGCACAGCCCCCGGGGAGATGTTGAACATGGCCGGGTCGAATCGCTGGCCTCGGAAGGGAGAACCTTCAGCGTCCCACCCCTTCTTCAGCATCTCATGGACTTTCTACAACAGAAAACAGACAGGGAGGTTAACCCCGGCCCAGACGGACACACGCGCTTCCTCCTCCAGGGCCCGCCTGGGCAACTGAGCCTCCACAGGCCGAGCTCCATGCAGACCCCGACCCCGGTCTGTCACCGCCAAGGGCTGCGTCTTCATGTGCTGCTGCTGGCCCTTCCCACCAGGAATCTGTCCAAATCCAAGGGCCCAAGGACTGTGGCCATAGGTCCCTGCTCCCCCTCCACCAGCCCCCGGGCCGCCCAGGCATGTCTTCACAGTCGTCCCAATTGGCCGCCATCCCTGGCCAATCAGGAATCCTGCCTCTCGCTGCGTGCACAGGGCGGGGACACCAGCGTCCGCACCAACTGCGCAAGGCCCTTCCCGTGGGGCCAGTGCCCAGACTGCTCGTCGTCTGGTGGCCACAGCAAGTTCTGCTCAAGCACGAGAGGCGAGCTCAGCGATGACACGACCAGCAGCTGCTGTGACCCTTCCGTCAGCCCCAGCCCTGTCGGCCCAGCGGGTGCGGCTCAGCGATGCGGGAGGAAGGACAGGCCCGTCCAGCTCAGGGGACCACCCACCTCGTGCTCTTAGGGTCCTGGTGCGTGTGACCCACCAACCCAACCCCACTGCGTGCAGTAAGGACGTGGCGGATGGGTGGACGGACAGACCTACAGGCCCCCGGTGGTGGGACCAGGGCACTCACAGCACCAGTCAGGCCCCAGGAGACACGCGGGACCCTGAGCATCTGGGCAGTGTTGGGGAGGGCCCACGTGTGTCCGGCAGCTCACCCGTCACGTCAGTGTGGCCACCTCCATGCGGGACCTGGCGCTGCACTGACTGAGGAGCACCCTCCTCACCTAAACCCTCGGGACAGTGAGAGCCGAGGGAGGCTGTGGGCCCTCCGGACCCAGGGTTTCCCGTTCCGTGGTGCGTCACCACGGTCAGCCGCGGTCTAAAGTACGTTAAATGGAAAAGTCTAGAAACAGACACCCGAGTCCAAATCGTGCGCTGCTCTGAGTGGGTGATGAGGTCCCTCCCTGTCCCTCTCCGTCGCCCAGATGGGACGCGTCCATTTGTCCAGCGTCTCCACGTCTCGGGGGTCAGATCAACCGTCAGGCATCACAGGCTGTGCCAGTCACCTGATCCTCCCCTCGATGCCCAGGGCAGGGCGGTGACGCTGGCACTTGGACGCCGTGAGGAGCGGAAAGTGCGCCCTGAAGGGGAAGGCGAGCCCGCATGGGAGGAAAGGCCCACCGGCTCCGTGCCGACCGCGGTTATAGGCGCCCATGCATAAGGGACGGCTGCACTCATCTAACTCATCCTCTCCCCGGCCACCCAGCTCCACCGCTCAGCGTGACCCCTCCTGTCGCCAACGTCCTCTCGCCTCACCACAGCCTCGGCCACACAGACCCTCAGGCCTCTGACCACTCACAGTGACTCGGGAGGACCTCCCGCCCTGGTCCTGCGGCCGGGCTGGGCCTGCCCCCCACTCCGGCTCCTGCAGAGCTGGGGACGCAGGCCACATGACTGGGTCTGTGCACGGGCGCGTCGCGGCCCTGCCACCTGAGCTCCGACCAGGTGTGAACTGTGCGCCCTGTCTGGGGGGTGACCAGCTGACCAGCTGGAGCCGCCGGAGTCAGGACGCAGGGGACAGTCGTGCCCTCAGCAAATGCACCACCCCACCCCGTCCACACCCGCTCTGCCCGTCCCATCCACACCCACACCTCCCAGTCCACACCACCCCGCACCCGTGGCCAGCCACCCAGCCCGGCGGCGGGCGAGGCACGCACCAGCTCGTGGCTCTGGGGCTTCCCCTGCAGCTTCTGGTGGTAGTCGAAGGTGAGCCGGTCCAGCACGGCGTGCTCCTCCTCACCCACCGTGGCCATGGAGCGCTCCTTGTTGATCTGGTCGATGTCGATGGGCTCCTCGCCCTCCAGGACCGCGCTCCACCAGTACTCACCCGCCTTGTTCAGGCTCACCTGGGGTGGGCGGGCGGCTCAGTGTGGGGACTAGTGTGGGGGGTCGGGGCCCTTGCCCCCAGGTCCTCACAGAGCCCGCTGGGCGCCAGGACCCAGAACACTCTCACCTGAGGGACATGCCCAGGAGCCCCCGCCCCATGACTGGCCGCCCCCACCTGTCCCTGCCAATCATGCCTCCCTGGGACGCCGCAAAGGCTCAACCCCCAACAAGAGCTCCTTCCAACAGACCCACCGCCCTCCTGGCCACCCCACTCCGCTGCCCGCTTCTGCTCCCAAGCCCAGACCCTTGTCCTGCCTGCGGGGTCAGGGCCGAGCGCTGAGCCATGCAGGTGTCAAGGGCTCCCCGCACCCCCCCCTCATGCCCCTATCTATGACGACACTGAACCCGACGTGGAAGAAAACACAGCACCCCGCCCGTCTGTGCTGGGGACTGAGTCCACTCCCCCCTCCTCAGTCACACACCTCGCTCCTATTCAGGGAGGCAGCCTGCCCAGCGGACGACGCTCCCCATAGCTGCCCCTGGTTCAAGTTTGGGCCAAAAAGACACGTGAGAGTCTGTGTGTGTGTGGGGGGGGGGGGGGGGGGGTGCGAGGATAAGGATGAGGATGACGGGCAGGAGCCTGCTCAGCTCAGGCCACTCCTGTGGAGGACGTGCGCCAGTCCAGTACTGGCCCCTCAGGGCAGTGCCCGGGGTTTAAGCCACTGGAGCAGAGCCGGGCCGGGCCGGGCTGGCAGACGAGGAGATGCTCCATCCACTACGAGGGCCGCCCGCCTGCAGCCCGAGTCCCCAGGAGGCTTCTCTGACACCACCCCACCCTGAAACTCCAACCTCCGCTCTCCCTGCGGGCCTGGGCCTGGGCCTGGGGCAATGCCACAGACCAGGCCACCAAGAGGCGGGAGGGGCCGAGGCCTGAGCACCGAGGGCCACAGGCCCCCCCCCATTCCAGGCCTAACTTCCACCACAGCCTTGCACTCACCAACACGCTGACATATCCAACCTGTATTTGTTGTTTTTTAATCCTCAGGATATTTTTCCATTCAATTTTATTACTTTTTAAAATATATTTTTATCGCTTTCAGAGAGGAAAGGAGAGGGAGAGAAACAGAAACATCAAGGATGAGAGAGAATCATTGATTGGCTGCCTCCTGCACGCCCCCTACTGGGGATTGAGCCCACAACCTGGGCATGTGCCCTTGAATGGGAATCGAACCCGGAACCCTTCAGTCCACAGGCCAACGCTCTACCCACTGAGCCAAACCGGCTAGAGCTTTCCATTGAATTTTAGAGAGAGTGGGAGGGGGAGAGAGGCAGCGTTGGCTGTCTCCTGCACGCCCCCAGCAGAACTGAACCTGTGCGCCTTCAGCCGTGGCCCCTGCTCTAACCACTGAGCCCCTGCTCGGCTGGGGAGCCTCGTCCTCACGAGAAAGCCGACAGGGACGTGGGGAGTGCGGGTGAGTCAGCACGGACGGAGAACGACCAGTGTCGGGAGGACAGGGACCTGCTGATATCGCAAAAAGGTGGCAGCTGGGGCGGGGGAGCCAGGACTAGCCAGCCTGCCACCCCTTTCGAGCGCTGTGACAAAGGGGAGGGCGCGCCTGTGCAAACCCTGTCATGGGCCCAGCAGCCCCCGAGTGAGACGCACCGACCAGGTCAGCGGACCCGGTGCGGCTGCGGGCCTCAGTGACTGTGAGGGCATCTCGTCGGCGGGGACGGCCGCGCCTCGGCAGCTCGTGGGCAGTGAGGCCGGCGCCCGCCCTGCGAGGAGGGGCTCAAGGAGGCTGAGGAGCGCGGGGAGGCTCCATAACGAGGAGGAGCCAGGAACCGGGAATCACGAAGCCTCGTTAACACTGTGTGTGGGCGGGAGGGAGGCGAGAACTGTCACCAGGTTTAGCTGCCGCCCCCGCCTGGCGGGGCTGCCTGGGGCCCGGGCTCTGGAGGGCAGCTGGGAGGCAAGTGGCATGGAGGTTGGGGGCAGGCTCCTGGGAGGCCCCGCCCTGTCCCAGGGTTCCCATGTTCCCTCTCTATCCTGGAGGCCGCACACCCGAGGCCACACGCCCCCAGCCCTGCCCACCGCCACTCACTCCCGTCTGGGTCCCCTCTGCCGGCTCCAATTCCCCTCTCCTCCTAAGGACACGTGTCACTGGACAACCAGGCGACCTCCCACCTCGGCCTCCTCCCCCTGCAAGCATCCTGCTCCCCAAGTCCCACCACAGGCCAGGGCTGGCGAGGACAGCGGGCCCTTCCACCCTAGTCCCCCGGGGCCGAGCCACAGGACCAGGAGCGGAGGTCCCGCGAGGCTCCCGTGATGACCCAAACCAGCCGGCCACAGGCCAGACTGCGACCGTGGGGCCCGCTCCGCCTGAGCGCAGAGCACAGCGTCCCGGAGCCCGGAGCCCAGGGCTGAGTCAGGTCCCAAGCGTCCCCAGCACGTCAGTCACAGGACCTCCGGCCTCCACACCGCCCGAGGGTGCGGTCTCGGGCACACAGCCCCCACTCACCAGGACGCACTTCCCAGGCTCCAGGCTCCACAGAGAGCTCTCCGTGTTGACCTTGTGCGTGAACGTCCCCTCCATGAGGACGCGCTCCCCGCGCTCCTCCAGCACGGCCACGCGGATGGAGCTGCTGCTGAGGGCCACTGAGACCTGAGGGGGAGAAGAGCCGAGTCCGTGGGAAGGGAGGTGGGACAGCAGGCGGGGAGGGCGGGAGGGCGGGAGGGCAGGCGGGGGCGGCAGGGCAGGGGAGGGGAGGGGGCGAAAGAACACGGCGGGGCATCCTGGGGTCACCAGGCGTCCTGCAGAGACAATCCCGCACTGGAGCAGGCGGTGCGTGACCACCTCCAATAAGAGCCGAACCTGGGGGGAGGGGGAGGGGGAGGGGGAGGGGCTGCTTCCCTCCACAAGCCTCTGTGGCAGGAGGACCAACCCTGGTTGTCCCTCCACAGGCCGCTGCCACCTGAGGCCAGGCGCTGGGGTTCAGTGCCTGTCCCTGGGAAACCGCTCTGCAAGCCGCGTTCCTGGCCCTTCCTCTGGTTCCGACCCATGAGGCCCACACGAGCCGGTCGGCCCCACGCCCAGGTCACCGGGTCAGTAACTGGAAGAGGACAAGCACACGGACCTGCCTGTTTCACTTGCTCCTTAAATCCTAAAACCTGGTGCTTTACGATGTGGTCACCTTTTCGTAACATTTGCCCAACATGGGAGCTGACCGCACGGCCCCGGACAGCCCTCCCCTGGTCACTGCCCGCGACGCCTGTGAAAGGCCTGAAACAAGACGCTCAGGCACAGGACTGTGACGTCAGCAGCACTGACTCTACCCCACGGGGAGGTGGGGAGACCCTGGGGGCGAAGGGACCTTCCACACGCAGGCTGGGGGGCGCCCAAGCTCCAGGAGAAAGAACTCCACTCAGTGGGCTCTGCACAGCCAGACTGCTCAGCCCCCCCCGCCCCCCATCCGACCACCATGGCCGACAGGCCTCCCCGACTGGCCAGCACTGCAGCCAACACCCAGAGCCGGTCGGGCCTCGTAGGTCCTGTCTGCGCAGGAGCGAGGTACACAGACCGCCCTCCGCAGGCTGCAGAGAGCGCTGCAGTTCCAAGCCTGGGCAAGCTTCTCGTCCTGCTCCTGGACACGGGCACCAGGCGCCGACAGCAGACACCAGGAGTCCCGGTGAGGAAATCGCCCTGGGACTACACCGCTCCTGACCTGTGACCCCCGGAGACGACAGGACGGAGCACAAAGAAAAGCCGCAGATGAGGCCGGGGAGGAAGCGGAGGCCGGGACACGGACAGAGGGCGATGAGCCCCCAGCCCCTGGGCTTCCCCTGTGGTCAGCAGGCACGGAGGGCGGGAGGGACAGGACCACCGTGGGCCACGGCCACGAGGGCAGCACCCGGAGAAGCCCAGCAGCCGGCGGAGGGCCTGCGCGTGACGAGGGCGACCGTCCCCAACTCGGCCCGACTCAGCGCAGCGGTCGCCCGGCCTGCACCCTCGCTGGGGAATAAACACACTCCTCAACCAAAACCCCACAGGGAGGCGGCTGCATCCTGGGAGGAAACCAGCAACGTGGACACAGTCGGGGAGAGGAACGACGCAAACCCTGCAGAGCTCGTCAGGAAACAGGCTGTGGAACACGCTTCCTACGTGTGCCTTCAGCGAGGTCTGCGGAGAGGCCGTCTCTACAGAACCAGGATGAAATATAAGAACCGTCGGGCAAAAAGAGCTCAGAACTAAAATGCAGTGGCTAACACAGGCCTCAGCAGAGACACGGAAGATAAAGGCCAACGGATGAAGGCAGAGGCCAGGCCAGGCCAAGCCTGCATTGCGGACGCTGTGGCGGCCACTAGACAATTTCCAGAGCGGAAGGAAAGCGTGCCTCCCGGCTGGGGGACCACAGCGGCTGCTGGCGGGAGGGCCACGGAGGCCGACAGGCTGAAATCTCCCGACACGGTGGCCTGCACCCAAACTACATAACCACACCCGGCACCCAGACACCTGACCCCGCATCACTGTGAGGAAGTTACGAGGATGGAAACAGACCGAGGAGGACCCGAGTGGCGAGCACAAGGCACCGACTGGCAGGCATGAGGCGGGCAGCCCTGGCCGTGGCGCCCAAAGGCGGGCAGCTCTGCGTGGGGCTGAGAGAGATCTTAAAGGTCTCCTCACAGGAAGACAATGGTCACTAATTGTGCCACCATCTCTCTATAAAAGGCTAATATGCAAAGTGTCCCCTCTGGAGTTTGACCAGGAGTTCGATCGCTTGCTATGATGTGTGCTGACCACCAAGGGGCAGCGCGGAATGAAGGAAGGCCCCAGCCAGCAGCCGGGGAAGGAAGGCCCCCATAAGCCCTGATTGCCAGCCAGGCCTAGGGACCATACCTGTGCACAAATTTCATGCACCGGGCCTCTAGTTTCTCAATACAAAGCAGGTCCAGTCACACACCCTGTCCTGACTGTGTTCCTGTCAGTTACATCTCAGGACACTGCAAACCCAGAGACCAGGAGGGTTGAACAGCAACCTGAACGAGAGGCGCAAGCGGCTGGAGGGGAGACTCCCCCCGGGGAGCTCAGGAGGAAAGCGCCTGCCAGACAGCAAGCACCTGGGGGTCTAGAACTTCTCAAGTTGCCAGGAAAGCTCACTATTTTTGACAAGAGAAAGAAAAGGCAGTGAGAAACTGCAGGAAACCAAAAACCTAGACGCAGGGCATTGCACGTGATGGCGTGAGGACAGGAAGCAGCGAGAGCCTCTGCATGGTGGGCTCCCGCGGCTCCTCGGCTTTGGGGACTTGCCGAAGGCAGGCAGAGCCCGGGGAGCACCCAGGCAGGAAGCCTCGGCCAGAAGTGCGGGCGCTGCCACATCTCACCCACTTCACCCTCCCTCCGCCCTGTAGCCCGTCCGGTGGGCCTGGCAGCCCCAAGGGAGCGGGGGGGGGGGGGGGGGGGGGGGGGGGGGTGCGGGGACCAGGGACGGAGCTCCTCCAAAGCTCATTACACACCGGGGACCCACTCACCAGGCTGCTTCCAACCAGACTCAGAAAGCTCCCCCCAGGCCTGGACTGGGAACAGGTCTGTGCTGAAGGTGGGAGGGACCATAGAGGTTCATGCTGATGGCGACGCACGAAACACCCGCCAGAGGCCCCAGGGAACCTGCCGTGATGGCGAGCAGGCCGGCCGGTCCAGACAGGACAGACGGCCCTGTGGTTGTACACGTGCTAGACCCCGAACAGCCGTCTTATGTATTTAAAAACGTTCTACGCAGGAGTGCAGCCTGCGGCCGCTCCATCAGGAGCTCCCCGGCAGGGCCTTCCCAAGCTTCTGATGCAGCCACGAGCTTTCCAAGAGCTTTTGGCACAAACTCCAGCAGCACTTCGAGCAGGGGCTGAGCCTCACAGGCAGGGCATGCCCAGAGGCCGGTGTGATTCTGGAAGTTCCCAGGGCATGGAGGGCGGCAGCACAGCGTGAGCCAGGGCCGCAGGGCCTCACCGGTCAGCAGGACCCCCTAGAGGAAGGAGAGCGCGAGGAGAGGGACCCGCTGCCGGTCAGTGTGGCCCAGGCTGAAAGGGGGCTGGGTGTGGCCTAGTCTGCACCTCTGGGAGTTTTCTCACCTGCAATGAGACTTTACACTAAAACGCTCTGGAGGCCAGCTTTCCAGCATCATACCCTAGGATTTGCAAAATGCCAGCTTGGTAACCAGCTGGCTGACATCACGGTCGCCATGGCTACCGAGGAAGGCAAGCAGAGTGGACAAAGCAAAGACCTGCCACGTCTCTACGGCTGGAGACCCAAGCTCCGTCTGGAGAAGCTTCCTTCAGACGCACCAGGACACACAACGGAAGGGCTGCCTGTGAGCAGGACACCCGCCCTGCACGCCTCCGCCCTCGGGCAGGCCCCTGCCACAGACCAGTGGGCGGAGGCGGCAAGTTTCTCGCCTGTGGCTCCTGCAGCTGCTGGAGAAGAGAACCAGGACCCCACACTCGGGGCCCCACCTCCCCCTGCACCCCGTGCTGCCCCCAACCCCCTGCGCGCTGCTGTAGTCACACCGCCATCAGGATGGCACCTGGTAGGTGCCAGGGACAAAGACCAAAAATACACACTGCTGACGGGTCGCTGCGGAGGCCCCTGGGAACGGCTGCGCGGCCCCGAAGGAAGCGGCAGCCCCAAGAAACCCTGAGGTCAGCAAACCAGAGCTGCACTCAGCTCGCCGGCTCTCAGCGACCAACACTCCGGTCACCAAGAAACGGAGACGAGAATTGTTAAAAGGAGGTCACAGCATAATGAGATGCCGTGGAAAAACACCACGGGGGAGGGAAATGCAAACTGTAGAGATGAAGGGAGGCGAGTGTAAATTAAGTCCGTGGTGTCACAGAAACGCCTCCACTGCATCAGCCCCGGTGCCACCCACACAGGTTTGGCCACACCCCGAGCCGGAGCAGCCCTGCGCCCTCCCGCGCCCCACAACGGCCAGGCGGCTGGGACGGGGCCTGAGCAGCGCCAGCCGAGCAAAACACCGCCCGCCTGTCCCCCACCGCCCTGGGGCCACCTGTCCCTCCAGCGCTCGGCTGCTCAGCCCCGGCCACGCGCTCCCCGCTGTGAAGCAGCCTTGCCCACCTTGTCTTCTGTGGAGACTGAACGCCATGACCCGAGAGACTGCAACGTACAAGCGAAGCTCAAGTGCAGCCACCAGCACAGGAGGCGGGGCGAGGGGTCCCACACCCGGCTGGCGTGGATGGGGGGGGGGGGTGCTGGGGACACCTGTGCCCGAGCGGAGCGGCTGGGGGAGCCGCTTACCTGCCTGCCCTTCACCACGTGCTTGGGCACCGGCACCTTGAGCTCCAGGTCGGTGTAGTCCTGGGACCAGGTGTAGTTCTCCCGCACGGCTCCGTTGTAGCTGTCGGGGTTTCTCTGGAACTGCTCCTGTCCCCTGAGGAAGAACCACAAGTCAGGTGCCAGCCCAGCCACAGCCCCTCACACACACCACGCGTGGCTCAAGCCTCCTGGGTAATGCTGTTACCTGTGAGTTTCTTTTTAAAATCCAGCATCAGTCGTTTCACCTACAGCTGGCACCACGGCTCAGCGTTGCCGCCAGCCCTCCCCAGCGAGGTCCTCACCCACAGGACCAGGCCCGGCAGCTGGAGCCGTCCGGACCCCAGAGCAAGACCCTCATTCAGACGAAGAGGGTCCCTGACAGGCTGCTGCTGGCCCAGGTGGACAATGCGAGCACCCAGAGCAGTGTCCACAGGGTGCGGAGCACCGGCGTGTTCACACCCTGAGGTCATAAAACAAAACCATGGCTCCCTGTCGGCCAGCGGCGTGGCTCAGGGCTGAGCGTCAACCTGTGAACCAGAGGTCAGGGTTTATTCCCGTCAAGGGCACATGCCCAGGTTTTGTGCTCGATCCCCAGTGTGGAGTGTGCAGGAGGCAGCCCATCAGTGGTTCTCCCTCATCATTGATGCCTCTCTCTCTCTTCCTCTCGCTTCCTCTCTGAAATAAAAAAAAAAATTTTAAATAGGGAAAAAAGATTAGACTTATCACTACAATCAAATGTACCCAGTCCTCCCTGGCCCGTTGCTCATTGGTTAGAGTGCCCACGGACTGAAGGGTCACTGGTCCAATTCCAGTCAAGGGCACGTGTGGGAGGCAACCAATCGATGTGTCTCTCACATTGAGGTTTCTTTCTCTCTCCCCCTCCCCTCCACTCTCTCTAAAAATCAATGGAAAAAATATCCTCTCGTGAGGATTCACAAAAACAAAAAACAACAAGAAAAAAATAAGTAATTCTATCCCTGAAATAAAGGAGGCAGGGTACCTGGGATCTCGCATAACGTGCCCACGTGCTCGCTGCTCTGACCACCGATCAGACGCTCCGCCAACGTGAACACACCGGTGTTTACTATGAACTCCCCAAGCGACTAAAAATGAGACCTGGCTGCATGAGACGTTTCCTTACATCGTGTTAATTATTTTAACAAGGGAAAGAGGCACTCCAGTTTTTTACCATTATGTAAAAGTGAGATATACATTTAAAACAAAAAGTAGGTCATCTGTTCCATAAATATAACCATTGAAGAATGCGGAATTCTTAGTCTTTTAACTGCATTCTTTACTCCTCGTCACCCACAATGAGGAAACGATTCCAATCACCAGACGACTTCCGAAGGGAGCAGTACCGAGACGGAGAAAACCACACTCCAACGTCCAGGGGGGCGGGAGGGCGCACCCGGCCCCGGCCCCGGTGGAAGCAGAGCCTGGAGACAGCCTAGTGGGTGGTCACGTCGAGATGCGGACACGCACCACCCACTCAGCAGACACAGACCAGACGCCGCAGCCACAGCCCAGCTCTCGTCCCTGTCCCCCGCCCCCTTCACCCCCCCGCCCCCGCAGCCAGCTACTGCCCCGAGGGGCGTCCATGTGCCCACAGAGGTGACTCACCCCAGTTTTCACCTGGCCTCCGAGTGAACCTCAAAGTCACAGCCCTGAGTTTCTACCCATCCTGACAGCCCCACCCAGTCCTGTCAGGACCCCAATGTCACCCTGAAGCCCCCACTTTACATCCAACTTCCAACTCACAAGTTCCGGCCTCGCCCCCCGGGAGGCTGTCAGCTTGGGGGACGCTGTCCTCGAGGGGAGAGCGACTCTGCTGCTCACCAGCCGGGCCCACGGTGGTTTGGGGACGACACGGGGACACAGGCCACAGCGGGGTGGCTCGAGCCCACCCTGCCTGCTCCTGACACTGGCATCAGACACCGAAACGTCCCTTTTAAGGGAGTCCAAGTCCTGCTGCAGGTGACCAGGGTCTGATGAGTAAAAGCTCAGCATCCGAGGAGACGCAGAAACGGGCAAAGTAAGAAAGGAGGCAGCTGGGGAGGCGGGAGGGCTGGTGGGCCTCCCAGGCCCAGGCAGAGAAGGGGGGGGAGGGTTAGGGCTGACGGGCGAGCCTGGGCCACCTCTGTCCTGGCCACAAACCACTGGCCCGTGACCAGCCGCTGATGGTCCCCAGCCGACCGGGGACGGGTGTGCCCAGGCCTGGAAGGAGGAACCGGCACTGCCTGCGCCAGAAAGGAGGCACCTGTCGGAGTGCGGCCAGGAGCAAGGCCAGCTCTGCGGGAGGTAGCCCGGCGAGGGGACCAGGGAGCCGGGGAGCCAGGGACCCCAGAGGCAGGGCCGAGGGGGAAAAGGCGACTCTACCAGCAGGTTTGGTCCCGGAAGGAACAGCCTGGTCCTGAGCTGAGAAGCTGACCTCCTCAAAGGGGTGGGTGCTACCAAGACGCCTGCCCCGTTCCACATGGAGGCGTGAGCGAGCCCTTCCTCACAGCACAATCCCAGCCCAGAGGGCAGGAACAGCCGCCCCAGCGCCAGTGCTAGCAGTGGGCACCCCTGAGGAGAAACAAAATGTTTACTGAGCCTCTCCCCACTAGACACTCAGCTGCTACAAAGGAGAAACAGTAACTTGTCAGCCACAGGAAACATCACAGAAAACCACCCTGTCAGGGACAGCTGCAAAGAGAAGTCCAACTGACGAGATGTGGCCCCAGGCAGGGAGGAGGTGCCCGTGCAGGGAGGAGGTGGCCCCGTGCAGGGAGGAGGTGGCCCCGTGGAGGGAGGAGGTGGCCCCGTGCAGGGAGGAGGTGGCCCGTGCAGGGAGGAGGTGGCCCCGTGGAGGAAGGAGGTGGCCCCGTGCAGGGAGGAGGTGGCCCCGTGCAGGGAGGAGGTGGCCCCGTGCAGGGAGGAGGTGGCCCCGTGGAGGGAGGAGGTGGCCCCGTGCAGGGAGGAGGTGGCCCCGTGCAGGGAGGAGGTGGCCCCGTGCAGGGAGGAGGTGGCCTCCATGGAGGGAGGAGGTGGCCCCGTGCAGGGAGGAGGTGGCCCCGTGCAGGGAGGAGGTGGCCTCCATGGAGGGAGGAGGTGGCCCCGTGGAGGAAGGAGGTGGCCCCGTGCAGGGAGGAGGTGGCCTCCATGGAGGGAGGAGGTGGCCCCGTGCAGGGAGGAGGTGGCCCCGTGCAGGGAGGAGGTGGCCCCGTGCAGGGAGGAGGTGGCCCCGTGGAGGAAGGAGGTGGCCCCGTGCAGGGAGGAGGTGGCCCCGTGCAGGGAGGAGGTGGCCCCGTGGAGGGAGGAGGTGGCCCCGTGCAGGGAGGAGGTGGCCCCGTGGAGGGAGGAGGTGGCCCCGTGCAGGGAGGAGGTGGCCCCGTGCAGGGAGGAGGTGGCCTCCATGGAGGGAGGAGGTGGCCCCGTGCAGGGAGGAGGTGGCCTCCATGGAGGGAGGAGGTGGCCCCGTGCAGGGAGGAGGCCACACCTGGCCCAGGAGAAAGGACACGCTGGAATGAGGCTCTCGGGTGGCTGCAGCAGGACCTGACGCGGGAAGGCCGGGAGTGGGTGCAGGGGAAGTCTCTGTGTGATTTCTTCAACGTTTTGGGGCACCTGGATTATCTAAACGTGGAAAGTGTCTTAAAGACGCATAATAAACAGACCTGGGGACTCAGGGCACCCCTGCCTTGGGGCTCAGCAAGTGTCTCCCAGCCTCTGACGCCTGCAGCCCACACTGGGCTGCGGCCGCAGGACCAAGAGATGCGGCTGCGGTTAAGGTTCTAAGTGTTAAACATGCAGTTTACTTCCAAATGCTGTTGTCACTAAAATGCTACAATAAGTACCAAACAGCCTGCATCCTCAGAGAATCTAAGGAAACCGCCTGAGACACGGCTGGAAACCCCACCACACACAGACTGAATGAAACCACAATCCTACAGGCAACACAGACTGAATACAGAAGGCTCAATGCAGACATGTCAATCTCTGACTCGAACCACGAATTTAACGTAGTCCCAAAGAAAATTTCAACAGATTTTCTCATAGAAAATTTAATTTCCAAAAAAAGCCTGGGGGAGGGAGAGGCAGGTCTCGTCCTCCAGTGGTGGATGCATTTCAGGGAAGAATGGCCAACACAGAAACAGATGTGAACGGAGAGAGGAAAAGAAAAATACAGTCACCTGCACAGCCAGTCGTGTCCAGCACACACACAGGGCGTGGCGTTTCCCACAAAGCCAACGAGGTGAAAGCTCACAGTGGCCGAGAAAGGGGCCAGGGCACCCGGCCTGGCTGCCACCCACCAGATGGCCCAGCCTGGCCCTGTGACGCAGGAGGCCGTCCGGGAACCTGTCCAGATGTCCATGTGCCTGTTCCAGCAGCACGGCAGCACCCTCACGGAGCACCGCGGTGACGGCCAGGCCAGGAACAACCTAATCACACTCCCCAGGGGACTCGGGGTGACGTGCGGCCACGGGGGATGCTCTGAGGGCAAAAGGTCCTGCTTCCGTCAGCGTCCCCTCGCGTGGGTGCGCCCAGGCCCTCCCAAAACCTCCCTCCCAGGCAGCCAGGAGTCCGCTGGGACAGCCCCGTGAATATTGAGCTTATTGGGCGGGTTCCCAACTGTGACAGGGGCAGGGGCCAGTGCCGTGGGGGAAAGGCCAGCCACACCCACCACACGCTGGCAGCAGGAGACAGGTCCCTGCTACTGCTTGTCCCCCATGGACGCAACAGAGTCCACACACAGCAATCACGTGACAGGAAAACATGGGCCAACGTGAAAAATGTTATAAAACACAAGTTTACAAAATGCCGGAAGCCAGTCCATCCTTGCTGCTTGACACAGTCGCTGCAGGAAAGAAACATCTGCACAGCATATGTTTCAAGGGACCTGGCATATATAGCATATTGTTCTTAATATGTTTGCTCTCTTTAGCGCCATGTGTTTTAACCAAGGTCACCTCTCCGAGAAAGGTTGTTTCCCCTGGTGGGGATTTTTCCCTGAGGTTAGGGAGGGGATACAACCCCTTAATTAAGTGCCAGGCGGGTAGTTAAGCTACATAATCTTTACTCCCTGGAATGGAGATAAGAAACGCCCTAACCTTTGTAATAGAAATTGACAGGATTAAAATCGGCTGGTATAAATACGCATGTAACAAGACAATAAACATCAGATCCTAACCAGAACCTAGCCAGAGAACATGGCAAAAGATCCTGGACAGAACCTGGCTACAGAACTTCACTGGAGAACCTAGACAGAACATGGCAAAAGATCCTGGACAGAACCTGGTTACAGAACTTCACTGGAGAACCTAGACAGAACATGGCAAAAGAACCTGGATAGAACCTGGCTGGAGATCCTGGCTAGAGAACCTGGCTAGGCTGCTGATCAACTGAACACTGTCTCCGTGTCGTTCATTCTTCGCCGACTCCGTCCACACCTTTGGGGATCCCTGGACCCGCTGGGATTGGACCCCAACAACAAAAGAAAACATGACCCACGGTTGCCTTTAGGGAGAACTCACTTTCATCACACACTCTTGTAACTTCTTTTTTATTGTTAATCCCCACCCGAGGCTGTTTTTCTATTGATTTTTAAAGAGCGTGGGAGAGAGGGAGGAAGGGAGGAAGCGAGGGAGAGAAACATGGATGTGGCAGAGACATCAACCGGTTGCGTCCCATGTGCATCACGACTGGGGCCGGGGATCAGACCTGCAACGCAGGTCTGTGGCCGCCCAGGAATCGAACCCACGGGCCCTCGGTGCATGGGCTGACGCTCTAACCACTGAGCACACTGGCCAGGGCACACTTGTAACTTTCTCTTTTTTTTTTATTTTTATTGCTTAAAGTATTACAAAGGGTATTCCGTATGTCTCCTTTTTTCCTCCACCCTTCAAAAACATTTACCCTAAGTCCCCAGCGAGCTCACCACACCACAGGCCAGCAAAACGCAGACTGTAGAAACTCTATGGGCCAACACTTGCTTTTTTAAACAAATGAATTTTGAGGGAATAAAAGAGAATAGAGGGTCAACTACAAGCAATGTTTGGCTGGGGCCTTATTTGCAGATTTACACACACTGTCATCACTGTTATGAAAATTGGGACATTACCAGAAAACCAGGCACTGAAACACTGGCGGGTGGCGGAGGGCAGGGCGGCACGGGCTGGCGTGGGTGCGCGGGGCCGGCGCGTTCTTCCGGCTCTGCCGTCTGTGATCAGATTCTATGAAAACATCCTCGGTGGGTGCACGCTGTTTCCCACGGGAGCAGGCCAGCTGGCCTAAGGCCTTCTTGGTGTGACAGGATAGCACTCACGGGGAGCTGGCTGTCTAGTGCTGAGCAGGCTCTCTGCACTGGGAGCTGCTCTCCTCACACAGGGCGCACCCACTGTCCCGCCCGCGCCCATGGCCCTGCCCCGCGCCCACAATGCTGGCCCCACCCTCACATGGTGGCGCCACACAAGGACGTCACCCTTGTACATGTCAACTTCTCACACCCTGAAACACACACTTCTCGGGGAAGAACTGCCGCTGATCCTCACACTGTCCTCTCCCACGCTCCGAGCCGCCCCCGGGATCGGGCAGCAGCTCACCGTGCCTCACAGCTTCAGTCTCCAAGCAGCTCCACGTACATCAGTGCTGTCAGTGCCCAGGCTAACCTCTGCTGGGAGGAAGCGAACAGCTACATGATAATAGTGAATTCCAAATAAAAACAAAAACGCAGCCTGGCAGGTGTGTACGGCTCAGTGGCTGAGCATCAACCTATGAACCAGGAGTTCACAGTTTGATTCCTGGTCAGGGCACATGCCCCAGGCTACAGGCTGGATCCTCAGTAGGGGACAAGCAGGAGGCAGCCAATCAGTGACTCTCTCTCATCATTGATGTTTCTCTCTCCCTCTCCCTTCCTCTCTGAAAGCAATAATAATATTAAAAATGTTAAGCTCCTAAACCAATCATAAAAGGCACTTCACACCCGGCTCAGAATTACCTCCCCAGCTGAGAACAGATGGCGAGGAGACACGTGCCGAGGGGGCAGCCGGGAGGAGGAGCTGGAGGGCTCTGCTGAGAGCTGGGCCTGGGCGCTTGAGGGCCGTGAGTAGTGCCCACTCGGGAGGAGGCGTGAGGAAACCTGAGCTCCTCTTGCACACTGTGCCCAGGGGCACCTGGGACCTGCCACGCGGACACGAGGACACGGAGCAGCCTCCTGACCAGCCTGTCGGCCAGGCTTCAGCCGGCAGCCATCACACGCGCTGTGGCCTGCTCCCGGGAGTGTGCACGCCATGCACATCACAGTGCAGAGCGCCCCTCAGGCAGCCCAGCTGCCAGGCAGCCATTTACTTTCTTTCATCTTCTTTGTTAGAGAATTGTTTCTGATCTATAAAGGCAAAGCCAGAGGTGGCCCAGCCTGTGTAGATTTCCATCGCATCCCAGCACCAGCTGCAGCGACACCTGCCGGCCGAGCGGTGAACTGCAGGACGACGCAGCCGCGGACCAGCCGGGCAGCCTGCACTGGCAGCGCTGAGAGGCGCCTGGCTGTCCCTCTCCTGCTGCCCTCGGCACAGCACCCACCATCCTCTGGGCACAGGCACGGGTCCGGGCAGTCCCAGCAGGACCCTGGGCATCACCTGTCACCATGTCCTCACGACAACGTGGAGCTGGGAGCCGGGCGGAGCCCAGCACTTTCTCAGGTGCCCTCTTGTGTGTCCAGGACACATGAGCCCAGACTCCCCTCGAAGGAATAAAACTGGGCCCTGTAAGCCCTGGGCCGGGGTAGGGCGTAGCTCAAATCAAGATTTCCCTCCAACATCCCCTAAACCACCCCAAAGTGCCACATGCGTGGTTTATATGTACAAGAGAGCCCTGCGGTCGGCAGGCCTGGAGGGGACGGGCAGAGAAGCCAGAGCTGGGTGGGCGGAGTGTCCTGTCTGTCGATGGCCCTTATGGGACCACACTTGTCAGTCACGAACATTCCAACAGTGAACTCTTGTGTAAAGTGTACACAGTGAATACGGCTTATACTAAAAATGTATGTAAAATACAGATGCACACGCTTTTATTATCTTACTGCATTTCCCGCAGGGCCTCTGCTGAATTTGTTTAAATCAAACAAGCGTGTGACAGGACAGTGGGACGAGACGAGTGGCCGCTGCCCATGACTAGCGCTGGCAGAGCCTCCCGCTTGGGCGGCCGACAGGAGCCAGTGGAAGCCAGCGTCTCAGACCTGGTTCCAGGGAACTGGCTTTTGGACAGGGTGCCGGACGACAGAGCTTGTGTGTGGTCATCAGAAGAGTAACTGCCTCACAGTTTACAGGGTGCAGACCCTGGGCACTGACAGGGGACCTGGCACCACCTGGGGAGAGCAGGACAGGCTGCTTCCACGCCCACTTTCCGACCCAGGTGGGACTCGGAGACATGGCCGCCACTTCCTGCGATGTTCACGGAAAACCCGTGAGCTCCTGAGGGCCGAGGCCCTGCCCCGGGCGCTGGTGCGTGCCCCCCTGAGGTTCCCCCCCAACAAGCTGGGGCCTCACCAACAGCTCAGGCTGCCCAGGACTCAGCGCTGGCCCAAGAACAGAAGAGCGGTCTCTACAAAACCTCCACAACCAGGCAGCCATTCTCACGGCTACTCAGAATCAAAATCAAACCCCCTTTTAAAAAAGTTTTTAGAAGTTATAAAAATAATACAAAAAATAGTAAAATAAAATGTATGCTCATTGCAAAAAAATTAGAAAACATAAGGGACAAAGATGACAATGAAAAACACTCAATTCCACCATTATTAATAATGTTTCCTTCCATGCCTTCCCTCTGTATAATTTTAAATGTTTTCCAAATTTGTTGTTAGTTCGAAGCCTGCTTTTCTCACGTGATATTCTATCATGAGAATATTTAAGTCAGGGTTGAACCAAAGAAACAGAACCAGAAGAAATATATTCAGAGATTTACTATAAGAAAGGGTTTTGGTGCCTGTGGGGCAGCGAGGCCAGTCCGAACCCCAACAGGCCACTAGGGAGGCCCCGAAACAGGCTGAGCTGCCGTCCCAGGGGACCCGCCCCACCTTTCCGGGGCTGACCGCCCGGGAGAGCCTCCCTGAGGCCACAGCACCACCCTGCGCCCCCGATGGTGCTCGCTGAGGGACATGAACTGCCACCCCCACACCACGTCTGCGCTCCTAGGACACCGTGCGGATGTCTCAGCGTCCAGCACTGTCCCTTTGGCCGATACAAGTGATGCTGGAATAAACGAAACGGGACAGAAGTAACTGGATATTCCGTCTTCACTCTCCTCTCTACTTCAGGGACAGACTTCTGGAAAAGGGGAGCCCCAGGGAGCCAGCAAGGTCCCCGGGGCCATCAAGGGCAGGACACGGCCACGTTCCACCAGCCCGAGGGCAGGGCCCGCTGCACACCTGAAGGTCCGGGAGAGCCCCGAGGCCGCGTCTCGGAAGAGGGAGCACCAGCCCAGAACAGCGGGGATCCAGATGCCCAGCAAGGCTTCCCCGAGAGCTCCTAGAGTCCCGTCACTGCCTGCAGGAACAACACTCCACAGCCCTCGAAGGCAATCCAGACGCAATAAGGCATTCACAACCTCCCGCATCCAACATAAAGTTACCAGGTGTGGGGAGAACAGGAAAACTCCGCCCAAATCAGGAGACCATTCAGTCAACAGAAACAGCCAAGAAATGACAGAGATGATGGAGACTTTCACAAACACATTAAACAATTTAGAGCAAAGCCATGTGAGTAGAAATCAAACCCTAAAAAAGGATCCAAGGGCATTTGCAGAAAACACGCCTCCTGCTGTCGACAGTGTGTGGGTGAGCTGAGGTCGGACCCCCAGCAGGGGAAGAATGTCTGAGGGCAGGACCTCGGAGAGAAAACGGAGAAGCCTGGGGCTCCGGGCTCAGAAATCCCCTGCAGCATAAACACAGGGAACCCCCAGCACACGGAGCTCAGACTGCGGCGAATGAGGAAGGGAACCACTGGAGCAGGGGGCACGGGTCCAGACAGGGACCATCGGCACTCTCCCCCCTCAGAGACCCAGCGAGCACGAGGAAGACAGAACGACACTCTTTTTTCTAATGTGCTTTTATTGATTTTAGAGAGAGGAAGGGAGCGGGGGAGGGAAATAGAAACATTGATGAGAAAGAAGCATCGACTGGCTGCTTCCTGTGCACACACTGACCCGGGGTCAAACCCACACCCGGGTCTGAGTCCTGCCTGGGAACCGCACCGGCAACCTCTCAGGGCACAGGACGCCGCCCAGCCAGCTGAGACCACCGGCCAGGGCTGGGACACGTCTATTTTTTAAAAGGCTCCATTCAATATGCGACGAGAATATCCCCAGCAATGAGGACCCCACGAGGCAGCTTTGGGACCAACGCAGGGGGAGGCTCCTCCCAGCTGCCTGCGCGGGAGCATCCTCGGCCGCGGGCCAGCGGATCCCTGTCCTGCGCTGACCCCTCCAGGCCCTCCTTCTCTACTGGAGTCCCATGGACACGCCCAGCCCCCTCCCGCGCCACCGGCCTCGCCGCGGCCGCCACCTGCTGTCTGAGCCTCCTCTGGTGCTGCCCGTCCACTTCAGTGTCAATCACCGCCTCCACGTGCTGCCTCACTAAGAGCTGCGCTCAGAACAGCCTGAGGGGGTGCAGCAGCAGGAGAGGGGAGGCACGCTGCGGCTGAGGCAGAGGAAGGGCTCCCCTGGTCAGGACAGGACAGGGACGAATTTCCCAAACACGGTACCAGGAGCCCAGGCAGGCATCCCACCAGGGGCAGAGGCGCATGATCAGTTCACAGACCAGGACTCAACCCTGAGGAGCAGCGAGGGCACAGCCTCCACTCACTGACACGCCAAGGGGACTCTGGTGCATGGCCCCCTATACTGACAGCCCCTTCAGGTGCCGGGAGGCCAAGGACCGTGGCACATGTACCGCCATGACCAGCAGGGAGGGACACCACCGGGACTGCCGGAGCCCACAGGCCCTGGGCCTTCACGGCTGAGTGACCCGCACACTCGGCCTGACCTCACCAGGGACAGAGAGAGGAAGGCGGCAGCCACTGCCCCGTCTGTGTAAGCAAAGCACTGTCACTAGGCCTGCAAACATGAGGAGCTAAATAGGTGCTGGCAGGGTGCTGTCACCCAGTGAGAACCACTCCCACAAACCCCCATCCCCACCCCCGTGTCCAGCGAGAAAGGGCTTACCTGGGAAGAGGTGGGGGTTCCCTCGGGGTCTGAGCAGCACCCGTGTCCAAGGCCCGTGGCTCTGCAGCCTCCCGGGAGCCAGGGGCCACCTCCTGCGCGTCCCGCAGCTGGCCGTGAGGCTCCGCAGGCCCGCCCGAGGCCACAGCCGCGTCTGTGGTGTTGACCTCCACCTCGAGCTCTGGGGCAGGGACAGGCGCCTGCTCCCCCGAGGCTGCAGCTTCTGCCTCCACAGCCTCCGCCTCCTTCCTCCTCATCTTCTCCTCCAGCTCCTTCCTCCTCTTTTCATCGTCCTGGCGAGCCATGCGGTCGAAGTTCTGGAACACCTGGAAGCAAACGCAACCCAGCAATGAGCGGCGGAGACGTGGCAACGCCCAGGATGAGAGAAAGGCAGCACCCACAGCCGTTCCCGCTGGGGGACAGATCGCACTGGACTCGACCGAGCAGCTGTGGGCCTCTCCACGGGGAGTTCCCAGTCCTCAGACGTGCAGCCCGACAAGCCGAGGCCCGCAGGAGCCCAGCCCAGCTCTCGGCCCACCTGCCATCACTCACACCTGCTGCCAGCAACACAGACAACACGCTGCCCAGGGGCTGCGCGCGGTGTGGGCACCAACAACCCCACTGCAGAGCGAAGGGGGATCCAGCTGGCCTTCGCTCCCCAGAACAGCGGGGGCTCCCTGCACAGGCTTGGGAAAGCTCGGAAATTCACTCAACAAACCCTGTGCCCTGCCTGCCATGGGCAAGAGCACCCCCACTGACAGCTCCCCCAGAACTCAGCACGTGGGCGAGCCAGCTGGTGTCCTCTGCAAGTCACACCAGGGAGTGCAGCCAGCACAGACCACCCTGACAACGGGCAGGACAGGCGGGGATGCACACTGTGCGTCAGACCGAGGGCTAGAACCCCCTTCTTATGAGAGAAACTGAAGACTTCCTGGGAGGAGGGGCCTGAATCAGACCTTCAACCAAAGGCACACCTTCCGCAGGAACCACATGTCCAGGGGCGGGGCCACCATTCCCCCCCCCGGAAAGTGGGGGCAGCCTCACCACCCCCAGCAGCCATGCTCCCCAGTATTTACCCAGAGGAGCTCAACACAAAAGCCCACACAGAAATGTGCACACGGCAACTTCATTCACATCTGTTGAACTCGAACCAACCTTCAGTAGTGACGGGCACACATGGACTATGACTACTCGACGCGATGAAGACATGATCACGCCAGGAAGAGACATGCAGGGCCCTTACGTGCATATTAAGTGAAAGACGACGGTCTGAAAGGCTACATCCTGTATGATTTCAACTCTGAGCAGCTCTGGAAAAGGCAAAACCACAGAGACTGGAAAAAGTCCCATGGCGGCCAGAGGCTCGGGAGGAGGGAGGAGCAGGTGGCGCAGGGATTTTCAGGGCAGGACACGACTGTGTGATGGCCGTGGGGGGTACGTGTCACTGCATCCGTCCAACCCGGAGCGTGCAACCCCGAGTGAGCCCGGTGCACACGGCGGGCTCCGGGAACGTGCCGTGCGTGCAGGTTTATCGGCGGTAACAGATGCTGCGACTCCGGGGGTGATGGCAGTGGGGAGGCTGGACATGTGGGCGCAGGCGGTGACGTGGGACTTCTGTCCAACTATGCTGCGAACCTAAAAATTCTCTACAAAATGTCTCAATAAAATAAAAAATAAAAATTTTAAGAAGTGGGTAGGAGTCAGCCTCCGAAGGACTGGAATGCAGACAGAACTAAAGGAGGCGCTGAGCTGTGCCAATCGGCACAAACATTCTCTCAAGACCCGGAGAACGCTGAGGAAGGCAGGCGGGCGGCTCTGAGGGTGAGGAGCTCGGCCAGGCCTGCCAGTGACAGGAAGGAGAATCGTTCGGTAGCACCGAGCACTGACAGACGTGGCAGCGGAAAACACAGCCCTAGAACCTGGAGACCACCCGCTTCCACTCCTCGCTGCACCCACAGCCTCCACTCATTCCAGAACCACGGGACTGTGGGGCTGGAAAGGCCCCCCGTGACCTCCAGCCCCTTCTCCCCGACGGGGTGACTGGCCAGGACTCCAGGGCTGGGAGGGACGGTGGGAGCGGCTGCCTGACCCCCTGGGCAGCTTCTGTGCAGGCTGGTCAGACTCTGGGCAGACAGTATCCGAAATGAATGGAATGGCAGCTGACCTAGTTTTTCTTAACCAGTTAACTGCCACCCGTCGCGTCCAAAACGGAAACCATCCCCACACACCACGATATTTTGAATTTAATTTAAAAAATCAATTTGTGCCGAAACCGGTTTGGCTCAGTGGATAGAGTGTCGGCCTGCGGACTGAAGGGTCCCAGGTTCGATTCCGGTCAAGGGCATGTACCTGGGTTGTGGGCACATCCCCAGTAGGAGATGTGCAGGAGGCAGCTGATCGATGTTTCTTTCTCATCGATGTTTCTAACTCTCTATCCCTCTACCTTCCTCTCTGTAAAAAATCAATAAAATATATTTTTTAAAAAAATCAATTTGCAATGAATATTATAAAAATATATTACAATTCGGGTGTTCTTGAATATTTTCAGCTGAAAACTCTCACGAAAAATGATCTTAAAGTTGGTCAAGGCTGCCACTTCGGGAAAACTTTTTTTTTTGCAGACGCGCGTGGCGTGTGGGGAAGGTCTGCGCTTGCGTCTAGACCAGCAGTTCTCAACCTGTGGGTCTCGACCCCTTTGGCGGTCGAACGACCCTTTCACAGGGGTCGCCTAAGACCATCCTGCATATCAGATATTTACATGACGATTCACAACAGTAGCAACATGACAGTTATGAAGTAGCAACGAAAATAATCTTATGGTTGGGTCACAACATGAGGAACTGTATTAAAGGGCCAGAAGGTTGAGAACCACTGGTAGACGCCTGTGGTGGACAATGGTTTAAAACCACTGAGCTACGTGGAAAGGAGCTTGCCTCTCCCGGGGGGTCCTTCAAGCTGCGCACCAGGCTGTGGTCCTCAGAATTCGGGGGAAAGTGTGAGAAGCTCTGCACCAGCCCAAGCACGAGGGAAGCTCTCGCGTTCCAGTCCTCCACCCCGGCCCTCGGGGCCTGTGAGGAGACGTCCAGCACCCTCAGGAAGGACAGATGAGGTGACCCACTGAGAGGGACACGGTGCAGGTGACAGACAAGATAACGTCAGGTGCCCGCAGCGACTCCACCTCTGTCTACCTCACAGGGATCGCCACGGCTCTGGGGTGGGAAGCCCGTCACCACGCCGGTGACGATGTTCCTGTGCTGGCAGCCGCCCACCGCCTGCCTGTGCTATCAGTGGGCATCTGTGCTGACCCAGTATCTCCACGTCGTGCCCCAACGCCCGCCCATGCCGACCTGTGGTTAAAGGACAGCTCCCAGGTCCACCCGGGTCTTCCCAGACAACTGCCGGGAGTGCTGGCTGTTCAGGCTCCTGGGCAACCACCCCTCCAACCATCTGCTGGAACTGCCCTTGGTGTTGGTGAGACTCACCCGTCCACCCCCCCACCCCCCCACTCTACAGCCTCTGCTTCTCCCCTCCCTCCCCTGCTCATGCCCCAAGGGCTGCCCTCCACCTTCAGCTCTTCTCTCCTCAAATTGCTCCAGTTCCTGTCTCCTGCAAGATCCAATCCTTCGATCCCATCAGCCTGTAGGCAGGGCTTCTGTCTGCAATCTCAAATCCGACTTGTCTAACACTGGCCCTTTCCCCTAAACTCAAATGACAGTACAGTTAATGCACTGTCATTAACCCAGACGCCCAAGTCTGGAACCTCAGGTCATCTGATTCATCTGTCCCCTCCCTCTGCCTGGAAGGGTACATGGAGCATAGTAGGTTCTTTATACACTGACACCAGACAAACGAGTTACCTGTCAGTTCATCGGCAAAACAAGGGCAAAGGCCAACCTTTCAGGCTGCGTGAGAATTAGGTCGGGTGGCGCCTGCAATGTGAAGCCCCTCCCACAGTAACCAGCACATACCAGCGCTCAGCAGCTGCTCCTTCCTCCTCTCCGCACCTACCTTCACCCTAGAGGACAGGGTGCCCGCCGACTGTGGGATGGGTAAGGAAGAGCTGGAATCACAAGGACGAGTCTGTGGAATCACGTGACCTTGCTGAATTGGCACCCTCACCTGCCACATAAAACTCAACCGTGTCCACTTCCCAGGGACGTCCATGGAGTTTAAACGGCCAGACACCCTCACTCAGACGCTGAGGGCGAGGAACAGCCGGAAGTTCTGATACCGACACCCACTCACCCCTTGCTAGACCCTGTCATCTCTGCAGTCGCTCACCCCGCACGCTTTGTCTCTTCTGCAGGCACAACTGCAAAGGAGCGGACAGGTGTGCGCCCCAGGGGACCTGGGAGGTCACACCAGCGCTTCTTCGGTTCCTACAAACAGGCTCGGTCCCAGCGAAGTCCCACCTCCCTGTGAAGCCTGATTTCCAAGCCTATCGCCTGCCTCCCAACAGGCTGTCACCTACTGGCCTTGCACCGTTCTCTGCTCTGATGTGTTTTATCTTCTCAAATGTCACAGCGTCACAAGGAGGCCGACATGAGTTCCCTCATTAAATACCCACATCGCAGTGGTGTCTCCAAGGCTCTGGCAGCCGAGTGTGACTCCTTGTTACGTTCCAAGGAGCACAGTCAACTGGGCCGGTGAGTATCAGTAGGACCTCAAACACACAATGCGTTTAGCCTGGGACAGACACAGGCTCGGACGCGCGCTTCTGACCTAGGAAGTCACATTTCAAATAAGGGGACCACACTCATAGGAGCCCCGGGTCACCAGGCCCCCCGCCGCCTCCAGCCGTGGCCCGGGGCGCGCAGGTCCCCGCTTCCATCCCCGACCGGCAGCCCCGGCGCCTCCGCGGGCCCAGCGCTGCGGGCGCCGAGCTACTGACACCCAAGTGCGGCGGTGCCACCCGGGCTGCCGAGCGCCAGGCCCGCTGCCCCGAAGAGCAACTTGATATGCGACCAGCGGCTCTGCTTACTCGCCCCGCGGGCCCAGGCGGCGAACCCAGGCCAGCGCCGGAGGGAGACCGAGGCCGGGCGCGCAGGGAGGGACGGGCGGCGAAATCGCGCGGGTCGGGGGCTCCGGGGAAGGGGGCGCCGGAGAAAGGGCCTCCGGGGAAGGGGCCTCCGGGGAAGGGGCCTCCCGCCCCCCGCCCCCGCCCCGCCCGGTCGCCCGGCCGCCCGGTCACCTGCAGCACCAGCGCCTGCGCGGCCCCGGGCGGGAAGCCCATACGGTCCGTCGGGTGGCGCAGCAGGCGGTAGAAGTCCGTCTTGCGGTAGAGGAAGCCGAAGAGCACGCGCAGGAAATCCTGGACGTTGCCCACATGCTGCAGGATGCCCAGCAGGGCCTGGTCGTACAGCTCGGCCGCCCCGGGCTCCATGGCGTCGCCGACCGGAGGGAACTCGCTCGCGGCGGGCCCGGACGCCGGCCTCGGTTACTTCCGGTGCGTCGCGGTAACGGCTCCGCCGCCTCCGGGCCCGCGAAACTTCGGTCCGCGCCCGCTCGGTCTCGCCGCGGGGCAGCGATCGGGCGGCCTCGCCGCTGGTCCCGCCCCGCCCCGCCCCGCCGAGCCGCGCCGCCGGCCTCCCCGGACGGCCTCCCTGAGGAGGGGACTTGGGCCCCCAAGTGGCTCCTAGACGCCCGAGGGCCCGGGGCTCCGCAGCTGAGGGCGCCTAGCGGCCACCTTGGAAACGGGCGGAAGAGCGTGCGCGGCGGCGTCACCCGACCCGGCGCTATCACGTGATCTGGCGCTATCACGTGGTCTCTCCCGCGCCCCCGTTGCGCTGGTGGATCCAAGAGAACAGGTGTGCGCGCGCCCAAGGACGCCCATCGCGCGCGCGCGCACACACACACACACACACACACACACACACACACACACACACACACACGTGCCGAGGGCTGCAGAGTAAACAAACGGCGGTCCGTCCTGCGTTGAAATGCTGTCGGTCAGACAGGGCGAGCTCGCAAGCCCCAAAACGACGTGCTTTGCCCTTCAGTGCCTGTTGCCAAGCGAAGCCCCTGAAAGAGCTGCGCGCGCGGTGTGCCTGCTGGAACAGGCAGCATCGGGCGGTGCCACGGCGGGTGCGTGGGTGAAGTGCGGCCCTGGACCTGCTCTGTGCGATGTCTGTGAGGGACACTGTGGGCACGGGAGTGTCAGTGCACAGAGAAACTCAACGGATGCACATTTTTAAAAAATCATTTAAGAGATTGGGGATCCTGCCGAAACCGGTTTGGCTCAGTGGATAGAGCGTCGGCCTGCGGACTGAAAGGTCCCAGGTTCGATTCCGGTCAAGGGCATGTATCTGGGTTGCGGGCACATCCCCAGTGGGAGATGTGCGGGAGGCAGCTGATCGATGTTTCTCTCTCATCGATGTTTCTAACTCTCTATCTCTCTCCCTTCCTCTCTGTAAAAAATCAATAAAATATATATTTAAAAATATATATATATATATTTAAAAAAAAAAAAAAAGAGATTGGGGATCCCAGAATGGAACGCAGAGTGTGACAAAACGATCTATTACAAATGTACGGCACAGCCTCACGGAGGGAGGTGCTGACCCAGTGACTTTGGAAATGAGTGGAGTCCTAGGACCGAAGGGAAAAGGTGGAACAGTACACAGACACTTCTCTCTAAGTTGTTCCCAGGGAGTGGGGCACGGATTACCGCCCTGAAAATCCTACCTGCCTACAGTGGAAATGGATCATCAAGTCCGTGGCATCGGGGACGGGGAGCCAGGCTTCCTGCTGTTGGGGGGGTGTCTGCAGAGAAGAAGGAAGGGGGAGACTGGGATATTCCCTGGTGGTCAGAGCCAGCATCTCAATGAACGGTTTGGCTCAGTGTCCGCACGGGTGGCTGTGACAGTGTTACACGCGTAGCCACATGGATTGACACACACATTTCCTTCCCCCCAGCTGCGGGGGCCCAGAAGCAATGACCCCCCAGTAGCAATGTGCACGGTGAGCACCCAGATCCCGGTTTCTAATCCCACGTGCAAGAGAAGGGTCCAGGGTTCCTTGGAGAAATGGCTGATTCTAGGTCTGG
Organism: Myotis yumanensis; assembly: GCF_028538775.1. Lineage (NCBI taxonomy): Eukaryota > Metazoa > Chordata > Mammalia > Chiroptera > Vespertilionidae > Myotis > Myotis yumanensis. The sequence goes on along the minus strand of NW_027223760.1, from coordinate 84,904,215 downwards.
GGACCCTCTAACAGTGCCAGAAAGTAAGGACGTGCTAAAAACAACAAACAAACAAACAAAAAAACACCTCACCATGATGGGCATATGACAGGGACCCAGGAGTCAGCTGAAAGGGCTTCCAATGGCCAAAGCTGGAACCATGTGACCAACAAATGAACAAGACAAATAAGGTAGTCTTATTCTATAACCGAAGTACCACTTGACTGTATGTGGGTCCATGCTGATACATGTATACCCAGTGTCCTCAGAATGCTGAGCCCTGCCCTCCAGGAGCCGGAACGTGCCTCCCATCCCTAAGTGTGGGTAGTGCACAGGGACCTCCCCCCAAGGAACACAGCCGGGAAAGGGGGGAAGGAGCACCTGTAGGGAGGAGATGCGTGACAAACACAACCTCAGCCAGGTGACCAACATCACACCACAGTGATCAGCCGTGGCGACAGTACTGCCCCGATACAGTGTGCTGAGAAGGTCACCCCACCTTTGCGGTCTTCCTCCCCGAAACCCATCACCCCGGTTTAATCAGGAGAGAAACAGCAAGTAAACCCCATTTAAAGGGATTCTACAGCACACCTGACCAGTCCTCCCAATTGTCAGGTCATCAAAGTCTGGCCCTGCCAGCAGGGCCCTGTGGTTGGGTGTCGACCTAGGAACCAGGAGGTCACAGTTTGATTCCCGGTCGGGAACATACCCAGGTTTCAGGTTGAATCCCTGATCGAGGCTCATCTGAGAGGCAACTGACTGATGTTTCTCTCTCTCAAATCAATGGATACATATCCTTGGGTGAGGAGTAGTAAATAATAATAAGGATTAATAGTAACAAGGAACACTCCGGTTGCCCGCCAGCAGTGGGTGCCTCCTTGCCCCAATGCACTTGCTTCTCTGGGTATCACCTCCCTCTCAGGCTTTCACAGAAAGCGAGCAGCTGTGGGTCCCTGCGCTAGCCAGGGCCTCCATGCCTCCCGGTTGGGAGAAGTTGCTCCCCGCTCCTGAAAGGGCACACGGTGACATGGCTGCCTTCTGGAAGGGGAAAGGGAAAACAAACTGAAATCTCCCCAAGTCACCCTCCCACACGTGCTGTGCCATTTACAAAAATTATCTCCTTTTTAAAACATTTTTATTGATTTTAGAACAGGAGAGGGAGTGAGAGATAGAGACAACAATGATGAGGAAGAATCATCGATCAGCTGCCTCCCGCACACCCCCTCCTGAGGATCGAGCCAGAAACCCGGGCATGTGCCCTGACCGGAAATCAAACCGCCACCTTCTGGTTCATCACCGGCTGGGCTACAAAAATTATCTTAAGTCCAGAGGCAACCAGAATAGGACATGAGACACAAAACTCCATTTGTGCTCAGCAGACATACTCTTCCTCCTGTGCACCGCACTGAGCAGGTGTGTCCTCGGCTGGTGCTTCTCCACAGAGGCTGAGATTGGGCTGGGTTGAGCTGCGCCAGCGCTCCAGGCCTGACCCCGGGAGCTCATAGCCTTGAAGACACACGGCAGCATTGACTGGCAGCAACCACCTTCACAATCGGTGGAGCTGGAGGCCACACTGAACGGCACTTTCCAGTGGGGCCAATCCATGACCAGCGTCCTTTCCGGGACACCCTCCCGGGTGAGGTGCAGTGCCCCCCCACCCCTCCCTGGCTGCCTGCAGGGTGGGTCCTGCTCTTGGTTCTCGGGGATACTGGACAGAGCTGAAGACTCACTGACACCAGGTGGGACTTTGTTTCACTGAAGGGGAGGTGGGTGGAAAGGGGCAGCTGTGGCCGAGTCTGAGTCGGGAACCAGGCCAGCCTGTCTGTGTCTGGACCCCAAGACCCAGGTCCCGGGAAGAAGGAGGCAAGCGTGTGCTGACCAAGGCTTGAATGACTTGGAGCCAGGGGCCCGCTGCCAGGGTGGAGGGTGCCTGGGCACCTGGTGGTCAGAGGGAGTCCCAATGTGAGCACCCCATAGGCAGGGCACCCCCTCCAGGACCTGGGGGAGGGGGAGGGAGGCAGGTCATGGTCCCCATGGGAACCCTCCCGGCCCCTGGAGCCTGCGCAGAGCTCTGCTCACTGGGGTGGAGGGTCACCGAAGCTGACCCCGCTCTCGGCAGGATGCTGGAAGCCGCGGTTGACGTAGGTGCCGTTGGCCCACCTCACCGGGAAGGAGTGCTTTTTGCAGGAGGCTGTCCTGGCCGCAGCCGCCTCCTCTGTCCGCCTCTGCTCCAACAGCAGAGCCATGTTGATGTCAGGCCCTGCAGAGGGACAGACAGAGGAGTGGTCACACGCCTTCCCCGCATGGGTGCTCCCATACTGCCTGGGGCTCCTCCCGGGGGGGGGGGGGCCTGCGGGAGGGGCCTCACGCACCCAGGTAGCTCAGGATGACCGGCAGGAAGACCAGGCCATGCAGCAGGCCCAGCAGAGTGATGAGGAGGTTGAGGCGGAAGAAGAAGATCTGGATGAGCTGGGCCTTCGCCAGGCCCAGGATGAGGATGCCGGGCAGGTTGGTCATGGCCACGCCGGCGAACACCTAGGGCCGCACACAGGTGTCAGGCTGGGCACGCAGCAGCTGGCGACAGGCCCTGCGGCCGCCTGCCTACTCACCGCACTGCCCATGGAGATGGTGGCCTCCTTGGCCCTCTCCAGCCGGGTGGGCTTGGTGCTGACCGCAAAGGAGCGGGTGATGTGGGACACGAACTCCACAGAGATGCCCACGGCCTGCGGGCAGAGAGGGGGCATCAGCCTCCAAGGGCCTGGGCGGGGTCTCCGCCAGGCCTGCGGGCAGAGAGGGGGCATCAGCCTCCACAGGGCCTGGGCGGGGTCTCCGCCAGGCCAGCGGGCAGAATGGAGAGCCTGAGAGAAGGGGCCCCGAGTCTGCGGTTACCGTGACCAGGTTGATGAGGGACACGGCGTTGTAGCTGATGCCCCACAGGGCCATGAAGCCCACGGTGTCCACCAGGATCATGATGATGGAGAAGAGGTTGATGAGGCCAGAGCGGAGGTCCATGCCCAGCAGCAGGCAGCAGACGGCAAAGGTGGGCACCAGGCAGAGGCTGAGCATGAAGAGCCCCTCCGGCACCACCGTCAGGTACTGCTCGTAGAACACGTTGGTGATCCTGGGGGTGCAGGCACTGTCACACGGCGCCCCAACGCCCACACCCTCCTCAGGAGGAGGGCACAGCTCAGCAGGGGTGAGGGGCGCCTTCCCCAGGTCCCTCCCTGCTGCCCACCGCCCGCCCGCCTGGGCCTCACGTGTAGGGGAAGACCTCGAAGGCCGGGTCGGTGCCCGGCACCTTCCGCAGGCCGGCGGTGATGTTGGCGGCCAGTGCCCGCGCTGCCCGCAGAGCCTCCGTGTAGTCCTGTGAGTTCTTCAGGGGCTTGTGGTAGGCCATGAAGCGCGAGGCTGGGGCCAGCCCGGGAGCGAAAGACAGAGGTCAGAGCCGGCTCCAGGCGCCCTCAGGACCCGGGGGGCTGGTTCAGGGCCCTGCTGCCACCGAGTTTGGGATTCGGAATAAACTTCGGGCAAAGGGCCTGCGGTTGGGTGTGGACCGGCCCTGCCTCTGATGGATGCAGCCACAGGGGTCTCCCGTGGACCCACATGTTGCTCTGAGGGTTTGGGGTGGGGAGGCAGAAGGTGAAGTGTGAGGTCGAGGATCTGAGTAACTGACAACCTCCAAGGGTGAGGCTAGAAGCTCCCATGAAGGAGGAAGGAGAGAGGATGTGGATGGAGGTGGTCCCGGAGGCCATGGCCCTGGAGCCGCTGACTCCCATCTTCCCCACCACGCCAGGCCACGCTTACCCAAAACCTGGCCGTCGTGGTCCAACTTCACGGAGGTGCTGTATGCTGCCAGGCCACTGGGGGGGGCAGATAAAGGCTTGGTTGGGGTCAAGGCTCCCCCAAGGCCCCCTCCCCGGCCCCTCCCCCACCCCCTCCCTGTACCACCCACTCCACGCCCCCCGCGGACCCCCACGCAGGCCTACCCTTTGGGACACTTGATGTTGGGTGGGTCGCTGAGGAACCAGGGGAGGTACTTGTGGAACTGGTCCACCGATGGCCGCACGGGGCCGAGGGTGAAACTCACACAGTTCTTCAAGCAGGCCAGCGAGTCTGCAGAGAGAGTGGGGGGTGAGGAGCGGCGCCCTCCAGCCGCTCTGTGCCCCTCATGCCCAGGCACCTGCCCCCTGCAGGCAGCAGCTGCCTGTGTGCCCAGGAGCACACTCCGTTCCCCTATAACTGGGGGGGGGGGGGGGGGGCGGGGGCTCTCTCCATCATGGAAACTGCCGACCCCTATGAAGGGGTGAGGAAGGGAAGTTTGGGGCAGAGAAACGGCCCATGGCCTACGGGGCCTCCCCACCTACAAACGCAGCTGCTCCAGGGCCGGGGCCGGGGCCACCTGGGCTCATTCCCCTCTCCAGCTGCGTGAGAACCGGCGTGCCCAGAGCGTGGGCACAGCTCAGGAGAGTGTGTGAGTGCCCAGTGTCCAGCTCCCTTGGGCTCGGGCACCCACACGTGTTCTGAGCCTGGGTCCCATCCCAACTGACCCTTTAGGAGGGTGTGAGGGGCTAAGGGAGTCTCCCCAGTTCTCTCCTTTCTCTCCCTCAGTTTCCCCAAGTTGTGGGGGCCATGAACCCCCAGAAGCCTCTCACTCACTGACAGTCGAGGGGCAGAACTGGTCCTTGTTGGGGCCAAAGGCATACAGGCGGCAGCAGGAGGACGGTGTCAGCCAGTCAATGAAGTCGTCCACCCAGGAGGAGGCGGGGATGGCCAGGTAAGACCTGGGGGTCGGGGGCCGAGCTCAGGGGGCAGGGCCAGAGGGCAAGTGGTGGGCCCTTCACATGGCCACACCCCCACACTGGGCCTCCCCAGGCACAGCAGCAGGATGGGACCAGGAAGGCAGGAAGGGGGGCCAGAGGGAGTGGGGGACACAGACAGGGGGACACTCACTGCTCGGGGAACTCGGTGGCGTACTGGATCTTCTGGGTTAAGGAGAAGCTCTCACAGCCGGCGCTGGAGCAGATGTTGTTCATGCCGGCCGTGCTGGAGAAGTTGTAGCCCCCGGTGGTGACGAAGTAGACCGGGGCCCCCACCTCAAAGTAGCGGTTCAGAAAGAGGAAATAGTCGAGCAGGTACGAGTCCTGGAAGGGAGGACAGTCCTGAGGCCCGGCCAGAGGCATCCCAGGGGCTCGCTCCCACTCCCACTCCCAGGGCACTCACAGAGGCCCCTGTGGGCAGATGAGGCCCCTGTGGGCACCATCAGACAGACCCCCCCACACACATCATAGGCGCCCCAGAAGGAGGCAGAAGGAGTATGTGCAGAAATAATGGCCAAAATTTCCCAAATTTGATGAAAGATAAAACATCCAAGAAGCTTCACAAACTCCAAGACCCTGTCCAGTGTGGCTCAGTTGGTCGGAGCGTCATTCCAAACTGCAAAGGTGGTGGGTCCAGCTCCTGGTCATGGCATACACCCAGGTTTTGGTTTCGATCCCGTCAGGGTGCGTGAGGGATCTCTTCCTCTCTCTCTCTCTCTCTCCTCTCTCTCTCTCTCCCCCCCTCTGTCTTCCTCCCTCCCTCCCTCTCTCTCTAAGAAATAACCAAAAAATTTTAATAAAATGAAATAACCCCAGAGACCCACACCAAGGCACATTGTGATCCAGCTGTTGAAAGGCAAAGACCAGGGATTTTGCAAGTAACAAGACAGAGGAGACGTGTGACGTACAAAGATCCTCGATGTCATTGTAAACACGCTGCTCATCAGAAACCTTGGAGGCCAGAGGGCAGCAGGTGTGTATGTTCAAAGTGCTGAAGGGAAAAGGACCGTCCATCCCGAATCCTCTTTCTCCCTTTGCCTCGTTGCCACAGAGAGAGCAAGAGGGGCCGCCGGCAGCTCTACTGGAGCACGAGGACACTCGGCCAGGCCCCGTTCTTGCCGCGTGTGCTCAACCCGCCGGGGTCTGGCCCGGACGTACGGCCTCCACTCGAGCCGCCAGTGTGTCCATCAGGACGCGACGGACGGGGCTTCATCGCTGGACTGAGTGAACTTCCATGAGTGCGTCGTTCAGGACATCCGCCTCATCACAGAATGCTACTCCTTTGTACGTAAAATAATTTAAAAACCCTCCAAATAAAAAATTAAAAAAGAATCCTCTTTCTAGCAAAACTGTTCTTCAAGAACGAGGGACCAACGGAGACACTCCCAGATCAACAAAAGCCCAGGACCTGCGCCCGAGACGCTGACGGGAGCCCTTCGGGTTGAAGCAAAGGCCATAGAAGGAACTAAAAGCCCCTGGAAAGGCAAACACAGCCGACCCTCGAACATGCAGGGGTTAGAGGTGCCCACCTTCCACCCAGTGAAAATCCCCAAAACTAACTACTAATAGTCCACCATTGACCAGAAGCCTTATCAATAACGCAGTGAATGAACACATATCCTGTGTGGTGCATGTGTTATATACTATATTCTTATACTAAAGTAAGCTGGAGAAAGGAAAATGCTATTAAGAAAGTCCTAAGGGCCCGGCCAGTGTGGCTCAGTGGTTGAGCGTTGACCTATGAACCAGGAGGTCACAGTTCAATTCCCTGTCAGGGCACATGCCTGGGTTGCCGACTCGATCCCCAGTAGGGGGTGTGCAGGAGGCAGCCGATCAATGATTCTCTCTCATCATTGATGTTTCCATCTCTCTCCCCCGCTCCCTTCCTCTCTGAAGTCAATAAAAAAAAAATTTTTTTTTAAAAGAAAGAATTGTGCATGTACTTAATGCTGCTGAAATGTACATTTAAAAAAAAAAGAACTGCCCTGGCTGGTTTGGTTCAGTGGATAGAGCGTCGGCCTGCGGACTGAAGGGTCCCAAGTTCGATTCCAGTCAAGGGCATGTACCTTGGTTGCTGGCAAATCTCCAGTAAGGGGTGTGCAGGAGGCAGCTGATCGATGTTTCTCCCTCATTGATGTTTCTAACTCTCTATTCCTCTCCCTTCCTCTCTGTAAAAAATCAATAAAATATATTTTTTTTAAAAAAAGAACTTTAAGACAGTCCCTCACAGGCCAGGCACTTCCTGGCCTCAGGGACTGAGCTCCGATGGAGCCCACCCAGCAAGGGCTCCCGCTGACCAGACCGTCTCCGGGGGCTGCCAAGGACTGCCAGCTGGTGTTTATCTTCCCTCCAGGCTGGGGATTAGCAGCTTTCGAGATAAGGCCGTTCTGAGCTAAACCGGCTGTGTTTGCACAGAACAGTGGAGTCAGCTCACCCCTGCCTCTTAGGTCCCAGGGGGGCTTCTCTTCCTCACAGGAAGTCACCGTTCGGACAGACCTCCTGGCCCCTTGCGATTCTCTTTCTGGGTCCGGGAATTGTCTGAGGCAGAAACGCTTCTTCTGTTATCTTGACAGTTTTTTAGGCCAAGCCTCTTTCTAAAAGGACCCGACCACCCCCTGCTGGCATGAACTTCTCCAGCTTTGGACCCTTCGCCTTCTTTTCGAGCTGCCGTGCGATGATTTGCTCTCCACGGCCAGTTGGAGTCCACGGGCCTTTCTCACAGCCACCCTGCAGCCCGGAAAGGCCCTCTTTTCAGACTGGGATGAAGGGTTTCACTAGGAGCGCGAGGTTTTCCCGCCGCAGGTGCAGCTGCAGCGACAGCCCCATAGACTCCCTTCTTGTTCCTCACCCTGGTCCCAACACTGTTCTCTTCCAAATAGTGAAATAGTGGCACCGACGCTGCAGCCCCTGGGACAGAGCGTCCGTGGAACCAGCCACAAACGGCTGCCCTTGTCCATCGACGGCGCATAGCAAGGACTCCAGCCTTTTCTTCCGACACCATGACGTCCCTCTGCTTCTTGGGAGCACGTCACACATCACGAGCGGCGCTTCAATACACCGAACCTGCTGACGTGCTCAGCCTGCTGCCCTAAACGTGCTCAAACACAAGATCCAAACACGGGCTGGGCACAGTGCACGGTGGAGCACTGGCTCTTCACCCTCATGCTCACTTGTCTGACCAGGAGCACACCACTGGCCCAGGAAAAGATCAAAATTCAAAATCTGAAGTACAGTTTCTACTGACTGCGTGTCATGTCACCTCCACACCACTGTAAGATGAACGATCTTAAGTCAGGACCGGTCTGTCTATTAAAAGGATGATACACCATGATCAAGTGGGATATATTCCCAGAAAATGCAAGGATGGTTCAATGCATGAAAATCAACCAATGTAATACACCACACTAATAGAATGAAAATAAAATCAGATGACCATCTCAATTGACATAGAAAAAGCGTTTCACAAAACCCCAAATCCTTTTATGATTAAGAAAACAAACAAGCAAACAAGACTCAGGGCCCTGGCCGGGTAGCTCAGTTAGTTAGAGCATCATCCCGATACACCAAGGTCATGGGCTTAATCCCTGGTCAGGACACACAGGCAATCAACCAATGCCTCGTGATGTGTGACGTGCTCCCAAGAAGCAGGAACGACAAATGGATGTTTCTCTCTGTCTGTCTCTCGCTCTTCCTCTCTCGCTCTAAAATTAATCAATTAAAGAAAAACTCAGCAAAGTAGAAATACAGGAAAATTTCTCAACATGATAAAGGCCATATGAAAACCCCACAGCTAATAGCATACTCAACAGTGACGAACTGAAAGTGTTTCCTCTAAGATTAGGAACAAGACCAGGGTGCCCATGGGCACCACAGTCATTCAACGGAGTACTTGAAGCTGCAGAGCGAACAGGCAAGAAAAAGGAATAAAAGGCACCCAAACCGGAAAGGAAGAAGTAACAAATCTCTGTTCATAGATGACAAAACCTAGAATTCCACTAAAAACCTGTTGGAATGAATAACAGGTTCAGCAAAGTTGCAGGATAGAAAACCAACAGGCAAAACTCAGCTGCATTTATTTCATGAACAATGAATAATTTAAAAAAGAAACCCGACCTGATTCAAAAATGGGCAAAAGACTTGAATAGACAATTCTCCAAAAAAGATACATAAAAAGAAAGTCGACATCATTAGTCATTAGTGAAATACAGGTACAAACTACAATGAGCTACCACCTCACACCAGTCAGCATAGCTACTATCAAAAAAGAGGGGCGGGGGGCGGACAGAGCACAGTAAGTGCTGGCCAGAATGTGGAAAAATTGGAACCCTTTGCGCTGTTGGTGGGAATGTAAATCGGTGCAACCGCTAGGGAAGTAGATGGGAGAACCCTCAACAACTTAAAACAGAACTCCTGTACCCACAAGCCCACCTCTGGGTGTTTACCCGAAAGAATGGAAAGCAGGGACTCATCTGGACATTTGCGTTCGTAGCAGCGTTATTCACAACAGCTAAGACAGGAGAACCCAAGTCTGCATCGACGGATGAACGGCTGAACAAGGTGTGAGATGCATATGTGAATGTGTGTGTGCACAGATATTATTGGCTTAAAAGGAAGGAAATGCTGACACCTGGCACAACACGGGTGAATCGTGAGGACATGACGCTGAGTGAAATCAGCCGTGACGAAAGGAGAACTAGTGTATGATTCCACTCACATGAGGTCCCTAAATCGGAGACAGAAGATGGAATGGCGGTGCCAGGGCTGGAGGGAGAGCGGGGACGTGAGTGGTGCCTGAGGACCCCATGTCCGTTTTTCCAGACGAAGTCTCTCCCCACTCACTCTGGAAGGGTCCTGCACCCCGACTGCACAGGCTGCCCCGCTGGCCGTGTCCGGACCCCCCACCCCGAGGCCCGGGGCCCGTGCACAGCTCACCTTGGGCAGGGCCAGCTCCTGGTCCAGCCCCACGCTGATGTGGCACATGAAGTAGAGGCCCACCCCAAACAGGGCCAGGAACAGCAGCACCTGAGGAGGGAACCACGTGAGTCACCGGGCACAGGCCCCCCGCTCTCCCGACCTGGGGCTGGCTGGCTGCTCTCAGAGGCATCCCAGCTGAACCCTGAGTCCCGCTGCCACCCCACCCCGGGCTTCCATGCCCGCGCCCCGACCTGAGTGAGCTCTCCACGGCCAACGACCGGAAGTGAGGGTCGGGCTGAGCAGCCCCCGCCCTGCCTGGGGGTGAGGACCCAGCTGCCCGCCCGCCCCACTCACCACAACCACGCGGGTGACCCGGTGCAGCAGGAAGGGGGCGTAGACCTTGCGGAAGAACCGGAGCAGGTGCCCCTCACGCTGGCTGGGAGCGGGCAGCTCCTGGGCGCGCAGGCAGCAGCAGACGTCCAGCCGGGAGCCCTGTGGAGGCAGCCGTCCCAGGTGTTCCCCAGCAGCCCGGCCGCCACCCTCCCTCCTGGCCGCACAGGCCAGCGAGGGCACTGCCCGCGGCTCTTCCCCCGGGGCCGCCACCCTCCCTCCCGGCTGCGTCCCTGTGCGCTCTGTGTGCAGAGGCAGCTCTCAGCACCGAGACCCTGACCCACATGCACTTTGGGAAGTTTGATCCACGTCCCCAAAACGACCAAAACAAAATTGCTTTTCTGTGGGACGGGACGACGAAGCCCGCACGTTTCCCACAGCGTCCCTGCCCCAAGCCCACTCTGAGCCTCTCTACAAAGTGAAGGGCGCCCCCCACCCCATCCAGAACGGGCGAGCGGGTCCCCTACCTCCTGCCTCCTGCTGTCGAGGGACACCAGGGCCACGAAGGCCGACATCTGCAGCAGGAAGTCCAGGATCAGGGCGAGGCCAGAGGTCAGCGCAAAGGTCCGCACGGCGGGCATGGGGGTCAGGGCCCCTGGGGGACAGAGGAGACTCAGGACACGGTGTCTGCTCACAGGTGCAGAGGGGCTGCCCGCACCCTGCTGTCCAGGCCGGGAAGTGGGGGGCAGGGGCTTCTCACCCAGGAAGAAGCAGACGGCCTCGGAGACGCTGCAGAGCAGCATGCTGGGCCCCACGCGGCCCAGTGCCCGGCCGATGTGCGCCTCCCGCCGCTCCCCAGGCCTCCGGGGCAGCCTCTGGCGAGGGGGGGACAGCAAGGACGGGGTCAAGGGCCGGCCAGTGGGTAGGCAGGTGCCCTGCCTCCTGTACAGCATCGTCCAGAGTCCCGGCTGAGCCTGAGGGACAGCCGGCTGACCTTCCCACCCCAGCTGATCCTGCCATCCCAGCCCCCCCTTCTCAGCCTGGCCCAGAGGGATGCAGGGTGTGTTTTGGGGTGTCCGTGGCATCCTTGGCCCAATGGCCATTGGGACCTCAACATCCACCAACAGCAGAGGCTAAATCAACTGACTCCCTCCCCTGGACGCTACCTGGTGCCCCCACGTGAGGCCTGATACCCTACAGAGGGCATCTGGGCGAGTGCAGGTGACAGGGTGGTATGTGGGTGACAGACCCACAGCAGGGCCTCTGCAGGAATGAGGACAGCGTCAGGGAGGGAAGCCCTGGGAACCACACGGGGCATCTGGGGGTATCTGGGGGTGTCGGGCAGGGCGCCCCACTCACCTGGTACTCCAGGACGAAGATGAAGATGTTGTCCGCCCCCACGGCCAGCACCAGGAAAGGCACCACTTGCAGGACCACCAGGGAGGAAGGGACGCTCAGGTAGGCGAAGAAGCCCATGGCGGCCATCACAGCGCCCAGCACCACGGCCACCCCGCCCAGGCCCAGCGTGACCTTGGCGTCCACCTGCGAAGGGATGGGGTCAGCCTCCTGTGCAGGGCTGGCGATGGGCCCCCGTGGGTGCTGGGGGAGCGCACCACCCCTGGGGAGCCTCGGGGGGTGTCCCCTGCAGCCAGACGTCTGGTTGGAAGGTATTGATGCCCTCCTGCGCCCCCCCACGCCCCTCCCCGCGCCCCCCCTCACCAGCATGCGGCGCCAGCTGGTGTAGCTGCCCAGGGCCAGGGAGATGTACAGGAAGATGACCAGGTAGCTGATGGCAAAGATGGGCAGGTCCTCGGCTGTGGTCCGGCTGATCTCGTCCTCCAGGGAGCGCTGTGGACACACCCACCAGCCCGCTGACCCTGGACCGCTGTGGGTCGGTCACTCAGGAAGAACCGGATGGGGCCACGGAAGCCCCCCCGAGCCCCCTGGGGTGTCCCCGAGCCGGGGACCCGCGGCCCTACCTCCGCCATGAAGGCGACCTGGAGTGTGCCGGCCATCTGCCGCTGGAAGGCGCGCATCTCCTCCAGGAAGGCCCCCTCCCAGAGCCGGGCCTGGGCCAGCCGGGGGTTGCCGGGAGGGTAGTTGTTGAGGGAGAAGGTCAGGATCAGGGCCTCGGCCGCCGAGTAGTCGTTCCCTGGGAGGAGACGAGCTCAGCCCCCTCCAGCTCACCTGCCCGCCCCACCTTCTCTCGGAGTCACTGTCCAACCCGCACCCACTTCCCTCTCAGCCGGAGCCTCTGAGCGGCGCTGGGAGAAGGTGGAGGAGGTGGAGGGCGGCGGGTCTACCCCCCACCCAGCTCCCACGGCAGTCACCCCCCATGCCACCCTCCTCGCCTCCCCAGGGGACCCACTTACCTTCGTAGCCCCCCACGGCGAGAAAAGGGAAGACGGGGGCCCCGTAGTCAGCCATGCAGCTCAGGGCCAGGGCCGTGCCATCCTTGAAGGTGAGCGGGGCGCTGGGGGGAGAGGAAGGACTTCCCAGGACCCACTCCCGCCCCTGCCCCGCCCCCGGCCCAGCGCCAGCCCGACCCCTGGTCAGAGCCGTGTCTCTGGCCCAGTGCAGTGTGAGCTCACACACCTCCCCCTCCAGACCTCCAGGCCCATCACCATCTCATCCCGGACGAGCCTCACACCTGCTCCCCTGGGTGGGGCCCAGACAATGCCCAATCCTGACCACCCCCAGAACCACACCGGCTCACACACCCTCAGCCCCTCCTCCCTCCAGGCCCCGGTGTATCTTTCTCTCCTGTGACAGTCTGCAGACCCGGCGACCTTGGGCCAGTCTCTAGGCCTTCAACAGCCCTTTCGGCCAGCGCATCACAGGTGCCTGAGCAGAGGGTCTGGGAGAGGGAGCCCGTGGTGCCCAGCTGTCCTGGGAGCAGGGGCTGCATGTGACTTTGAGCAGCTCTCCACCCGTCCCTGTCTCTCAAAGGAGGACAATCGGACCACCCACGAGTGGTTGTGAGCTTCCAGAATCAAAATAACGCCAGCGTGAAGGGGGGGACCGGGCCTGAGCTGCCCAGACCTGCAGCCAGGAGGCCCCGAGGCCCAGGTGCAGACCCTGGGGAGCAGCTCAAACGCGCGCGCCCTCCACGCAGGGGCCGAGGGTCTGCAAGGCCGGAACTGCTTTCCCGAGACCTCCACACCCTGTGCTGTTCGCCCTTTCACTCTTGAGTGTGCGAAGTACAACAGGCCACGGACGTGGCTTCTGCACCACATGGCAGCTCACAGTGAAGACCACAGGCCTGGCCGGGGGGCTGAGTGGATAGAGCGACGGCCTGCGGACTGAAGGGTCCCGGGTTCGATTCCGGTCAAGGGCACATGCCCAGGTTGTGGGCTCGATCCCTGATGATTCTCTCTCATCATTGATGTTTCTATCTCCCTCTCCCTTCCTCTCTGAAATCAATAAAAATACATATTTTTTAAAAATCAATGGAAACATATCCTCAGGGGAGGGTCAACGAAAAGAAGAGAAAACCACCGGCTGAAAGCGCAGTTGCCCAGAAAGGCCGCACCGCATGCCTCCTGCTCGCGAGGCGGACACCCTCTCTGCGCAGGACCCCACGCGGGGAGGCAGCCCCTGCACACAGGCAGGGCAAGGACGCTCCCTGCTCCCAGGAGCCCACGAGGCCACCTGCACGTCTTCCCGGCGAGCGGGTGGGACCCCACCAGGGACACACGGCCTGAGACCGAGACCCCGAGGAGCCATGCAGGCCTCTCGGTGGCGGACGGCCGCGCCTGGCCTGGTCCCTGGTCCTGGAGGCCGCACGCCCGGCCCCGCCTGTGGCCGCAGGGGACTCACTTGGCGCAGTAGAGGAAGTGATCCCTCCAGTCCACCTGGGCCGTCTGCCCCGTGAGCGTCTGGTTGGCGGTGAGCAGCAGGCGCGTGCGGTTGCTCTGGAAGTACTGCAGGAGGCTGTTGATGCAGCAGTCGGCGAGGCTGGCGTTGTTGGGGTTCAGGGGCGCGTAGCAGACGTCCCGCAGGGAGACGTTGCGCTGCTCCTGGGGCGACCACACCTGCAGGTGCCGCAGCCGCTCCTGCAGCTCCAGCAGCGCCAGCAGCAGGTCCGTGCCCAGCACCCCCCCGAAGGTCTTGGGCCCCAGCAGCAGGGAGTCGTACTGGTAGCTGGGCCGGCTGGGCGCCGTCAGGATCACCTGGTTGGTGCGGAAGAAGGGCCCAAAGTGCTGGTCGTGGAACGCCTTCTCCCGCCGGGCCTGGCTGTTGGGGGCCGACCACAGCTCCACGGGGTCTGTGGTCAGTTTCGTGAAGGCCAGCCCTCCGGCCAAGGCCGCCACCACGGCCGTGGACACCAGCAGGACGGTCCACGGCCAGGAGGCCACCCACGTGCCCCAGCCCTCGAAGCAGGCGCCGAGGAAGGTGTGGGTGGAGAGGCTGAGCGTGTTGGAGACGCTGGGGCCGGCCTTGGGGTCCCGGGTCCTGGAGAGCAGGCGGGTGCCCACGAGGAAGGCTGTGAGCAGGGCCAGGACGGAGCACAGGATGAGGATGAGGGCCAGCCCGCCCGCCAGGTGGCCCAGGCGGAAGGTGGCGTCCAGGGCCTCGGGCCGGGCGATGGCCGGGCAGGACGCCGCGCAGTCCTGGCAGGAGCAGGCGGCCGCCCCGCCCTGGGACTGGTTGCAGGGGGTGAGCTCCGCGTCCAGGGGCTGCATGGGGCTCCCTGCGGCCTGGTCGGGCTCCCACAGGTGGAAGGTGATGTCCAGCGGGGCCAGGCCGTTGCTCGTGTCGCCCTGGTAGTTGAGCCAGCGCTGGGCGTTGCAGAGGGCGGAGCCGTAGACCCCGCACATGGCGCCCACGGCCAGCGTGGCGGCCGCGGGGATGCGCACCCGGCTGCAGGAGTCGTAGGTCCGCTCGGCGAAGCTGCGCCGGTAGAAGGCCTCGTAGGCCACCACGGCCGGGGGCTGGCCGGCCCCCCGCACGACCACCCGCGTCACGTTGATGAAGGCGCTCTGGTCGGGGCTGCAGGTGTTGTGGCAGTGCAGGCTCACGAAGTTGTCCGCGCAGGCGGGGCAGCGGGTCAGCAGCGCCTTGGTGATGGCCAGGCTGTTCTCCAGCGACAGCAGCTGCTTCCGGGAGCAGCAGGCGAAGGTGGCGTCGGGGCCGGCGTAGAGGCGGGGGCAGATGCGCTGCAGCAGGGCCAGGTGGTCGCCCGTGAGGCGGGGGGCACGCGTGTTGTTCAGGCAGGACACGTTGGCCAGGCCCGCCAGGCTCCCCGACAGCTCGGGGTTCTTTCCGCACTCGTCGTAGAACGCGCAGTAGCCGGGCTGGTGGATGGGCGTGTACGGCTGGGCCTGGGCCTGGGCCTGGGGAGCAGGGCAGGCTCACCAGGGGTCCCGCACCCTCAGCCAGGGAGGCTGGGGACCTGGGCTTAGGAGGGATGCGAGGCCCGGTGGGGGGGGTGGCCATGGCAGCTACACACGGCTGGGAACTGGGGAGCCCTGGGGGTGCAGAGGCCTCCGGGTGGTGTCTGGGGGTGATGGGCTTTCATCAGGTCACTGAAGAGAGGGAGGTGAGCCCTGGCTGTGTGGCTCAGTGGTGAGCGTTGACCCATGAACCAGGAGGCACAGTACATTCCCGGTCGGGGCACAGGCCTGGGTTGTGGGCTTGATCCCCAGTGCGGGGTGTGCAGGAGGCAGCCGATCCATGATTCTCTCTCATTATTAACATTTCTCTCTCCCTCTCCCTTCCTCTCTGAAATAAATTAAAATATGTTTAAGAGAGAGAGAGAGAGGGAGGCAACCCAACAGACGTGCATGTGGCAAGGTCACAGGTCAGGGACGACTCTAGGGGGTCGAGTGGTGCCGGGCGCTGAGCACACGGGCACCATCACCAGTGCCATTGGCCACCACGGTGCCCACGCCGCAGGCCACACCGAAGGCAGCGGCCCCTGGGGCATCAGTGCCCGGCTTCCCTGCCCTCCCCTCCAGGGCCCGAGCCTGCACCCTCCTCCCAGGCCCACAGTGAGCGAGAAACAGCAGTAGCAGCTGCTAAGTCCACGGTGGGAGACTCAGAAGCCACCGCCCACCTCGGGCCAGGGCGTCCCCAGCAGCCCAGGATGGGAGGCCCCTGGTCACACCCAGGCCAGCGGCCCCTCCGCAGCCCTGTGTCCAAACAGCCCCGTGGCCTGGAGACGGGGCAGCCCAGGACCTCTGCCCACACCCCTCCTCCGGGCGCCTGGGATTCCCTGTCTGTCCAGAGACCGGATCCCCTAGGCCCAGGCCTCCCTGACTGTCACCAAGGACCCCCGTGCCCAGGACGAGGGGGGAGGCCCCAGCAGGGTGCCGGCGCCAGACTCACCGCCTGCAGGAGCAGCACCCAGAGCAGCCAGCCCCGCGGGCGGGCCTCTGCCATCCCGGCGCCAGGAAGGGGCGAGAGGGAACTGAGGACACGGACAGTCGGGCTCAGCGAAGGGCTGGGTTCAGGGGGCACCAGCAGGGCAGCCTCCTGCCAGGGACAGCCTGGCCTGATGGTGGGGGACCAATAGGGCCGCCCGGCACCCGCCAGGGCTCCCGGGTTAATGATCCACCGCCCGCCCCGCCCAGCTTGGCCCACTCTCTCGGGGGAGCGAGGGGACGGAGGTACAGGGTCTCCTGTCACCCCCTTCCCAACACCCCAGGCTGAGGGCTGAGGCAGCTGGGGACCCGCACAGCCCCACACTCGCGCCCCCACCCCCATGCGGCCCGGACCCCCATGGCCCCAGCCCCCCCTTGGGACCAGGCGGGCCCTGGCTGGACACACCCTTGCACTGTCATCCTTAGCAACTGTTGTTAATTAATATTAACAGCCCAATAACAGGGGACACTCGGGTGGCGTGATGCAGTGACATCGGTCTCCTCCTCTGGGCGGAAGGAGGGGTTTGCTGAGGGCCGACCGTGCCCCAGAAGTGGGAGCCACAGCCTCTCTGCCCCCACCCCCGGAGGCCAGGGTGTCGCTGGGAACCCCACCCGACAGGCTCCTCGCCCTCCGATAGGAATCTGCCTGCCGCCAGGATAGGCCGACCTTGGCCCCCGCGCCCGGGCGGAGCTTATCAGGCTGCCCAGGGAAGGTCCCTGTGGCCGCCTGCTGGAGGGAGCTGCAGGGACCTCCTGCCTCCCTCTGTTTTCTGGACCCTGGCCTGACCCGGACGGAGGGTCACCAAGTGCAAACACCTGTCCGGGAAGACAGGCAGGGGTGGGGATCAGGGGAGGGGGCGAGGCAGCCCTGAGTCTGCAGAGGAGCTTCAACAGCTGGGCCGGTGCAGGGACCGCCATCGGCACCTCCGGACGGCACCGTCCCTGCTGTCTCCCCTCCTCTGGTGTCTCCCCAGCAGCACCTGAGACAGGGATTCCAGGGGCAGCAGGAAGCCAACCAGGGCGCATTAGAGAGTGGGCTCAGCGGGGACCTCGGGGGATGTGGGGGCCTGCCCAGGGCCCCCCCCAGGGAGGAGGATCGGGCGCTGGTGGAGGACATGGGCAGCTTCAGGCTCCTGTGGCCCTTGTGGAGCCCTAGGGGCCCAGCCCACCCCTTCGATCCAAGGGTGGCCCCGGGGAACCCCTAGGAATGGAGCCGGGCATGGGGTTTCAGGGGCCCCTCTGGGACACCCACAGTCTGCCACTTGGCTCCCTTTGCACTGGCCTGCCAGGCTGTGGAGCAGATTCACACTGACAGCGGCGTCTGCATCCCTTGTGCCCCGTCCCCTGATTCTTACTCAGCCTCCCTCCGCGTCTTATCAGCCTGCTGATTGCTGGGCTGAGTCCCACAGGCCATCACTCGTCTCGCTGGTTCCCTATCTCGTTAGATGAGTAAGTTCCTGGCTGACGTCTTTGGTCTTTGGATCTCACTGTACTCATTTTGCATCTATTTCCTTAAATGAGGAATCGATCCTGGGGATGAGTGTGTCAGAGTGGCACCTTTATGGCCCCATGTGCGTGCTCAGCTCCTCCGTGGGCAGTCGAGGATACACGGATTGCTTACGGGATCCTCGCACTGACGCCTCGGGGGTTCGGATTCGCTCCCCTGCCACCGTCAGTGCTGAGCTGCCCGGTCCCCAGCTTCCCCTGCACTGTGCTAGGTCTGCTACCAACTTGACAAGTTTAATAACTGGAAACGGGTGCCTCCTCGAGAGGCCCAGGAGCGACCTGGCCCTGAACCCAGTCCCCAAGTGCAGGAGGCGGGGGCGAGGGGCCAGCCGCCAGCACAGGAGCCTCTGGGGGTCAGGGGAGCCCGTGTGGACGGGCAGCCAGCGCGGGAGTCGAGGGCTGGCTGTGCGTCTCCGGGCCATCAGACTGCAGCCAGTCCGAGGTCAGGGTGGGGTGCTGCCTGGCCAGGCACTGGCCCGGGCCTCGGCACTGGCTAGCTCCCGGCTCACCGGGCCGAGCAGCCTGCAAGCTGAGACGTGGGCTCTCCTTCCCCGGCTGTCGGAACCCAGATTCTGAGTGACGGATGTGTCCACGTCCAGGCAGCAAGCAGCGCCGCGGGCCACTCGCTGGGAGTGGAGACGGGCAGGTGCCACTGCGCCCACTGTACACCCAGGAAAGGGCACCGCAGCCCGGCTGGGCTCGGGGAGGCTCCTGGGTGCCAGATTTAGCCAATAAGAAGCAGGACGCCAGCTAGTGTGTTGTTGTTTTAGGAGAGAGGAAGGGAGAGGGAGAGAGAGAAACGTGGGTGGGAGAGGGGCATCGACTGGCTGCCTCCTGCACAGCCCCCGGGGGATGAGCCCGCCACCCAGGCATGTGCCCTGACCAGGGATCGAGCTGAGCCGCAACCTTCAGTTCCCGGACCAACACTCAACGGCCACGCCACGCCGGCGGAACACCAGCCAGTTTTGTTTCAGATGAACCACTAAATGTTCAGTGCAACACAAATACTGATTGGGATTTACTAACGCTAAAGTGACGCCCCTTATCACAGCACCTCAGGGACGAACCTGAGGCTGAAGGGACAGGGCAGGAGCCCGCGGTGAGGCCGGCAGCTCACTCCCTCTGTCAAATGGGAGGGCGTGTGCTCGTCACGGTGGCCTGGGGTCTGCGGCATCAGCCATCCTGCAAGGAGGCCGCTAGGAGTGCAGACGCTCAGGCCCGGCCCCCGCGCTGCGGGCGACACCTCAGAGAAGCCACTGATCGGAAGGTGCACTGGCTTGAGGGGCCCCTGTGCGGAGCCGGTGTGGGGGTGCGTCCCCCACTGACAGAGGAGACCCTGGAGGCAGCGCCTCACGGGCCCCACAAAGGCTGCTCCCGAGGACTGACCACCCCGACGTGCAGCTCTCCGGCTCGGCCGGCCACCACGCCCACTGCTCCCTGGGGGGCGAGCTCTGTGATGCCCTCGGCCGGCTGCGTCTGCCCAGCAGGCCCCTTGCACGCGGGAGGGCTGGGCTGACACCTGCCCCCGCCCCACGGTGGATGGCGCTTTCTTTCCCATGTAAATGGCATGACCAGCACAGCGCAGCCCCAGGAGGCAGGACGCTGAGAGCTCTTCCGGACAAAGGGGGTGCATTTGGCAGAGGCCGCTCCTGCCCGGTCTGAGCTTGTCATTTCCTCCTGGGACAGTACCCTGGAGACCAAAGTCCCAGGGCCAACCGATTCCCCAAAAGCTGAGTCATTGGTTCTGAGTCACGAATGCTCTGTGACGGGACTAGGGACTAGCGGGAGGGGGACGCCTCTGACCTGCTCACGGGTGGGTTTCCGGGAACTTACCCGCCTGTCATCACCGCTCCCCTTAGAGACCGCCTGTGCCTTTGAATTGTGAACAGGAGCTGCTTTCAAAAGGAAATGAAATCGCTTTCTCGGCCTTTGCCCATTTTTGTGACCCCTTTAATTTTCGGTTCATCCTCAGACACGGCAGCCCCCCATTTCCACACAGGATGCTGTTCCCACCCACCTGCGCGGGCAGCCAGCACCCCGACTCCTCAGCTGGGTGAGCCCTGTGTAACCTCCTGGTGCCCTGGACACCCCAAGGCTGGCTATGGAGCACAGCCCACGCCGCCTCTGGCCCCAGCCCAGCCCCTGGCCTACCCAACAGGTGTTGCAGGGCAGATGGATGCTTCGTGAACTGTGGGAGGCGGGACACACTGAAGGCCTGATTCTTGTTCATGTTTTTATTGCTATTAGAGGACGGGAGAGATGAAAGAATTGATCAGCTGCCTCCTGCACGCCCCCTACTGGGGATTGAGCCTGGAACCTGGGCATGCATGCTGACCAGGCATCAGCTGTGACGTCCTGGTGCATGCTCAACGCTCTACCGCTGAGCCAGGCCGGCCAGGTGAAGGCCTGATTCTCGACACCCCCCACTCCCCACAAAGGTCCGCACATGCTGGGGCTGTGCCTGCCCCCCTCCCTCGTCTCTGGCCCCGGGTGCCCATCCAGGCACGGCGACTGTACCAGCCACGGGGGAGACGCTCATGGGACTCCGACCTCCCGACAGTCCCAGGGCGCCAGGGTCGCCTGGAGACGCCGAGCTTCTCCGAGCTGCTCAGGGGCTGGCCCTGCCCCTGCCTTCCAGGCCCAGGGACCCCTCACGTGCTCATTAAGGGCAGACACTTCAGCACCAGACTGACTAGTCCAACCCGAGGGCCTGTGTCCCGTGTGAGGCCTGAAGATGTCCGGGCCCTGGACACCCTTCCTCTGCAAACTCAGGGCGCAGGGACACCCTCCACAGCCTTGGCCATTCACACCCACCAGCGGCAGGGCCCACTCCAGCTCCCCGCCCCCCGCCCCCCACCCGCAGCAGCCTGGCCTTGTGAGGCCTGACGAGCAGATGGGGGACCTGATATGAGGGCCACAACCAAGGACAGCTGCAGAGCCCTCCTCTGGGGGGACCCTCTCCTCCTAGGGCAGTGGTTCTCAACCCTCTGGCCCTTTCAATACAGTTCCTCATGTTGTGACCCAGCCATAACATTATTTTTGTTGCTACTTCATAACTGTAATGTTGCTACTGTTATGAATCGTCACGTAGATATCTGATATGCAGGATGGTCTTAGGCGACCCCTGTGAAAGGGTCGTTCGACCACCAAAGGGGTCTCGACCCACAGGTTGAGAACCGCTGTCCTGGGGCCTCCTGGCCAAGTGGAGAGAAAAGAACGAGGTGTGTGAGGCTCACAGAACCACTCATGCACTTGGCACAGCACAGCGGTGCTGACGGGAGCAGCAATGCCAGGAGCTCAGGACTGCGTCCCCGGCGGCCCGAGGAGGGCAGCAGCAGGTCCGAGGTGAGCAGGGCCCCACTTTCCTGTGGGTGAGCTGTCGTTTCTGAGCTTCAGGCTGGCCAGTGTGACCCCAAGCAGGAAGGCACGGGAGCAGGTGTGGGCTGGAAAGAGACCTGGACCAGGCAGGCATCTCCCAGGCCGAAGGCCCCGCTGCAGGGCGGCACGGTTACCCCTGCTGGCCACGGGGCTGCATGCAGCAGGCAGAGCGCCAGGCACTGCCTCCCAGAAGCGGGCTCAGAGGGCTGAAACCTGCAGGAGGCCCAGACGGAGGCAGCCAGAACCTTTATTCCGTCTTTAAGGCACAAAATGCGGCCTGGCAGTGCCACGGAGCGGGAGGCCACAGTCTGCCTGCTCCAGAGCCTAGAGCATTCGTCCAGGGCGGGATCAGTCCCTCTGTCGAGGGGGAGCTCTACTCTCCCACTGTGCTCAGCCCCACGAGGCCAGGAAGATCGCCGAGGCCGCCTGGACAACCTCAGGAGGGCACCGCCCTGGGTCTGTGCTTCTCTCCTCTGTGCTTGAAGCTGCGCAGTGGGTTCTGGGCCTTCACCTTCTGTGGGGGAAGGTTGAAGGTCAGCTGGAGAACACCCAGACAGACAGCCAGGGCCAGGACAGACGCTGCTGTGGTCACCTGCAGCCTGGATGGCAGCAAGGCAGACAGCCTGTCCTCCTCGTCTTGAAGGCACACATGTGTGGCTGCAGGAGTCCCAGCCCCTGGCTTTGACCTTGCGGCCAGGAGTTTTGGCCAGATGTTGGGACCACTCTCCTCCAAGGTGTGTGCAGACCGGGGTGACAACGAACCAGGTGGGGGAGACCACAGCTGCTACCAAGGCCGGGGGGAAGTGGGGGCATACCTTGACCTTCTTAGAGGCCGGCTTCTTCCGCTTCTTGTGAGGGTGAACCAGGCCGCGAAGAGCAGGAGGAACTGGAAGAGACACGTGGCCTCAGTAGCTGCCACCGACCCTGCCTGACCCCTCACCCACATGCCCTCCGGGCTCTGCTGCGACCTCTCTCCCGTTCTGACTCAGGGCTGCAATCCAGTCCCACATTAAAGTGCCTACAGTCACACAGCTTTTTGACATCATAGAGTTTGTTGCAATAGTCGTGTAAGGAAAAAAATTAAGGTATGTTCTTAAAGAAGAAATGCGACTAAAATAGGGAAAAGGTCTGCGTGGTCGCCCCCCAGGTGGCCTGTTACTAGATTCATCCCAAACTGGCAGCCGCTCCCCACAGCCTCCCTTCCCCTGTCAGACACATGCTCCCAATGTGCTGCAGGGTCCTGGCTTCTGCCCTCACCGCCAGCCAGGCCTCGGTCAGAGGCCTCTGAGCAGCACCCCGACACCCCAGCCGGCTGGCCACTCACTGCTGGCAAATGACTTTGCTCCTGTGTGAGGAGGATTGCTCCCTCCTTGCCCTCGGAGCCGCCACCTCCACCACAGAGGACAGCGCCCCTGGGACCGCGTGGCGAGTGCACCTGCCCGGCTCAGGGTCCCATCAGCCCGGCTCGGGGCCCGCCAGGCCCCACTCACCCAGGTAGTCAGGGACGTGGCCCAGGTGAGGCTTGAC
This sequence comes from Myotis yumanensis, assembly GCF_028538775.1. Classification (NCBI taxonomy): domain Eukaryota; kingdom Metazoa; phylum Chordata; class Mammalia; order Chiroptera; family Vespertilionidae; genus Myotis; species Myotis yumanensis. Next base: position 84,881,399 of record NW_027223760.1, on the reverse strand, counting down.
CACGGCAGGGTGCAGGGGCAGGTCATGGCGCAGCAGCTGGAGGTCCCTAGGGTTGTCTTCAAAGTACGTCTGACGAGAGAGACAGAGATGCAGGGATCTGGTCTCCCTGTGACTTTACGGGGATCCACGTGGGTCACACGTGTTTAGAATTGGAAGGCAGAGGTTTCCCACCGCCCACTCCCAGGGGCAGCAGCTGATGGGCTCTTGCTTCCCCGTCCCACACGCTCCCACACGCACTCCCTTTTCTGAGACGCTCGGCTGAGTGCAGTGCAGCCTTGTCACTGTGACGCCAATTGTCCTTCTCAGAGTCGCCTCCCACCGAATGCCCCACCTGCTGAGGCCTCAGCACCGAGCGTGGCGCCTCCTCACCTTTAGCCTCTCCGAGTGCAGGAGCTCCTCCTTGATCTCCTTCAGCCTTGCTTCCCGGATGGCTTGTTTCGTCACCGAGCGCATGGCGTCCTGGGTGGATACCGCGGTCAGGACACTGGGCTCCCGGGATACCCCGTCCCCCAGGAGCCACCGTCCGCCCGGCACTCACCCTGCAGCGGTAGCGGAAGCCTTCAATCTCCTCCATGCGGAACTGGTAGGGAAGCAGGGCGGGGGCCCCGTTCTCTGGGGAGAAGCAGAAATGAGCGGTCCTGGCTGCAGACCCCCAGCCTCCCGTGCCCCCCCCTCCCCTCCCCAGGATGAGGCAGCAGCCTCTCTGGCTCATTCCCTGCAATGTGACGTGCACACAGAGCAAGACACCTGGGTGTTGCCAACAGGACACCAGTTCCCCAGGATCCGATGGCCAGGCAGTCAAGTCCCAAGTCCTGGGTGTCATTACATCCTTCACCCTCAGGACCTGCCCAGACACCTACTCTCCTCCCCCAAGGTGCCTTTGGACCCTGCGCCCTTAACCTCCTGGGGATGGGCAGCCTGCCCGTCCATCCTCCACTGTCCTCCTCTGACAGCCTGGCTGCCCCACAGAGCTCCCTCTCCCAGGGCTGCCTCCTGAGACACCACCAGCCTCTTCCCTGTCTCCCCCTTGCTGTCCTTGGCCCTTCTGCCCAGGGCAGGCAGTCAATGTGACTCAGGATCTGGGCCTGCTCACCTGTGAAGGGGCAATGCCTGCTGCCAAGGGCAGGATGAGGATGCAGCGAGGGACATGGGGCAAGCATGGTGAGCAGGAGGGCGGCAGCCGGTCACACTACTGTCCCTGCTCCATGTCCACCACTGGGTCCAAGGCATCCTGGGCACAGCCTGGCCTTGCTCTTACCTCCACCGAGAAGCTCCTCAATCCTGCCCAGCTGGGACTGCTCCGTGGGCAACACAAAGGTCAAGACTACGCCTGGGTTGTTGGCACGTGCCGTCCTGCAAAGAGATGGCCCAGCCCCTGTCTCGCCTGAGTCCTGGGGTGCCCACAGTCCAGGCGCCCGGCCTGCCATCCAGCTCTCCTACCTGCCAGCTCGGTGGACGTAGGCCTCAGGGGTGGGGGGGAGGTCGAAGTTGAGCACGGCACACACGTGGTGGAAGTCTATGCCACGGGCCACCCCCGCCTCCGGATCAGAGGCCCTGCAGGAAACACCACAGCAGACTCGCCCCCGCTCTCCCGCTGGCCTTCTACAGCTCATTCATCAGCAGGGTCTCTGAACTGAGCCCGTGTGGAGCCCCAGGGCCCTAACAGTGTGAGACTCTTTACACCCAGAACTGTCCCAGGAGCTGGGCAGAGGGGCAGCCACACCCTGGCCCTGCCCCCAGCTCTGAGGCAACAGTGGAACTCACCACCTCATAGGTGACCCAAGAACCCACTGGGCAGACTGCAGGCTCCCTTTCCCCCTCAGGTCGCAGCTGCACCCAATGCAGGCTGGGCTGTCTTCCTTGCCAGTGTTCCAATCACCCAGGGGCCAGGTGAGCCCTTCGCGCCCCTCCTCCAGGCCCAGCAGCCAGGCCTGGCTCCCATTCTGGTTCAGTCTCCCTGGGGAGGGCTGGAAGGACAAAAAATGTGGACGCACCTGTTCCCCTTGGGCCCTTTGCCCTGGCGCTTGCCTTTGACCGGGGCACCCAGGACTTCGGCATCAGTTGCTATGACGCAGTCGTAGAAGCCTTGGTTAAACTGTGAGATGATGTGGCACCTGTGGCCCAAAGGGGAGGGTCAGCCCCAGCACCACCGTGACCGTCATCCTGGCGTTTCCCTCTCACACTCTCCCCCTCCTTTATCTGACTCAACCCCCTCACTGAAGACGGAGAACAGTGGGCACCTCGAGAGTCTGTGGCAGAGTCACCGACTATCTGCCAGCCCAGAGCCTGGCCTCTAAGCTCTTAAAAACCAGGAACACCCATAGTGTCTCCTTCCCAATCCCCATCTTCAACCGCACACCTGGAGCGCAGGGGCAGCTCCCCATTGAGCACGCAGGCGGGGATGCTGAACTGCTCCAGGAACAGGCGCAGCCGGTAGCTGCGCTCCAGAGTGTTGACGAAGAGCAGGGACTTGCCCCGAATCAGCGACAGCTTGAGCAGGGCGTACAGCAGCAGGAACTTGTCTTCCTCCGTGCCACAGACCACCTGGAACTGCTGTAGCTGCTCTGGCCCTGGCAGCTGGGACTCTTGCAACTTGAGGGTAACCTGGGGGGACAGGCCTGTGGTCAGGAAAGAAGGCAGAGATGCTCCCACAAGCCGCTGGCTGGCCATCCACAGTGTATCTGTGCTTGTTCAGGGCACCATGGTTCCCTCCCGCTGGCACAAGGTTTCAAAGGACCCTGGCTACTGTGGGTACAAAAGACATAACACTACATGCAAAGCACCTGGGGCACAGAACAGAGAAACACAAGCACAGGACTGTAGTGAGCGGAACGCCCTATAGTAACACCATTTTCAGGAACGGAGGTCTCATAAGTAGAGAACTTTGGCCCTGCTGCTAAAGACAGCCTTTCTGCCCTTGGGGGTCCCTGCTCAGACCTTCAGGTGACCCCTAGGGGACATATGGAGGATATAATAATTTTAGATGTGGAGAGAATGTTGATGAATATTGGCTTCTAGTGATTTAGAACCAGGGAGGCTGAACCAGTGACAATTGTCCTCCCCAGTGAGCAGGAGGACCAAGCCCTTTGAGTGCACACGTCAGCGACTGCAGGTGCGTCCATGGGGAACTCACTGGGTTATGCAGGACCAGCTCCTTGAGTGTTTGCACATCCTCGTTAAAGGTAGCCGACATCAGAAAAGCCTGATAAATCCGGGGCAGGTGACTACAATAAAACAGACCTGCGTTAGCCTCCAGCCTCTCGTCGCAGACTTCTGGCCACCTGCCCCAGGCCCAGGCGTCAACGCTCACCCCCCACACGCCTCTTCCTACCAGAGAAGACTCTTGAGCTCCTCCTCAAAGCCAAAGGAGAAGAGGAGGTCGGCTTCGTCCATCACCAGCAGCTCGAGGGAGTCCCGCAGCTTCAAGCTGTCTTGCTGCAAGTGGCTTAATATGCGCGACGGGGTCCCCACCACGATGTCAGGCTTCTCCATCAGCACAGCTCTGCAGGCGGGCCACCCCTCAGGGTCAGGGAGAAGGCACAGCCGGGACCTCACCCCTCCGTGCTGCACACAAACCCAACCTCCTCTCTGAGCAGCGTCACCCCCTCCAGCCCCGTGCCTTCGCCCACCTCTGAGAGGCCGAGTCTTCAGCGGCTGACACATTGGCCACCCGGATGTCTCGGGAGCAGTAGGCAGCCAGCTGCTGGATCATGGCCTGGGCCTGCCGCGCCAGCTCCTTGGTGGGCACGAGGACAAGGCCGCGCACAGCCTGCTCCACCACCGGGCCGGTCTGCAAGAGCAGGACTCAGACTTCAGGCAGCGTCCCCGCTTCGTGGCCCCCGGCGCTGCTCTGGCTCTGACCCAGCAGCTGTGACTCCAACACAGCCCAGCGCTGGCTTCCCCCCCTCAGAACGCCTGGCGGAGGATTCTTCCCCAGGTGCTGACCCTCAAAAAGAGCCACTGACTTTCCGGTGACCAAGTTACTCTAAAAGGCCAGCGGCTGGAGGTCCACAACAGACTGCAGGTAGGAGGGGGCACGCCCAGGTCCACAGCAGAGATTCACTCGCGGCCTGGACTAGGGCCCAGGGACCTGACTCCAGCCCAGAACGTGCGCCTCCAGGTACGAGGACTGCGGGCATCCCGCACGGGTAAGAGGCCAGAGGACGGCCTGGCTCATGGCAACCACGAGGGGGGTGGGGGGGACCACGACGGCGACCCGGCCTCTCCCTCCCGCTCAGGGCGCCGCCGCCACCCACCGCCTTCCTGTGGAGCAGCAGCTGCAGCATGGGAACCGCGTAGGCGGCCGTCTTCCCCGAGCCCGTGCGGGCGCGAGCCAGGAGGTCCTTCCCCTCCAGGGCCAGCGGGATGGCCTTCTCCTGGATCAGCGTGGGCCGAGACCAGCCCAGGTCCGTGACGGCCTAGGAGAGGCGGGCGGCTCAGGAGCGAGCAGCCCTGCACCCCCCGCCACCCCGACCAGACCGGCCCCTCGGCCCTCCACCTCCCGCCACCCCCGCCAGGCCGGCCCCTCGGCCCTCCACCTCCCGCCACCCTGACCAGACCGGCCCCTCGGTCCTCCACCTCCCGCCACCCCCGCCAGGCCGGCCCCTCGGTCCTCCACCTCCCGCCACCCCCGACAGGCCGGCCCCTCGGCCCTCCACCCCCCGGCCACACCGGCCCGGCCCCTCGGCCCGCCGGGTACCTGCAAGAGCCGGGGATCCAGGCCCATGTGTTCGAAGCCCAGAGCCTCGTCGTCCGCCATCCTGAGACTCCGTACTGACAGCGAGCACGCGCGGTAGGAGAAGCGTGGGACGTGTGGGCGGGTCAATGCAACAACCAATCAGCGCCGGAGGAGGTGTCACTGCCGGAAGTTCCGGAGCCTAGGCTTCCGGTGTTCGGGCGGAGCTCTGGGGCTGCGGCGGAGAAAGGGGCCGGGGGTTCCGGACAGAGGCGGCGGGCGGCTGGGGGGTCGGGATCGGGGTCGCGTGGGAGCCCCCGGGACCCCTCCCGTCCCGGACGGTGCCGCCTAACGCTGCGCGGTGGGCCTTTCCTGCTCCGGGGCCGCGCGGGTGGATGCAGGTGTGGTCGCACGTGCCCGCTTCCGCCGCCCCCGGGCCCTCGGCTCGCCAGTGCACGTTGCCGGCTTTGGCTTCACCTTCGTCAGCGCGTCTTCGATCAGCCCCACCGGCCGTGGCGGCTGCCTGGGCGCGCCCTCGCCTGCCCAGCTGCCCGGGGTCGCCGTCGGGTCTGTGAGGGCGCTGCCCGCCCCACCCGCCGCGCAGGGCGTGCCCCGCCGAGGGTTCCCGGGCCGGACGCCGGGGGCAGTGGTGGGCGCGGGGGCAGCCGCTGTCCAGAACGCCGGTGGCCGCGGACGGAGCGGCGTCGGGGAGGCCAGAGGCTGGCGGGGTGCAGGGCTCAGACGTCCAGGGACAGGCTCCAGCGAAGGGTCTGCCGGACGAGGGTGGAAGAATGAGCAGCAGGAGACAGGCAGGTGGTCTGTCCGGGCTTCCCACGCCAGCTGCCCGTCAGCTACCGCACAGCTCGGCTGAGTGCGGGTCCGTGTCCCCAGGGCGCCTCCCTCTCTCCTGAGCTCCAGGGCCGTCTTTTTTTCTCCTCTGTAACTGTTTCCTGGGGCCATTTCCCCTATGGCTCACCTCTTCCTCTGTGACTCTCTAAATACACTTTTTCTTACAGTTTGGGGGAAAAGAAAGGAGGGGGGCTGCCGGTTTGGCTCAATGGATGGAGCCTCGGCCTGAGGAGTGAAAGGTCCCGGGTTCGATTTCGGTCAGGGCACATGCCCAGGTTGCGGGCTCGATCCCCAGTAGGGGGCGTGCAGGAGGCAGCGGATCCCTGATTTTCTCTCATCGATGTTTCTATCTCTCCCTCTTCTTTCCTCTCTGAAATCAATAAAAATATATTTAAAGACAAAAGAAAAAATGGGGATTCTTGGTTCCCACCTGTATTAGTTGGGTATTGCTGCTACAACAGTTACCATAGCTTAGTGGCTTAAAACAGCAGGAATTTACTTATGGTTCTGTAGGTCAGAAGTCGGACAAGGTCCCATGGAATTGAAATCAAGCTGTTGGCAGGGCTGCATTCCCTTGGAGACGCGAGAGGAACAACTTGTCTTGCCTTTCCCAACTTGGCTGACGGCCCCTCGCTCCATCTGTCTTCAGAGCCAGCCACAGCGAGTGGGTTGAGTCCTCACATCCCGTCAGACCTTCCTTTGCCTCCCTCCTCCACTTTTAAGGAAACTTGTGACGATAGTGGGCACAGCCAGAATATCCAGGACAGTCTGTTCTAAAATCAGCTGTTAGCACCCATAATCCCCTTTGCCATGTTAGGTAACATATTCACAAATTCCAGGGATTAGGACATGGACATCATTGGAGGCCATCCTTCTGCCTCTCATTCGACCCCAAATACAAACCTGCTTAATCAGTTTTGTGAGCCCAACTGAATTTTAAAAACGTTTAGGCCTGGCCAGCCAGTTTGGCTCAGTGATTGAGAGTCCACCCTTGAGCCAGGATGTCACAGATTGGTTCCTGGTCAGGGCAAATGCCCAGCTTGTGGGATTCCCCAGGAGAGGGTGTGTGGGAGGTGGCCAAACAATGATTCTTTCTCATCATTGATGTTTCTATCCCTCTCCAGTCTCTAAAGTGAATAAAAACATTATTTTTAAAAAAACTTTTAAGGTGTAATGTCTGTGAATACCACACAGCAGTATGGAAACCCTCACCTGCCCCATCTGCTAGTCCCACATTTGTTCTACTCCACTCCCCTTCCCATCAGAACTTGACAGGAGAAATCCAAGACTGACTGACCTATCGACATAATTTAGATGCAATTGTGTTGCCCTCGCTGGTTTGGCTCAGTGGATAGAGCGTCAGCCTGCAGACCAAAGGGTCCCAGCTTCAATTCCGGTCAAGGGCACATACCTTGGTTGTAGGCTCCTCCCCAGCCCAGGCCCTGCTCAGGGCTCGTGCAGGAGGCAACCTATAAATGTGTTTCTCTCACATTGATGTTTCTGTCTTTCCTTCTCTCTCCCACTCTCCCTTAGGAAAGTCAATGGGAAAATATCTTTGGGTGAGGATTAACAAAACAAGATGCAATCGTGTCTACCGCTGGCAGACTTTGAAGCCAGCCTCAGCTCTCACCTGGAGTTTCCTGTCCTCCCACAGCCCAGACTCCAGGCTCTTTTACTGGCTGGATTCCTAGTAACAGCCACAGGGTAGACACAGGTTCTCTTTCCGACATGTCTCATACTCCCCCAGAGCCTCAGGCCAGTGGCCTACACAGCCAGCCAGCTCCTTCTGTTTCCTTGTTTACTGTAACATGAAGAAAACTGGAAACTATTCGAAATATCCAAAGAATTTTGGGTATATCAATTATGGCATTTCCCCTTACTGGGATAACATGGCCATCCAGAATTAGAATGTAGAATTTCAAAAATAATTACAAAAATATTCAATGACAATGCCCATAAATCTAAATTGCATATATTTTTACAAGTAAAAACAGGTACATATGTGGGATAATATAGGAAATAAAGAAAAAAACATTAAGAATTTAGTTCTGTAGGTCAGATGAATAATAAAACCATGAAATAAACATGTCAAGAATGGGCAACTGGTGGCATTGTTTCCTACAGAAGATGGCATAGGGACCTGGAGTGAGATCTGCTTAAACTTACGACCTGGGACTTCAGCGCTTCCTAAGATCCCTGGCTGATGTTTCTACTTGGTTGACCCATGTGAATGGCTGAGCAACCACTGGTCCACCCACATCCCAGGACAGGTTAGGACAAGCCCCAGTACCATGAGCCCACACGCTATAGTCCACTCGAGGCGGCTGCAGGGGCAGTCCAGGCCAGCAGCCCTTCCTCCATACCTGTGTGCCTCCACTCTGCCCACAACCTCTCATTTCATTTCAAACACGGCTACTACAACACGTTTTATTTCACTGGAAAAATCTGTATAAAGAACCAAACCTGGTTCCATGAAAACATTTACCATAGCTTAAATACAGGTCAAGGGGAGAGGGAGGGTAAGAGTGCCCTGCCTTGTGCGAGCTGTCACAACCTCACTCTTAGTGAGGCCCTGTCTGGTGAAATCGCAAGTGTCCCAGAGGAGTCTGCTTGGCCCTCTCTAAGGCCTCAATAGCAGTGGGACGTCTGCTTTCTGGCCCACAGACGGCTGAAATCCTGAGAGCTGCCACAGTACTTATCAAAAACATGTGGACAGACAGAATGCAAGGGGGCTGCGTTGGTGTTTTCAGCTAGTCGTATAGGCAGTTAACACTTCAACTAGGAAAGAAAATATATACTTTATCAAAAAATAGTTCTAATATATAGAAAAACATTTCAATCCGCTAGGGCCTCTGCCCCTTATTTACATTCACAAAGCCACTGGGAGAGCCCAGGACTGACGGGAGCAGGAAGGCAGGGCCTCTTGGGGCATTGCCATCGCTTACTGCATGAGTAGATGAAGAAGTTACAAGAGAGACTTGTCATTTGCTCATTTGGTGACAGGATGCAGGGGAATCACTGGAGGTGAAAAAAGTGAGACCTAGTACTGGGTCAGATCCGACCGTGCACAAACCCCAAGGTATCTTTGAAAGTTTGGACCAATGCCCTGTGTTCTTGAGAACCACTGTGAGCAAGTGGCTGATCGGGATGCTCTGTTGCCAGGGAACCAATGTGGTTTATATTCTTTTTTCTTTTTTTCCCTCACAAGCTGGGTGGATAAGGTATTAGGTGGGGAAAGTATCAATAACTGAGGTGAGAGGGAGGGTCATTTGGAGAGGACATTACACCAGCTTCTTGGCCTCAAAGAAGCTCTTGAGATGCCGCATCTGCCAGATGCCAGTGAGGATGAGGATGACGGTCTGCGTGATGGACCACCACAGGACCCTCTGGTTGGTGCTCTCACTGGTCAGTCGGAAGCGCTCTTCACGGTACTGTGGGACACAGACCCAGGACTAAATGTGCAGGGAAAGCCGGTCCTGGCTGTGTAAGCCACCCCCTCCCATAGGACTACTCAGCCGTGGGACCAAATCCTCCTGTCTGCCCGACCACTGGGAGTGCCCCACGGGAGTGACGTGCGGCCTCTTGGGAAGCATCCCCACTGGGATGAAGTCACGCTCCTTCCAATTCTTGCCAGATCCCCAGGTGAACAGACGATGCCTAGACTTTTACTCTATTGTGCAGAGCCTAAAAAGAGCCCTCCAGACCAGCGATTTTCAACCGTGGTGCAGCAACAATTCTTAAAAGATGCAATACCTGACTATTTAGGCAGGGGCACTGACCTCTTTTCCCTGAGATTGTCAAATAAATCAATGACAACAGCCAACCCAACAACAGCCATCCAGTATGAATGAATCAAAATTATACCTAAGCCTGGATGGCATGCTCAATGGTTAGAGTGTCAGCCTGGGACCCGAAGGGTCTCAGGTTCGATTCCCAGTCAACGGCACAGCCCTGGTTGGGAGACAACCAATCAATGTGTCTCTCTCACATCAGTGTTTCTCTCTCTCCCCCAGCTCCTCCCCACTCCCTTCCACTATCTCTAAAAATCAATGGAAAAAATATCCTGGGGTGAGGATTAACAAAAAACAAACAAAAAGTTATACTTACTTTTTTGTCAGATCAGCAAAAAATATATTTTTTGGTGTACCACAGAAAGTTTAGTAATTACTTTATGTGTGCCATGAGATGAAAAAGGTTTAAAATCACTGCTCTAGACCAATACCCTCCATTCCATTCTCTGAACAGTTCACTGGGAAGGCCCCAAGCAGAAACCCCAGTGGGTGTGGTGGGTATAAAGGGCAACTGGCAGGTCCCAGTACAGCGACATGCCCTTACCCTTTGGTAGTCCTGCTCCTTCTGGATCTGCTCCACCTGATCGAGCAGCTGGCGGGCTCGGAGCTGCAGCTCTGTCAGTTTGTCCTTGGCCGCAATCTCAGGGTAGTTGTTGGCGTGCTCTCCAACCTGGATGTCTAGGTGCACGCGCTACAAGGACACGGGGTCAGAGCCCCAGAGCCACAGGGTAAGAAACAGGAGTGGGGGAGCCTCAGACGGCCTGTTCCAGACGATGCCACCCGCTCTTGTCCCTGACTATGGGACAGAGGGGCAACAGGTCTCCCCAGTTGTGACTATGCCACAACGGGTCACAAATAACGATGGAGAGAAATCAGAACTTTGGGACCGAGTGAGAGATTCTGAGCTGTAGCGAAAGAACTTTTTCCTTTTTAAAATATATTATTTTATTGATTTCAGAGAGGAAGGGAGAGGGAGAGAGAGACGCAGACATCATTGATGGGAGAGAATCATGGATCGGCTGCCTCCTGCCCGCCCCCCTAGGGATCCAGCCTGAACCCAGGCACGTGCCCTGACCGGGAACCCAACGGTGACCTCCTGGGTCATAGGTCGCAGCTCAAGCCCTGCGCCACGCCGCCGGGCATGAAGAACACCCTCTTACCAGTCTGCCGCCAGCGAAAAGCACCATCCTGGTGGAGTTGGAGTGCAGGCAGATCTGATGGTCCCCAGGGGTGTGGGAAGTGAAGGTGAAGCGTCCCTCCGAGCCATACTGCCGCGAGAGCACCACCTGCAACACAGCGGTCAGTGGAAGCCCCTGCACTGACCTCCCAGCTCCGCCCCCGTCCCCCCCAGGGCTCTGGAGAGGGGCGGCCTGACCCCGTCCGCAGGGCGCCCAGGCCACGGCCTGCGGGTGGCCCTACCTTGCCTTCGGGGTCCTTCACCTCCACGTGCATGCCCAGACCGGGGGTGGAGGGCAGGAAGACCTCCTTCTGCTTATCCCACATCTGGGTGCGGTAGTTCCCTGCGGAGCGATAACGCTGTCACAAGGCGCCTCGACGGCCCGGCTCCCACACTCCCAAGGGGACCGCGGCCCGCGACTGAGGGACACGCAGGGCCCTGCCCACCCCCACGCCGCCTGACCGATGACCATGGTCTCGTCGGGGATTTCCTCGATGAAGCAGCGCTTCTCGGTCTCGCCGATGTGGAAGTAGAGCCCTCGGACGCCCACCGCGCACAGCGAGAGCAGCAGCAACGCGGGCCACCCCATCGCGAGCCGCCTTGGGGGATCGACACCTGTCACCAAGCGCCCTCGGTGCAACGCGCATGCGCACGCCTGCGCCCCGCTTCCAGGCGACGCGGCTCAACCCGACGCAGAGCGCGCACTCTGACGCCGGTCCCGCGTCTTTCAGGCCAAAGAGCCGGGGCAGGCAGAGATTGCGCATGCGCGGAACGCTCGGGGCGGCCCTATTGCCCCTCAGTGACGTAGTCCAGTACCAACACCTGCCAACGCGCACCTTCTCTCCAGCGCAAGTGCGCGCGCCTGCGCACCACACCAGTAGACGCAACGTGACGGCGCGGGGAGTACGCATGCGCTGAACCGCCTCTCTCGCCCTCCACCTCCTCCCTCTGTCAGCCCGCGGTGGCCGTGGGTACGTTGTAAGGTCAGGGCTGGGACTGAACCGGGACGGAGGCGGGGAAGGGGGAAAGCGGTCTCAGATGGGCGTGGGAGGGTCCGGTGGGCCTGTGAGCCCTCTTAGGGCTTTGGCAAAAGAGAACCCTCTAGGCCCCTAGAGTAGGGGATTTTGTTTGAGGAATGATTTGCTCTTAGTTTTTAAAATTAACCTGTCCTGGCAAAAGTTGATTGTAAAACATAAGGATCACCAATGGTACAATATGCTTTTGTAAGTAATGTTTAATCTGAATCCGGCATTTTGTCTTGCGATTTACAGGAAACCAAGACGTTTAGAGGACATCATGAGGAAATGATAAAGCCAATCCAGAACACAGGACACTGGGTTCAACCTTTAAAAACCTAAAATGAAGAACAACGGGGGGAGGTGGGGGGGGGACCTTGTGGGTGGCAGAGTCTGCAGAGACCCGTGCGGCCGCCCCGTCCGGATCCACGTGCTCTTCCCATCGAGGGGTGGACTGGCCACCCATGGCTGCAGCCTGGGCCTCCGGCTTCCATTTTCACTCTTGAAACCCAGCTGACACCCCACCCTACTGAGCGGCCAGTCATTGGAGGAGCTGCCCCAGCCAATACATGGCACAGGATCAGCTACGCCCCCCCAAAAATAAAAACAACACACACACACAACACAAACTATGCAATTATGTAACTGGGACAAAAATGAGGACACTCTATAAACTGACAGAGAAAGATTTCCAGGATATATTGCTAAGTTTAAAAAGCAAGGTGCAGCCCTAACAAGTTGGCTCAGTGGGTAGAGCATGGGCCCTTGGTCTGAAGGGTCCCAGGTTGATTCTGATCAAGGGTAAGTATCTCGATTATGGGTTGGATCCCCAGCCCTAGTTTGGACACGTGTTGGAGGCAACCAATAGATGTGTGTCTCTCACATCCATGTCTCTCTCTCTGTGTGTGTCTCTCCCCCTCCCACTCTCTCTAAAAAAAAAAAAAAAAAAGAAAAATATCCTTGGGTGAGGATTTAAAAAGAAAAGAAAAGCAAGGTGCAGAGAGAGCACATTATCTTTGGTGTTTGTATTTGATGGAAAAACACTGGAAAACAGACTCTAATATAAGAGGTTACTTACAGGTAACGGGAATATTCAGTCAACATACACCAGTATGATTGTACTGATTAAAATAGAAATACTTCTGTTCTAGTTGGTAAACGGCCACTCCCCAAGCCCTGAGTTCCCTCCACCTTTGCTCTCACTACTGATGCCGCGTTGCCTCATGATCCTACAAATAGTTACTCCTGGCAGGAAAGGAGTCTGGCAGGCCAGCAGATAAGGAGGTAAAAGGTAGCAGAGGTGCAAGAGAGATTCTGCAAACTAGAACTTTTCATAATATTTTCCCCCATTCAACAGGTTGCCTTTTTAAATATATTTTTTATTGATTTTTTACAGAGAGGAAGGGAGAGGGATAGAGAGCTAGAAACATTGATGAGAGAGAAACATTGACCAGCTGCCTCCTGCACACCCCCTACTGGGGATGCACCCACAACCAAGGTACATGCCCTTGACTGGAATCAAACCTGGGACCCTTCAGTCCGCAGGCCGACACTCTATCCACTGAGCCAAACCGGTTAGGGCAGTTGCCTTTTTTTTAATGTTATTTATTTCAGAGAGAGAAAGGAGAGGGAATTAGAAACTTTAATGATGAGAATCATCAATCTGACTGCCTCCTGAAAGCACCCTACTGGGGATGGAGCCTGCAACCCAGGCATGTGCCCTGACTGGGAATTGAACCATGACCTCCTAGTTCAGCCGTGGGCAAACTACAGCCCGCGGGCCGGATCTGGCCCATTTGAAATGAATAAAACTAAGAAAAAAAAAAAGACCATACCCTTTTATGTAATGATGTTTACTTTGAATTTATATTAGTTCACACAAACACTCCATCCATGCTTTTGTTCCGGCCTCCGGTCCAGTTTAAGAACCCATTGTGGCCCTCGAGTCAAAAAGTTTGCCCACCCCTGTCCTAGTTCATGGGTCAACGCACAGGCCTGAGCTAGGCCAGCCAGGTGCCTTTTTTTCTTTTTAATTTTTTTTTAGAGAGAGAGGATGGGAGAAAGAAACATCCATTGGTTGCTTCTATCACGTGCCTGACTAGGGATAGAACTAGTAACACAGGATGTGCCCTGACTGGGAATTGAACCCGCCACCTTTCAGCATATGCAACAACGCTCCAACCCATTGAACCATACCAGCCAGGGACTTTTTAATATCTTTTTTATTTTCAAACCATGTGTATATGTTACCTATTTAAAATAAAATTTAAAAATTAAAGTAGTGTTACCACCATTCTCTATCACACTACCATTTTATGGATTTGAAACCAACAATTGCTGTCATGTTGGTTTACCCTAAATGGCAGCTCCATCACAATGTAAATACTGCCTGTCTCTTTTATTCCCCTCTGCGTCCCCAGCACCTAGAACCCATCTGGTATAAATATTGTTCAATGAATGAAGAATGTATACTTTGATGAAAAAGCACATTGAGCAAAAGCCATGGAATGCAATGAAGGCAGTGTTCAGAGGAGAATTCACAGTCATAAATGTCTACATTAAAAAAAGATATCAAATCAGTAACCTCACTTTACATTTGGAAGAATAAAAGGGGGGAAAAAGGCAAACTAAACCCAAACATAGAAGAAGAAAGGAACAAATAAAAAAATAGAAATAGCCTGGCCAGTGTGGCTCAGTTGATTGACATGTCATCCTGTACACCAAAAGGTGGTGTGTTCAAATCCTATCAGGGCACATACCCAGGTTGCAGGTTTGGGGCTAGGGCCGAAGGCAACTGATGGATATTTCTCTCTCATATCGATGTTCTCTCTCTCAATAACTAACAAACAAACATGTCCTCAGGTGAGGATTTTTAAAAATTATAAAAATTAGAGATAAAACAAAAAGTCAATGAAAGTAAAAGTTGGTTCTCTGAAAAGATGAACAAAATTGACAGACCTTTAGCTAGACTGAAAGAAAAAAAGACAAGTCACTAAAATCAGAAATGAAAGTAGAGACATTACCTCTGACCTTAAGGAAATAAAAGGGATGAGAGAATATGGTGAACAATTGCACATCAACAAATAAGACAATTTAGATGAAATGGACAAATTCCTACAAACACTCAAATTATTACCTAAAGTACCACAAGTAAGAAACAAAACTGGTATGGGACAGGTGGCTTCCCTGGTGAATTTTTGTTGTTGTTTTTCCCCGGTGAATTCTATTAAACATTTAAAGAAGAATTAAGACCAATCCTACTTAAGCTCTACCAACAAAATGAAGAGGAGGGAACACTTCCTAACCTATTCTAGAAGGCCAGCAATACACTGATACTAAAGCCAAAAACATAAGAAAATTAGACCAATATCCCTTATGAATATAGATGCAAAACTCAATAACAATAACAAAAAAATAAAAATAAGCCTCAACAAAATACAAGTAATCCAAATCCAACAGCATCTTTAGATGATTATACATCATGGCCAAGTGGGATTTGCCCTATGAATGCAAGGATAATTCAACATGAGAAATATCAGGACAAAAGGGAGAAAAACACCATTACTCAATTAATGGAGAAAAGGCATTTAACCCTTTCATCTCAAAACTACTTAGAAAACTAGGAATAGAAAGGAACTTCCTCAGCACGGTGAAGGAGATCTACAAAAACCCACAGCAAACATAATGGCGAGAGACTGAAAAGCTTTTCTGTAAGATCAGGAACAAGACAAGGGTGCTCACGCTCGCCACTTCCATTCAACATAGTCCTGGAAGTTCTAGCCAGAGCAATCCAGCAAGAAAAAGAAACAGAGGACATCCGAACTGTAAAAGAAGAAAAACTGTATTGACAGACGACATGATCCTATGTAGGAAAAATCCCTAAGGATCCAAAAGAAAACTACTAGAGCTAATAAATGAATTCCGTTAAGTTGCAGGACACAAGGTCAATGCACAATAATCAAGACATCAGTAATGAATAATCAAAAAAGGAAGTTAAGAGAGCAACTCCATTTACAAAAGCATCCAAAAATATAAAATACCTAGGAATAATTTAACCAAGGTAAAAGACTTGTATACTTGCCAAAACCGGTTTGGCTCACTGGATAGAGTGTCGGCCTGCGGACTGAAAGGTCCCAGGTTCGATTCCGGTCAAGGGCATGTACCTGGGTTTCGGGCACATCCCCAGTGGGAGATGTGCAGGAGGCAGCTGATCGATGTGTCTCTCTCATCGATGTTTCTAACTCTCTATCTCTCTCCCTTCCTCTCTGTAAAAAATCAATAAAATATATTAAAAAAAAAAAAAGACTTGTATACCAAAAACTACAACACATTGCTGAAAGAAATTAAAGAAGACACAAATAAGTGGAAAAAACATCCCATGTTCATGGTCTGGAAGACTTAATATTGTTAAAATGTAAATACTACCAAAGCAATCTACAGATTCGACACAATCCCTATCAAAATTTCCACAGCCTTTTTTGCAGAAGTGGAAAAACCAAACATTACATTTATATGAATTTGTGAGGGGACCCACATAGCCAAAATAATCTTGAAAAAGAACAAAGTTGGAGAATTCACTTCTGGATTTCAAAACTTATTACAGAGTAAGTTTTGAAATCCAGTAATCAAACAGTATGGAACTGGCATAAAGATAGCATACAGACCAATGGAACAGAATTGAGAGTCCAGAAATAAACCCAATATATATGGTCCATTGATTTTTCAAAAAGGGTGCCAAGGCCATTCAATGGGAAAAGAATAATCTCTTCAACAGTTGTTGCTGGGACAGCTGGAGTTCCACATGCAAAAAGATGAAGTTGAATCCCTACCACACATCATATTAAAAATAAACTCAAAATGGCCCTAGCTGGTTTGGCTCAATGGATAGAGAGTCGGCCTGTGGACTGAAAGGTCCCAGGTTCGATTCTGGCCAAGGGCACATGTCTGGGTTGCGGGCTTGATCCCCAGTAGGGGGCGTGCAGGAGGCAGCCAATCAATGATTCTCTCTTACCATTGATGTTTTTATCTCTTTCTCTGTCTCCTTTCCTCTCTAAAATCAATAAAATATATTTAAAAAAATAAAAATAAACTCAAAATGGATAAACAACCTAAATATAAACGCTAAAACCATAAAACTCTTAGAAGAAATATAGGGGTAAATCTTCATGATTTCAGATTTGGCGATGGATTTTTAGATATGAGCAACAATAACAAACATGGATAGAATGGACTTCATCAAAATTTAAAGCTTTTGTTCATCAGAAAACAGTACAAAGAAAGTGAAAAGAGGCCTAACCAGTTTGGCTCAGTGGATAGAGCGTCGGCCTGCGGACTGAAAGGTCTCAGGTTTGATTCCAGTCAAGGGCATGTACCTTGGTTGCGGGCACATCCCCAGTAGGAGGTGTGCAGGAGGCAGCTGTTCGATGTTTCTCTCTCATCAATGTTTCTAACTCTCTATCCCTCTCCCTTCCTCTCTGTAAAAAATCAATAAAATATATTTTTTAAAAAGAAAGTAAAAAGAATGGGAGAAAATATTTATAAATCATATATCTGGTAAGGAATTAACAGGCAGAATATATAAAGAACTCCAACAAAACAAGACAAACAACCCAAGTCAAAAAGACGTGAATGGACTTTCCTCCAAAGAAGATATAAAAATGGCTGAAAACAAATGAAGATTCTTGACATCATACAGCGATAAGGAAATGCAAACCAAGACCAAAATGAGATCACCTCACATCTAGTAGGAGGCTGTAATACATTTTTAAAAAGAAATTAAAAAGTATTGATGAAGATACGGAGAAACTGGAACCTTCATGCATTGCTGGTGGGAATGCAACATGGTGTCGCCACTGTGGGAAAGTTTAGCATTTCCTCAAAAAGCTAGACACAGAATTACCATATCACCCACCACGTCTATTCCTAGGTGTTATAGAGGGAATTATACACAAGTACTCCAGATATGTGCAAGCCAATGGTCATTGGAGCATTATTCACAACAGCCAAATGTAGAATCAACCTAAATGTCCATCAAATGATGTATAGACAAGGTGCAGCATGTTCATACAATGGAATCTATTCAGCCATAAACGTTTCTGACACATGCTACAACATGGATGAACCTTGACACATGCTAAGGAAAATAAGTGACACATAAAAGGGCAAATACTGTATGAATTCACTTACATGAGGTACCCAGAGTTGTCCATTTATAGGGATAGAAAATATAGGGAGAAGGGACAGGAGAGGGGCATGGGGAGTTACTGCTTAATGGCTGCAGAGTTTCTGTTTGGAGTGGTGAACAAGTTTGGGAAATAGTGGTGATGGTTGTACAACACTGTGAATGTAATTAATGCCTCGGAATTGTACACTTTAAATGACAAGTATTTTCATATACACACTTTAGCACAATTTTTTAAAAAGGGGGGAAAAACATGCTGAGGTTGTTCGTTCACTTTCTCCCAGTCTCCAGATCCTGATCCCACACACCAGCCCAACTTTGTACAAGCATGTACACTGTACTCCCAATGTAAGACAAGACGCCCCTTCCTGTCCCTATCAAGCCGCGAGCGAGTGACATAGTCCCAGCCTGATCCTGGCGCAGATTCAGCCATGTGTGTCCTCTGTGCGACCACCACGTCAGCTCCCCGTGGTCGGATCTCGGCCCCTGTCACCTCCAGCAACCTCGGCCGCATCCAGGGCACAGTCCGGGTCTGGAGTTGCTGCGAACGTACACAGACCACTCGGGAGGCGTGGCTCGGACTTCCCCGTGTCAATCACTGGCATGCCACCTTCTGATACTAAAGTATACTTAACATCTTCACATGGGACCACTTGTTACAATGAAAACACAGTAACTGCAAAGAGGAAAGCCAGTATCACCTGCCAAAAAGCATCAAAGATAAACTCGGGGAGACCGAGCAGGTTAAGTCCTAGCTTCGCACGACCGCCCACCACGGCTCGTGAGCCGGAGTCCGCGCGGCGGTCGGAACGGGACGAGCCTCCTCCGTGCGTGACCGGCTACCACTCAGCGTACTTCAGGCCTAACACGACTTATTTTCACATATTCGCACTGAAATGGGGCTGCATCGGACGATCAGGGGGGTCCCGGTCCACCGTTTCCACTTCCTCAGCCATAAGTAAAATAACGTCTTAAAGCCATGCCCACTTGCATGGGGTGAAAGGCCGCGATGCACCGACCGAAGGCCCGGGCGTCCCACCGCGACCCCGCGGCCCATGGGGGGACCCCTAGTGTCCCCGACGGCTCCGCGTCCACCGGTGCGCGCCGGGGCCTCCCGCTTCCCGCTCCACCTCCGTCCGCCCCTCAGCTTTCCCGCACAGGCCTCGACGCCCCGCGCCGGAGGCCGGTCCCGCGAAGACCCCTCTCCAGACCTGCCTCGCAGACCCGCCTCCCTGCCCCGGCCCCCGCAGCCTCCGGGCCCGCCCAGCCCCTGAAGCACGCGGAAGGAGGCGGCGCGTCTCTGTGACGTCACCGCCCCGCCCCGCGACGGAGACGACTCCCGGGCGGGGTTGCGTGCTGACGCCATACGCCTGGGCGGGGTCGAGAGTTTGGTTCTCCGGAGTGGGGTGTCGGCGCCTCATTCGGGTGGAGCGGAGCTGGAGGCAGGTGAGTGCGCGCTGGCGCCGGGCCCGGCCCGGTGTGGAGGCTCTGCGCCCGTCGGGCAGAGCACGGGGGTCGCGGTGGAAGCCGAGGCCGCCACGCCCTTGCTGTCGCCGGCGCCGCGGTGACAGGGAGTGAAGCTAGATGGAACCAGGCTGACGGGGGAGGGTGGGCGGGACGGGGGTCTGACGGACGGCCGCGGGAGCCAATGGCGCGGCGGGCGCCGCCTGGCGGGCGGAGATTGGCGGGTGCGGAAGCGCGTGGAGGTCGCGCGGGCCTCGGAGCGGCTCACCATTGGCTGAGGCGGGCGGGGGGCGGGCCGCGCGGCGGACGTAAAGAACGGCCCTGCCGCTGGAGTGACTCCCAAGGTCGAGGAGGCGTCACGTGGGACCGCCCAGCGGCGTCCTCTGCGCGCCCGGAGGGACGGACGGACGGCGCGCCCTTGAAGCGTCTGTGGGCTGCGGACCCAGGGCTGCGCATGCCCGGCGAGGAGTGACTCTGCAGCACCCAGGGGCGCGGGGCCCCCGCCCGCACTCCGTGCCAGCCTCAGTACCCACCGTCCTCGCTCTTCCTCGCTGCTCCTTGAGGTGACACCCTCGGTGAGCGGATGACCCCGCAGCATCCCACGTACCCAGCACCGCCCTGCTCAGTACCCCACCGCGCCCACCTTCCCCCTGTGGCCCGTGGGTGAGCACCCACGTCCTCATCCTTCTGCAGGAGGCTTGCTCGCCCGTGTTGGTGCCCTTTTCCCTCCCGCAAGCCTACCTGGCATAGTGTGAGCGGCCACTGACACTGCCATGAAACTAGCGGCCGAGCGGACCGGAACCAGCCCTCTGCGCTTCGCCCCGAACCGGCCCGCGGTGCCCTTTGCAGGTCGCAGCGGTGCTGGAGGCCCAGAGCAGGCATCGCCCTGAGCAGCGTTGGGGGAGCGCCCTGGGCTGAGCGGCTTCGCCCTGGGATTTCCTGCAGACCTTCCCCGGGGAAATAGGCAGGACTAGCCCTAAGTTTTGCAAATTAGCTGAGGACTAACTCTTGGAAAGTTGGAGAAAGATCAATACGCTGACTATCTTTTTGAGACCACGGCCCACATTCATTTACTTTTAAAACATCTTCACCTGAGGGTATGTTTCTGTTGATTTTAGAGAGCGAGACCACGGACCATGCCCTGAGCCCCTGGGGCGCCCGGGCTGTTTTCTGTTCTCCGCCTTCTCTTACCTGACGTCTTGCAAGTTACTTGAACCTTGTTTTGAAATTTCACCTCTATTGATAGGTAGTGTTTTTGAGTATATCTCTGTATAGCTTTTTAGAGGTGGTCTGGGTGTTACATTATCTGTTTACACAACTTAGTCCGCCGGTGTCATGATTCTATCAGGTTGGGTGACGTGTGGGAACCCTACCTCATTGAAAACTGTCGTGACTATTTTCTCTACGTACATTTAGAACCACACCAGACGTGTGACTTTTGCTTTAACCATTACACTTAGTTTAGAAGCGTCGAGAAGGAAATTGTATTTACTCAGTCGTTTTTTTCTCTTCTTCCTTCCTTCATGGAATTGGCGAGATTCCTTCTTTTATCATTTCCTTTCTGCTTAGAGAAATTCCTTTAGCCATTCGTTGAGGGTAGGTCAGCTGGCAGCAGTTTCTCTTCGTTTTTCTTCAGCTGAGAATGATTTGATTCCCTTCATTTTTGAAGGTAATTTTTGCCGGATATAGGATTCTGAGTTGACAGTTATTTTCCTTCCGCACTTGAAGAGTGTTGTGCCACTTTCTCTTGGCCTCCATGACTTCTGATAAATACGCTGTTCAGGGTGTTTGTCTATCGTTTTCAGAAGTTTATCTCGTCTTGGAGTGGACTTCTTGAGGTTTGTTCTGTTTGGGGTTTACTCAGCTTCTTAGAAGGTTTATGCCTTTTGCCAAATTTGGAAAGTTTTCACCTGTTACATCTCTGAATACTTCTGCAGCACCTCCTGCTTTTTTCTCCTGGGATCCAGCTGATCTATTCACGTCATCATTAGGTTTTTGTTGTAGTCCCACGTGTCCCTGAGGCCCTGTTCATTTTCTTCAATCTCTTCTCTCTGTTGTTCAGATTGTGTGATTTCCTTTATTCTAACTCCATATTCACTGATTTTCTTCTTTTTCCTCCATTCTGCATTTTAACCTATCAAGGTTGGTGGTCGTATTTTTCAGTTCTGAAGTTTCCATTCAGTTCTTTATATCTTTTAGAGGCCTGGTGCATGAAATTCGTGCACTGGGGGGAGGGTGTGTGTGTGTGTGTGTGTGTGTGTGTGTGTGTGTGTGGTGTCCCTCAGCCCGGCCTGTGCCCTTTTGCAGTTCGGGAGCCCTTGGGGGAATGTCCGACTGACATCTTAGTGCTGCCACGGAGGCAGGAGAGGCCACCGCCACTGCACTCGCCAGCCATGAGCTCGGCGTCTGGCTGCGTGGTGCTCCCCCTGTGGGAGCACACTGACCACCAGGGGCAGCTCCTGCATTGAGTGTCTGCCCCCTGGTGATCAGTTCGCATCATACTGACTGGTAGAGTTTTACCGTTTGTTCTATTTGCATATTAGCCTTTTATTATATAGGATTTCTTTACTGAGGCTTTTTAGTTTTCTTTTGTTTCAAGCATAAGTTTATAGTTGCTCATAGAAGCATTTTAAGGCTGACTCCTTTAAAATCTGCCAGATACTCTGACAGCTATGTCATCTTGGTGTGGGTACCTGTGGATTCTTTTTTTGTTTCATTGAGATCTTTGTTCTTGCTCTGGAAAGTGATCTTTGATGCAGCCTGGACATTTGGGTGTGATGTTGAGACTGGATCTTATTTAAGTTTCTGAGCAGAACAGGCTTCCTCTGACATGGATGGGGGGGAGGGATGTAATCCAGGCTCCCCTCCCAGCCTCCTTGGTATTGGTATCTGCTGTGTGGGTGTAAGTTCCCTATTGGGCCTTTATGGTTTCACTCTGTCTGGGAGGAGGGGTGTGGCCTGTTTCTGCTGGGCAGGGTGAAATTGGGCTTCTCTCCTGGCTTCCACTGACATCGCTGGGGAAGGAAGCCCCTGGTCTCCTCTGACTTGGCCGGTGAGATGGGGCTGGCCCTCAGAGTTTCCTGTGGGGTTGGCTGCAGTAAGGCCATTGCTGTCTAAACACGTCTGTCCTGTGAGGCTGCCCTGTCTCTTGTCTCTGCGCAGAGGAAGCCAGCTCTTGCGTGTGTTTTGTCTACATTGGCTGGCATTTCTGGGACCAGCTTCTCCAGCGGCTAGTCTGGGATGTATGGAGTCAAGAGAACAGCAAGAACTCGGTGCTGTTCTCTCCTTGGCCCCAGAGCCCCTTCCCAGTCTGCTCCTCTCCATCTTTCAGAGTCTTTTTGTTTTCAGTGTAGCATTTCCTGTCTTTAGCTGCATTTAGTGGGAAACAGAAGTCCTGTTTATGCTTTTAAATGTTTTAATAAATGTTGATAAATGGCCTTGCTTTCCATAAAGGCTTACTAATTCGTACTGTAATCAACACCTTTGAAAGTGCCTGTGGGCCTGCACCCTGGAGCACGGCAGTCAGGACACCTCCCATCGAGGGTGCAGTCTGGGAGGGCAGTCAGCCCCAAGACCCCCAAACTGAAAGTTGTTGGGGTTCTAACTGTGGGCGCGCGGAAGTCCCTCCAGGGATCTGGCCAGCTACCCACTCCAGACTAACTTGCGTTTAGGTTTTCCTTGGGAACGTCAGCTTTTTAAGAGATGTCTTTGGTTGGTCTTTTTCCTTGATAAGTTGTACTTTTTAATCACAGAAACCATTTTAGAGTGAGCATTCGTGTTTGCATCATAATTACAGAAAAACAGGCAGGGATGTGAAGGAGACTGAAGCAGATCAAGTGAGGCGGTTAAGGCTCGTCAACAAATTAGTCACCTGCTTGCCCTTCCCCCACTCAATCCTCGTTTCTGTCCAGTAATGGCAAAACGCCTCCGCAATTTAAACTCCTTCCCGTCTCAGGTGTGTGTTTGATGAAGCTCCAGGGGAAAGACATTGAGTGAGATTTTCAGTTCAATGAGATTCGGGGGAATCAATACTGTGCTCTTTGCATCACTGAGACTAAAGGCATCGCAGGTGTGGGGTGACGGCATTGTCTTCTTGCCCCATTACAAGAACCTTAGGAGTCTGAAACTGAAAAAAGAAAAAATATTCTCAAAACGAGTTGTTCTTTTAAAGTGGTTGTCGGGTAACACCCGACAGCTGTCAATCACCTAATGATGCGTGCCCTTTCCCCTCTAAGACTCACTTCCTGAGACGCTGTGCACAGCTGTTCTGCTGACGTTGCCTCTTTAATTGCCCCTCCGCCTGGCCAGCGTGACGCTGATAGGCATCAGGAGTGAGCCTCTGCCCGTGGTGGCGGGGAGGGAAGGTGACCTAGGGTGGTGCTGCCCGGCTGGGGAGGGACGGGCACAGATAAAGTTGCTTTATTTCAGCAGGTTGTTCCCTATGGGCAGGGCTCCAAGCCCTTAAAAACACATTTGCTTTGGTTTTTACTTTTTAAACCTTATTTTTGTCAAACGTATAGGTTTATACTTGTATCATAAAATCGTGGGTTATAAATAGTGTCATTTTGTGTACTTTATTGGCATTGACAGGTTCACTTATAGTTTTCCTAGATATAAACAACCTTATTGAGGTATAACTTCTGTGCCATACAGTTCACCCATTGAAATGGTGCAGTTCCAGTATCTTAGAACAGTGGTCGCCAACCAGTGGCCCGTGAGGTCGAAAGGTTGGCGACCGCTGTCTTAGAAGGTTGTGCACCCATCACCATGATCCAGTTCTGGAGCATTCTCACGTCCCCATCAGCAGTCCTATCTCACCCCTGCCCCAGCCCTAGGCAGCCAGTCATCAGTGGACTTTGTATAGATTTGCCTGTTCTGAACATTTCCCATAAATGAAACCATGCATGTTGTTTTTGTGAATGACTTATGTCACTTCACATGGTATTTCCAAGGTGCGTCTGTGTTGTCTAGTGCTTGTCCATTGTGTGGCTGGCCCCCATCCTGTACACCCATTCATCAGTCGGTGAGCATTTGGGTTTTCCACTCTTTGGCTAGTATGAATAATGCTGCTATGAATATTCGTGTACAAGTTTCTGTGTGGACATGTGTGTTTTTTAAAATATATTTTTACTGATTTCAGAGAGGAAGGGAGAGATAGAAACTTCCGTGATGAGAGAGAATCATTGATCTTCTGCCTCCAGCACGCCCCCCTACAGGGGGTCGTGCCCGCAACTGGGGCATGTGCCCTTGATGGGAATCAGCCCAGAACCTTCAGTTGGCAGGCGGAAGCTCTGTCCACGGATGGAAACTGGCTAGGGCTGGACATGTGTTGTAATTTCTCTTGGCCATGTTCCTCGGTGGAGTTGCTGGGTCTTGCGGTAATCCTGTTTAACTTTTTGAGGACCTGCCAGACTGTTTTCCTCAGTGGCCGCACCAGTTTGCATTCCTTCCAGCGGTGTCTGAGCTCCCGATTTGTCCGTGTCCTCCCAACACTTGTTGAGAATCCTATTGTGCTCATTGGCGGTTTGTGTATCTTTTTTGGGGAAAATGCCTGTTCGTATCCTTTGTCTATTTTGATTGGCTTATTTTTTATTGAGTTATAGGAGTTCTTTATTATTCTGTATACAGTTCCTTAGTTATATGATTTGCAAATATTTTCACTTATTCTGTGTCTTCTCTTTCTTGATGGTATCCTTTGAAGCACTAAAGTTTTTATTTGGATGAAGTCCAATTTATCTTTTTTGTTTGTTTTCCTAAGATACCATTGAAAGCCACAAAGAGCTACTCCACTTTAACTTGGAAGTTATAAAACTTCTTTTTTTTTTTTAAATATATTTTATCGATTTTTTACAGAGAGGAAGGGAGAGGGATAGAGAGTTAGAAACATCAATGAGAGAGAAACACTGATCAGCTGCCTCCTGCACACTTTCCACTGGGGATGTGCCCGCAACCAAGGTACATGCCCTTGACTGGAATCGAACCTGGGACCCTTGAGTCCACAGGCTGATGCTCTATCCACTGAGCCAAACCAGTCAGGGCAAGAAGTTATAAAACTTCTAAGAGTCTTACAGTCTCAGCTCTTACATTTAGGTCTTAGCTCCATTTTTAGTTAATTTTGTGGGTGGTGTCCAGCTCCATTCTGCACGTGAATATTCAGTTGTCCCAGCATCATCTGCTGAAAAGACTTGAGTTTTCCCCCATGGAATCTTCTTGGCCCCTTGTCAAGTAGAAGTGTTCCTCTCAGCCAGATGGGAGTGCTGAGACTGCGCAGCCCAGAGCTTTCACCAGCCTGTTGGAGTATGTGAGTGTCTCCCCAAATGATGAGCTCTTCTTGACACGGACTCTGAGATTGGAGGGACAGGGGCTGATCGACCGAACCCGAATGTAAGCTGCGTGTCTGCTCGTGGGTTCCTCAGGGTGTGGGGGGAACAGCTGTCCCGACCCCCAGTCACCTGAAGGCAGTCTGCTCTCCTGGGTGCTGCGCTGGCCCCATGGAGCTCCTGTCAGACCCGGGACTGTGGCGAGCTGGAACCCTGGCTTACCTCCCGCTCACTGGGAGGACCGTGTTGGGAAGAGCACGTTTGTGATGGTCGCGCAGCACCTGTCCATGGGGTCATGGCAGCAGCTGGGTCGTGGCAGAGGGGATGGCACTGTGTTCCGGGAGAAAAACCCACTCCGCGTGGTCCAGCTGCCTCGATCAGGATGACATTGGAGGGAACACACTGACATTTTCCTCTGGACCTGAGTACAAACAAAAGCAGCATCGAAAGCAGCCGGGGTGGTGTCTGCTGTTGCCCTCCGGGTCCTCAGTGGCCCTTTGTCTGCCTTAAACTTGTTTGTGGGAGGCATTGGAGCGCAGTGGGTGCAGGGAGAACTACCGAAGTACCTTGAAACTTTTGACTTTTAAGATAAAGAAAACGGGTTAAGTTTGCATTCTGTAGCAATATCCAAAATACGTTGCTTGTTCCTCTTTAATTTTTAAGGAGCGGGCTTTTGTTCCTCATTTAGTTTGTTTTTAAAGCACCTGTCCTGCTTTCCCCTTTGCTGACTGGTCTTCTCTGAGCGGCGGAGCGCCCAGTGCCCATCTGTGTCCCTTGTGTGTACTCTGATTGCGTTTAGGCCACGAGGGAGGGTCCCCCTGGACAGTATAAAGCAGTGGCTGCCAGCCGGTGGTCCGTGAGGTCCGAAAGGCTGGCGGCCGCTGGGATAGAGGACAGTTCACGAGCATTTGTTTCTCGTCATTCTTAACATGTCTCAGAGCTTGGCTTTCCTTCAGGTAGGTGTGGAGGTGGGTGATTTCAGCTTCACAGCCAGGTGCTTTGAGGCAAATTCCTGAGCACCTTGCCTAAGCCATGTGCCCAGGCAGAGAGCTGTGGTCACCCCAGTGCCCTTCCCCTTCCGGGGCCCCTTTTGCTGACTGGAAGTCGCCTGGTCCCTTCCTGACAGGGTCCCCCAAAGCCCAGGCTCCTCATGTCCTGGAAGGTGGGCGGAATGGGGACTTGGCAGTCAGAAAGCATGAGCTTGGAGCCTGGCTCTGCTCTTAATGACCCAGGGACCTTGGGGGGAAACGAGCTGAACTCCAGAAAGCCGATCTGTAAAACAGCGGGGGGTGTAGGGTTTGCGAACAGTCCTGACACGTCAGGGTGCTGACCAGGGTGCATGGGCGTAGACATTTGTGTGACCTCTGGGCCCCGGTTTCTGTCCTGCATCAGAGGTTCCTGCTCAGCCCCTGCGTCCTTCACACTTTTCCACTCGCTACCTTCCCTCCTCCTGACTTCTCCGTGTGGGATGCGCCTGGGAAGGTTGAGTCCTCCGGGGAGTTGGCGGAGTTGGCGTTGTCTGTGCCTCTCAAGCACCCCCTGCTTTCTATGTGATGTTTTTTAAATATTTTTTCTTCTGCTCAAATATAAATTATTTGAGAAACATTTCCCCTGATTTCTCTATATTCTCCAGAATATAGGGAGTCCAGTAGGTACTCCGTAGTTTCTGGGTAAAGGAGAAAATATGTTCCTTATTTTGCAGTTAATCCAAATCTAACCAGCAATCAATCAATCCTGTTGTCTTTTCTAGAATTGTTTTATGCAATGTATACACTTAGAGATGTTACACTTAGAGACGTTTCATGTTTACATTCTGTGGTAGTTTGTATCCCTGAAATTAAACGGCTTGTGCGTGAAGGCCTGGCCCTGTAGCTGTGGGGGGCCTGGGCCTCGAGGCT
Source organism: Myotis yumanensis (assembly GCF_028538775.1). Classification (NCBI taxonomy): domain Eukaryota; kingdom Metazoa; phylum Chordata; class Mammalia; order Chiroptera; family Vespertilionidae; genus Myotis; species Myotis yumanensis. The sequence goes on along the minus strand of NW_027223760.1, from coordinate 84,854,028 downwards.
GGGTGGGTCACTCACGCTCTGCTGTGCTCTCTGAGCTGGAGCAGGTGCCCTGCCACCCGTGCATTTGAACTCTCTCCTCCAGCCAGAGCCTGCGAGTATCCCCCCATAGCTTCATCTGCTAAAATGCTCTTTCTGGTTTTTCTTCTTTGTGCAGGCAGTGGTGAGCACCTTCAGAGCAAGGATGTTTCACTTAAGGACTTGTGCCTCGAAGCTGAGGCCCTTGACGGCCTCGCAGACTGTTAAGACATTTTCCCAGAACAGACCAGCAGCCGCTCGGACGTTGGGGCAGACCCGGTGCTACACTGCCCCCGTGGCTGCGGAGCCCTTTCTGAGCGGGACTAGCTCCAACTACGTGGAGGAGATGTACTACGCCTGGCTGGAGAACCCCAAGAGTGTTCACAAGGTAAGGCTCGCAGGAGCGGGTCCTTGTGTGTTTGGAGTCGCGGCCGATGGTGGCTGGCCACCCAGGTAAGTGTCCTGAGGAGCCCTCAGGCAGGAAGGCAGGCGGCAGCCAGGACCCCAGCGACCCACGCGCTCTGTGGCCACCCAGGCCCAACAGGAACCACCTTCTCTGGAGGGGCGACCCCCTCACCATTGTGCTCGCTCTCTGGAACAGACCGCAGTCACCGAAAGGATCTCCGCAAGGCTCTCCGCAAGGATGCACGTGCACCACTTCCGGAATCTCGGCAGGGACGCTGCGGAAGAGAAGCCTGCGGAAGGATGACCCGAACACCTTGAATCGTCTCGTGTGATTTCTGTGCCTTTCACATTCAGATCATTATGCTCACGGTTTCCTCCTGTCCTGGGACTCCGTGTGCCACCTGTGAGGCATGTCCTCCTCAGTGCCTCTCCTCACGACTTGCTGGGTATGGGGCACACTTCGTGGCGGAATTCCTTTTTCTCTGTTTTTATACACACACACGTAACTGATTTCTGAGAGGAGGGGAGAGGGAGGGAGAGTTAGAAACATCAATGATGAGAATCATCCATCGGCCACCTCTTGCACACCCCACACCGGGGATTGAGCCCACAACTCAGGCATGTACCCTGACCAGGATCGAATTATGATTGCCTTGTTCATAGGTCGATGCTCAACCACTGAGCCACGCCAGTCGGGCATAGCAGAATTTCTTAACAGCATTTGACCAGTGGAAATTTGTGGTTTTGATGACCATTTCATGGATTTCGGGTCAGGCAGTGGCCCAGTGCAGGAGCTGGAGGGCAGGTTCCCAAGCTGCTCAGGCTCCCCGGGACTGGTGGCAGATGTGGGGATGTGTTCAGTGCCGGCTAACGTCATTACTCTTTGTTGTTGTTGTAGTTGTTAATCCTCACCTGAGGATATTTTTCCATTGATTTTTTAAAAATATATTTTTATTGATTTCAGAGAGGAAGGGAGAGAGAGATAGAAACATCAGTGATGAGAGAGAATCATTGATGGGCTGCCTCCTGCACACCCACTACTGGGGATCGAGCCTGCAACCCAGGAATGTGCCCTTGACCGGAATTGAACCCGGCACCTTCCAGTTTGCAGGCCAGCACTCTATCCACTAAGCCAAACCGGCTAGGGTTTTCCATTGATTTTTAGAGAGAGTGGAGGGGAGGGGAAGAAACAGAAAGAGAAACATCAATGTGAGAGAGACACATCATTGGTTGCCTCCTGCATGTGCCTCAACAGGTGCTGGGGGCCGAGCCTGCAACTGAGGGACATGCCCTTGACCAGAATTGAACCTGAAACCTTTCAGTCCATGGGCCAACGCTCTAACCACTGAGCAACTGGCCAGGGCATGACGTCATCCCTCTTGATTGCTCGTTTCCTTCCTTGTGGATCTTGAGTCTCTAGAATAAGCTCTATGTTAACGACATTTAAGACTTGGTATATTCGTGTGATTACGGGAGCCACCAGCCCTGTCTCACCAGAGTGCCTCCTCTTTGCCTGAACCTCATGGCATTTAGCTGGGCCCTTCCTGTTTCCAGGGCCACCAGAGCCAGTGGGGCCTGGTTCCCAGGAGGCGCTCTGGGCCTTCCCCAGGCTGGAAAGTGGACCTGGAAGGAAGTGCTGAGAAGACGCCCTGCTGGGGGTGGAAGCCAGAGGTCTCCGAGGACAGGTGCTGGAAGCTTGTCTCTGGCCGTCACCTCGTGCTCAGGCTGGTCCCTTGCCTTCCTTTCCCCAAGTACGACCCCTTGTGGAGCCAACCAGGCCTTCTTATCTTAAGAGTTGAATGCACATGAGGCTCACCTGTGACGAAGGGGTGCTGGAGAGGGGACGGGTGGCTGCTGGGCAGCCATCATAGTCCTTCCTCAGAGTGATGGGCTCCACCTTTGGTCTCGGGCAGAGACCAGGGTGTGTCTTGCACTCTCAGCAGGTCCGATAGGGCAGAGCTGAGGCAGCTTTTCTTTGCTGACCTTGGAGTTGGCGGGTGCTTTGCTTGCACACCGGGAGAGGAGATAGACTGTTTGGAGATGTTCTTTCGTGAGCTACCTGTGGTTTAGAAACAACGGCATTGCTCTAATCAAGCACAAATCCACTTGGTTTCCGTAACTGAGGAATACTGAAGCAGAACCCTTAATTTTAACTGCTTTCATGGTAGCAAATCAGGCAGACCCCAACCCCAGTGCCTCCCAGACATAGTGGGGGGTGCTCTGAGCAGGCTCTGGGTGCAGCCCTGCCATCCTCAGCTGGGGGTCGCTTGAGCAAGGCCCTGCACTGGGTGGGGTCTGAAGGCCAACAACACTCCGTCCTGCGTGCTGTCCTTTGAGACACTTAGTTCTAAAGCAGGTTCTGTGGGGGTGGGCAGTCGACCATCAGCCTCCCGCGTGTGGGCATGGAGTACAGACAGGGCAGTCTGTTTTCAGGAAGGGTGCAGGCCCAGCAATTGGCGCAGAGAGGACGCCAGAGCAGCCTTTACTTGCGCGGCAGTGCTGTGAACCGACCGTGTGCATGGGAACCTGGTGCTGGGACACCATGCAGAGTTTGCCGCATTTTCTGACCCGGAAGAGCCCCTGTGCAGAGTGGCTGGGGAGACGGGCTCTTGTCGGCCAGCGAGTCCTGGTGACTGTCCTTGCTGAGGAGTCCCTGCCTGTCCATTCATTGGACTGAACAGGCCAAACCCTTGTTTCAAGATGGCCATGCATCTGTTTTCCTTGGTGGCTTGGTGCCCTGCGTTTCTTGTCTGTAGCAGTTAAAAAGCTCTGTTAGTGTCCTGGCCGGTTTGGCTCAGTGTTGAGAGCGCTGGCCCATGGACCAAGGTTCCCAGGTCCAATTCCAGTCAAGTGCACATACTTTGGTTGTGGCTTGATTCCCGGCCCTGATTGGGGCACGTGCAGGAGGCCACCAATCCGATGTGTCTCTCTCACATCTGTTTCTCTCCCCGCCTTCCTTCCACTTGCTCTAAAAATCAATGGAAAAATATCCTTGGGTGAGGATTAACAAAAAAATTAAAAAGCTCTGTTAGTACCAGAACTTTCCATGGTTGCCTGTGTCACGCTCGTGCCTGAAATGGATGAGTCATTAGTTTATTACTGTGCCATGGCCTTGGAACCTGGGTTCGGTCCATTCCAGGGTGTCCATAGGTGATTGGGGTGTGTTTATGGGCGGTGGAGCGGTTCCCACCTAAGGTAGAGACAGCAGGAGTGGCATTGGACAAGAAGAAACGGCTCAGTCAGTCCAGAAGCCAGAGTCCTAGACTTTGGCAGCTGAAATAAGCATTGGTAATCCAGGGTTAAGTTCTAATCAACTTCTTGTCCCTACAGGTGCTTTTTAAAGTGTAAGGAGCTGTGCAAGTGTAGGGTGTCGCGTGTGGCCTGTGCTCTTAACTTTCATAGGTAAAGAGCGAGGCACGGAGAGCCCAGCGACTTCCCTGGCTTTGCCCAGTCTGCAGGGGAGAGAACAGGGACTCGGGCCCCAGACCTGGGGCAGGCAGGCCTGTTACGGTGGTGGCTCCACCGTGTGTGTGGCCCTGATAGGTAACACACTTGTGCTGACGTGTTTGCCGCTCTCCAACCCTGAAGCCTCTGGCAACCGTCTCTGGTGTCGCTCACAGCCAGGAGCTTGGTGCTGAGACCAAGTCCTTTTTGCCTCACTGAACTGCTCGTGCCTACGTCCCTGGTTCGCAGTCCACAGCTGCCGAGGTCAGCACCTCTCTGAGGGGGGGTGGAGCCTTGAATGCTGGGCGCCCCAGGCTCATACATCTGACACCATTCACAGCACTGCACCAGACGCCCCCCGGCACCCCCTTCACACGCACCGGGCACTGCCACCTCTGACACCCCGTCAGTCCGTGAATTAACTCAGCGGGCGTGTGGAGCACGTACTGGGCATTGGACTCGCTTCCTCAGGATATTGTGGAGGCTTGTGGGGAGCAGAGGAGGGACAGCGGCCTTTGAAGGCAGAGCTTCGTGGACTCCACTAAAATGCCTTAGTTACATAAAATGAAAGAATTCTGGTTTCGTTTCAACTAAACTGTTACCCTTGTTTACACTTGAAATCTATCATGTTTTGGTTTGTCATTTTGGCAACAAGCTGATGGCCTTAAACCCACTTGTGGGGGGCGCTGCAGGCCCACACCTTGGAGGACAAGCTGTCTCTCCTGCCTGTGAGCTGCCCCACCCTCCTCAGCTCTGCCAGGCGCAGATAAGATGCACCGAGATAGTTCCCACTGCCTGGCCGTCGGGCCTGGTCCCAGCCTGGCCTCCCGACCTGTCTGCCAGGGCAGCCACATGGCCTCCTGGTGGCCAGCGACCGTCCCCCCTCGGGCTCCTCGCAGCCAGCTCCCTCCATGCGTTGTCCTTCTGGCACCTGCTCTGAAATGACATTCCTTCGTCTGTCCCGCTCCCGAGAGTGAGTAGCACATCGCAGACTCCTGTCCAGAGCTCCGCGCCCGCTGCAGAGGCAGCCTCGCGTTTGTGGAGTGCCCCCTCCGAGTAACCGTGCTCACCTTTGACGTGTCTGGGGAGACGCGTTGGTGCGTCGGTGCGACCGCATCGCTGGGGCTTCTGGTCCTGCTGGATGGAACAGCTGGCTTTCGGGGCAGTGCCTTCCCTCCCCCTTCCCGGGTGGGCAGAGAACTGAGTGTCTGGATCTGGCTATTGGTCCGTCCAAGCCTGGCGGGGGCACGGCTTCCTGAATTAGTTGTGGAACAGGCAGGCACAGGTGGGGGGCTCTGACCGCAGTGCCTGGGGACCTAGACTCGGCGTGGCAGGCGAGCAGCTACATCTGCCTGTGTCGCAGGCGGGGGAGCACCACCGGCCCGGCCCTGTGGGACACGGGCCCAGGTCTGGCCTTGACTGTACCCATTGTAAGTTGCAGTGCACAGGTTTTGCCAAGTGCATGCCGTCAAAACCCAAACGTGAACACCTTTCGGTCGTGGTGGGAGGGGCTGCTATTGGGGTTGTGTCTCGGTCTGAGGGCTGGGTGGGTGGGGCACACCTGAGTGCAGGTCCCACACCTGCTGCCTAGAACGTGAGGAAGGGCCTGGTGTGTGTGTGGTGGGCGTGAGTGATGGGGAGGTGGAAGTGCATCCTGTGGGCCAGCACTGCAGCCCCTCTCTGCCGCTGTCCTCTGCCAGTCAGAAGAAGGTTCCAGAAGGGAGGCCAATGGCGCCTGCCCCTCCCAGGGCTGGGCTGCCGGGAGTTCACTTGGGCCTGCTGCCCAAGCTCCAGGAAGTTGGAAATGTTTGGGGTGTCCAGTGCGTCGGCTTTGTGTGTCCTTGTAACGCACCAGGCAGGGGCCAGGCCCGGGCTTTCCCTGCCCTGGGCAGTGGACACTGAGGCAGCCTCTCCTTTCTCGCAGGAGCAAGTCGGTTCCTATTGCTGGTGGGCACAGGGCCTCTCACCGCAGTGGAGCCGGGTCCAGCGAGTGTGGGTGGGAGCAGCCTGTTGGCAGGTTGGGAGAATGGTATTGGATCCCGAGTCCTGCCCAGGGGCAGAGAGGGCCAAGGCCGGGCGTGTGCAGGTCTGTGCCGCTGGCGTGTGGCTGGTGCCAGGCGAGGACCATCCGCTCACACACTGCCTGTCAACCAGAGCAGGGAACACGGCGAGACCTCAAATAGTGAGATTTGTTAAAACATGTAAAGTTGCTGTTAACATATTAACACACTTTTATTACGGTAAGCGCTCTGGTTTTCTGTACACTCCCCATGTTGTACAGTGTCACCCAGTAGTCTGATTTTATAAGTTCCTGAATACAAGAGGCATAAACTTGGATGTTCTGAAAACTCCCCTGGACACAGGTTCAGCACAAGGCCCTGCTCACCACAGCGGTTTCTGGTGGGATTGGCGGCGCAGGCCGTGTCTCGGGACTTGAACCCGGGCCCGCACGGCACTGGGAGGCTGCCTGCGGACCTCGAACTGGGGGCGAGCGCAGGCCTGCTGGCCGTCTCTCCAGGTTCTCCCAGGCGTCTAATCCGTTTACTGACAAAGAACTTAGAAATCGGACGTGTCTGGCAGAGAAGAAAAACAGTGTTTACCAGGTGTACCAGTTAATGTGGATTTTTTTCAATAGATGGAGTTACACAGACGTTGATAAATATGCGATTTGATGTGTATGCTATTTTGTTGTATTGACAGCAAGCTTCAAAACTTCGTATGTCAAATTTTCTGAAGATGTTAACATCATAGATATTTTTACGCTTAAAAATGTCGAATTTCGTGCCAAAAAAAAAATTGCGAGAAGTTTTAATTCATTATTTTATTTTGAAGAAAAGTGCTGCTGAAAGTTATGGTATACTTCGGGAAGCTTATGGTGAACATGCTCCATCTCAAGACACTTGTGAACGCTGGTTTAAACGCTTTAAAAGGGATGATTTCAATGTGAAAGACAAGGAACGTCCAGGTCAACCAAAAAAGTTTGGTGACCAACAGTGACAAGCATTATTGGATGAAGATGCGTGTCAAACTCAAAAACAACTTGCAGTGCCCTAACCAATTTGGCTCAGTGGATAGAGCGTCGGCCTGCGGACTGAAGGGTTCCGGGTTCGATTCCAGTCAAGGGTATGTACCTTGGTTGCGGGCACATCCCCAGTAGGGGGTGTGCAGGAGGCAGCTGATTGACGTTTCTCTCTCATCGATGTTTCTAACTCTCCCTTCGTCTCTGTAAAAAAATCAATAAAATATATTTTAAAAAAACAACTTGCAGAAAGATTAAACGTTGCTCTTAGCAAACAATTTCTGATCATTTACAAGCAATGGGAAAGATTTTAAAGGAAGGAAAATGGGTGCCACATCAACTGAACCAAAGACAAATGGGAAACTGAAAAGTCATCAGTAAAATGTTGCTTCAGCGGCACGAAAGTCTTTTTTGCATCGAATCGTGACTGGCAATGAAAAGTGTATTTATTTTGAGAATCCCAAATGCATAACTTCATGGGTTGATCCAGGTCAACCATCAACATCGACTGCAAGGCCAAATCGCTTCGGAAAGAAGACAATGCTCTGTGTTTGGTGGGATCAGGAAGGTGTGGTGTATTATGAGCTTCTAAAACCAGGTGAAACCATTAAAACTGATGGCTACTTACAACAGATAATCAATTTGAACCATGCTTTGATCGTAAAACGACCAGAATGGGCCAGAAGACATGGCAAAGTAATTTTGCTTCATAATGCACCATCACACACTTTATAACCAGTTAAAGACACGTTAAGAGATCTTGCCTGGGAAGTATTAACCCACCTGCCGTATTCACCAGACCTTGCTCCTTCAGGTGACCACTTGTTCCGATCGATGGCACACGCACTTTCTGAGCAGCATTTCAAAACGTACGAAGAAGTGGAATATTGGGTCTCTGAGTGGTTTGCCTCAAAACAAGAAAAGTTCCATTGGGACAGTATCCACAAATTACCTGAAAGATGGGGGAATGTGTAGCTAGCGATGGACATTACTTTGAACAAAGCACTTTTGATGTTTTTCTTGAAATTATCGTGTTTTCTTTGATTACAAAATCTGAATTATTAACCGGTACACCTGGTACATGTCTCGGACCTTCTTGGTTTTTAGTACAGTAGTTGGAGCTTTTTTGCAATGGAATTAAGTGTTGGTTTCTCTGATCTCTGAAATATTTTAAGACTCAACATCTTTGTATGAGATGAATAAACTATTAAGAGTCCATGGTATCTATGTGAATTACAGATTGACTCATTTAAACGTGAAATAGCCAAAAACAGTAGGAAGAGAAATAATGAGTTAGTTTGATTAGCACAGAGGAAGTGGAAACAGAGGAACCCCAGTTAGGTTCCTTGTGCACGCAGGCGTGTGCTGGCTGCTGCCCTCCGCACGCTGCGGTCTTTACCACAGACCTATGCGCGCAGATTTCTCTCCCTCCCACACAGCCCTGAGCCCCGGTGCTAGGTGCCTGGCAGGATCTCAGGGCTCAAACTAAGTCCTCCCTCTGCACATTCCTGAGCCCTGAAGTACAGACAACACAGTTTCTCCAGGGCCAGCCCTGGGCTGCCCCTTGCACAAGGGCCTGCTGTATGTCGGGAGTGAGGGCGCAAGTGAGGCCTGAGCCCTGGAGGCTGTGTGAAGGACAGGAGGTCGGGGACAGACGGGCAGGAAGGGCAGCCAGAGGGCATCTGCCCCATTGATGTGGGGCATCCTGAGGGGTCAGGGGAGCAGCTGGTCAGAGCAGGACATTGCCCGGCCAGGATGTGGCCTGCCCGCCAAGAACAGTTCTTTTTTGGCTGGAAGGAGGGCGAGGCCCCCAGTGGAGTGACACCTGTGTTCCTTCTCTCTTTAGTCGTGGGACATTTTTTTCCGAAACACCAATGCGGGGGCGCCTCCGGGCACCGCCTACCAGAGCCCGCTGCCCCTGAGCATGGGCGCCCTGTCTGCCGCGGCCCGAGCACAGCCCCTGGTGGGCACCCAGACCAACGTGGACAAGCTGGTGGAGGACCACCTGGCGGTGCAGTCTCTCATCAGGGCCTACCAGGTAAGGTGGCGCCGCTGGCCTCCACTCCCGCCGGCACTGGGCCTGTCCCTGCCTCGGGGTCCAGGGGCGCGGAAATGAAAAAGGTGAGGAGAGGAGCCGGGACGTCTCCTCCTTGGAGCAGATCCGCTGCCATCTTTAGTGCCTGCCCTGGAAAGAGCTCCTCGTTTATTTCCATAGGTTGGCAAGAAAGATTCGTGGGCAGGGAAACAGTGCCAGGCGCAGGAAGTGCCTGTGACCAGGAGCACTGTGCTGTCCCCTGCCAGCTGCTAGCACCCAAATGCGAGAGGCGGAAATGAACCTGTAGGGCTTGGGACGGGCAGGCAGGCGCTCCAGTGTGCGTCAGCCACTGGAAGGGGCCTGGTACCAGGCCTTTCCCAGGTTAGCCGCCTGGTCCGGGAGCAGAGGTCTCGGGCAACCCCCGGGACCCAGACTCCTGCTGCCTCCTGTCACTGCAGCGCATGCAGGGCATTGGCGTCCTCTGCCCCCGGTGCCAGGACAGGTGCCCGGGGAAGGTGGCAAGCGGGGTTCTCTCCAAGGAGGGGAAGCTGCAGGGACCTGTGGGAGGCGGCGTGCACTCGGCCTCAGCAACTGGGCTGCCCGTGGGGCCCGTTGTCCATCCCTTCGGTGCCAGCGGAGGCCGTGGTGACGTGCCCCATGTGTCAGGGAAGGGACTTTGGGGAGTTTCTGTCCTGTTGTAGGCAGTCAGGTCAGAGGGGACATCCCGTGAAGCTGTCCTTTGTCCGACTCGGTGCCCTGACCTCCAGCTCACACTGCCTGCCCAGCGCTGTGCCCCTGCTTCCTCGCAGGCCTTCTGCTCAGAGCTGAGCTGGAGTCACATTGGGGTGACGTCCCCAGAGCCCATCTCCATCTGTCCAGGGAAACGGCCCCAGGGAGCGGTCCTTTCCGACTCCCACATTCCTCCCAGCCCATTTCCCCTTTATAGATGTGCCTCGGTGCACAGCAGTGTGGGGACAGCCCGCCGTCCGAGGCCGGTAGAACTAGTCGGGTTCATTGTTCTCGGGAGATTTGACCACATGTGACTTTTACCCCACAGCCCGGGACCTGCTTAACCACTGCTTGTGTTATTACTTCCAGGTCAGGGGTCACCACATTGCAAAACTTGATCCTCTCGGAATTAGTTGTGTAAATTTTGATGATGCTCCAGTAACTGTTTCTTCAAACGTGGGTGAGGATTGATCTGTAAATACTAATTTTAATGTAATTTTACTTTTTTTTACCCCTTCCCTCTTTTTTTTCCTCCTGTCCTTTTGTGTGTGTCCCTCCCTCCCCATCACTGGCCCTTTCATAGATACGAGGGCACCATGTAGCACAGCTGGACCCCCTGGGAATTTTGGATGCCGATCTGGACTCCTCCGTGCCCGCTGACATTGTCTCATCCACAGACAAACTTGGTGAGGGTCTGGGAGTGGCCAGTGCTGCTGCTGAGCTCCCGGTGCTGGCCCGGGTGCCGGACGCCCAGACGGGAGGGGAGACTCTTAAGTTTCCTTGGTTCTGATCACTTGACATTACGGTCGCGCAGCCTTCGTGCTGGGCAAGTGTGTTCATCCCAGCTTCTTAGATGGTGTGAGCTCCACTGTCCGAGTCTCAAGTTAGAAAGTAAAATTTGGGGCAGAAAAGGTTTGAGATGCAGGGAAAAGGATGGCCCGCCTGTGCAGGCCGATCAGAAGATGCTCAGACGCTCTTCTGGCGCCTGGCAGACCCGGTGCAGGGCCGCCATGCGGAAGAAGGCCTGCGCAACCTCCCGTCGCCTCACTGTCCAGCACGCGGGGCCTGCCTCTGCCAGGCAAGTCTCAAAACAGGCTGTGCAACTGGGGTCTCGATTCTTAACGGCCAGTGATCACACTGAGGAAACTTTGGAAGGCGCCCGGTGCGCAGGGCGGCGCGAGGCGCATGGCCATCGTCACGCGCACCCCGAGTGCTGCGCAGGGCGTGGCTGGGCTCCCACCTGCAGCTGCTTCCTCGAGTTAATCTGCTCTCCGGCTCCGTGCTGCTAACCTGCTAAGGAAATTACGGTGTGACTAATTCTGAAACGGGCGGGTGTCACGGAAACATGTGCATGCTAATGAGACTGACAATTACACCTGCCTGTGCTGCTCCGCGAGGGGGCCCAACGCTCCTCTGAGGAAGGGTGGCTAGTGTTACCGGGAGGTCAGGCAGCAGCCAGGTAAGGCAGATGCAGACCGCAGGGCTCAGTGTGGCGGGTCACACAGGCCTCCCCTGCTCTGGCCTGGCTCTAGAGGAGGGAAACCGTCCTGAGCGTGCAGGCAGGGCAGGGTAGACGGCCCGTGTGGAGTCCTGCAACTTTTTGGTGGTGACAACTTTGTGCTCCCAGAAGGGGGCTTCTCTGGGTGTCCCCAGGACACGGAGCCCCTCTCCTCCCCTCGGCCCGTAGCCCTGCAGCTCCCAGGCCTGACACCTCTGCGGTGAGCCCTCCCAGAAGAGGACTCACATGTCCCCGGCAGAGCCTTCAGGCAGAGGAGGGCACCCCTGGGTTCCCATTTCTTGTCATCAAAACGGACCTTTTCAGTGGTTCTCCGCTCATCAGAGCTGCCTGGGGCCTGGAGCATTCCTCTGTCCCTCTGGACACTGGGCAGGTGGGAGGGAGCCATGCATGGCCATCATCACGGGAGGAGCCTGGGATGGAGAGAGGCGGGCCCGGGGCCTGCAGCTCCTGGGCACAGCCGCATTGGGCACAGACGGCCCGCCCTTCCAGGCTGTTGGGCCTCGCTCTCCGTCCGCTGTGGAGCAGGGTCCCTGGCGGCACCTCACACTGAGGGTGACTGTGGAAACCGGGGACATGGGCCCCACAGCGCCCTGAGCTATTATTGGAGGGAGAGAGGCTGCCTCTGCTGGCCAGGAGCTCTCAGGACCGCCCAGTCAGGGAGGCCCCCCCCTTTGTAAAAGGAATTTGAAATAATTTGACACAAGTCGTGATAAGTTTTTTCTTTAGCTACAAAAATGGGAAGTAGCGTAAACGCAGTATGTGGTGTGTGAGCCTGTGGGAAAGTTAATGTTGAGCTGTCACCCTTGGTGTGTGCAGGTCAGGAAACAGTAGTCCAGCCCAACCACCCAGTCCATGGGCCTGGACAGCCCCACGGGTGCTTTCGCCGTGTCGCCCGACCTCAGGCCTGGCTGCTGGGTGCCTGTCCCCTCCTCTGCCAGTTTGTTTCAGGATTAGCTGAGCTCAGACAGCCGGGCCTGGCTCCCGAGGCTGTGAGCTGGCGTGGTTGGCAGAGTCTGGGTAGGAGCTGCTGGCGTCTGGTGGAGGCAGGTTCAGAAGCTGAGCGATGGAGCCCAGGTCCCTCGGTGCTGGGGCCAGGCCTGGGCTCCCCAGGTGACGGGGACAGTGTCACTGCAGGAGTGTGGGTCTGCAGGAGCAGCGGCTGCTGGTGTCCTCGGTCACTGCCAGGCCTCGCGGGGCTCCTCATTCTCTGTGGAAACCGAGGCTCAGGCAACACACCCCACGTTGCAGAGCGCAGTCTGCTGGAGGAGCAGGTGGTGGGTGAAGACAGCGAGCAGGGCACTGTCCGCGCAGGATTTCTTAAAGTGGAACATGACTTTTCCCGCCTGGTTCTTGACCTTTCCTGACCAGCGTTGAGAAGGCTGGGAAGTGCTGGCCCGGAAGTTCTCTGGCCCCTGAGGGCAGGTGGAGAGGTGGCTGGGCAGCGTCGCCTGGGGCTCCCAGAGAGACGTCAGGACTCGTCGGCAGCACTTACCGCGGGCACTACCGCGGGCGCAGCACGTGGCGGGGAGGTGGGGCTTGCGTCACTAATGCCAACGTGATGAGGGCTAGACGTTTCTCCGTGAGGCAGGGGCCAGGTTCTGTCATTGAGCAGACGATCACTAGGCACCTTTTAGAGGCCTTTTCTCGGGTGTGTGTTGGGGGCAGGTTCTAGGTGCCAGGCGGTTCCATCCACCCCCCTCCCGAGGTGGGCCCTGGGGGTCCTCACACAGCAGAACTGGAAGCAGTTCTCTACCCGAGAAGGGGGCGCACCAGTGTCTGCACAGGGTTGGTCTTGGGAGGTGAACTGGAGTTGAACAGTTAAAAACGCAATTTAAGTAAAAGTCCAAAATTGTGATATCTTAGCTGCTTGACCAAGTCATCCCACCCCCAACACTTCCCTTGAAGGCTGGGAGAATGGGCTTAAAAACAGTTGACTTTTCACCTTAGCTGGTTTGGCTCAGTGGATAGAGCGTCAGCCTGTGGACCAAAGGGTCCGGGTTCAGTTTCGATCAAGGGCAGGTGCCTTGGTTGCAGGCTCCTCCCCAGCCCAGGCCCTGGTCGGGGCACAGGCAGGAGGCACCCAATTGATGTGTTTCTCTCATATCGATGTTTCTCTGTCTTTCCCTCTCTGTTTCCCTATCTCTAAAAATCAATGGGAAAATATCCTCGAGTGAGGATTTAAAAATAAAGTTGATTTTTCATCAGTTTTCACCACCTGAGAGCAGTAGAGAGCAGTTCCTCCTCACCTGCTGGCTGCCGTGAGTGACCAGGCAGGTGGCTGAGCTAAGGGCGTGGTGCGCACGTTCCCACAGGCTGTCCTCCCTCCTGGATGCCCTCGCCTGCCCGCCGTCCTCAGCCCCAGCCCTCGTCCCCAGCAGATCCTTCCACACTCGGCAAGAATTCCTTCTCTCCTGTGTGTGCAGGTGTGGTGCTGGGGACCCTGTGCCCTCAGACATGACAGCCAGAATGTCTTCTCTCTCACTCGCTTCTGGCTTGTATCTGTTGTTGGCGTTTTATTTTTAAAAACCGAAGAAGTGCAGAAGTCCCCTCTCATTCACAGGGTGCATGCTAAGGCCCCAGTGGTGAACCCTGCGTGTACTGGTTTCTCCACACACACGTGTGACAGGTATGATTCATGAACTGGGCACAGTGTGAGAGTAACACGGGACGAGCAGTGAGCGATCATGGCAGTGTGCTGGAATAGGAGTCAGGAGGATGGCCCCTCTCGGTCACCGAGTCGGCTGCTGACTGACCGACCGGCGTGACTTGCTGGACAGAGGAGGGATTCCCGTCCCAGGCTGGACAGAGCAGGGCAGCTTGAGAGGCCATTATGCTACTGAGAACAGCGTGCAATTACAAACATGAATTGTTTGTTTCTGGAATTTTCCATGTAATATTTTTGGGAGTGGTTGATCGCGGATGGCTAACCCACAGATAAGGGGGGGCTGCTGCACAGGAAGCACCCCCTGCCCGCCCAGCGTGAGATGTGAGCACTTCCCTTGGATGGTGCGTGTGCAGGTGGCCCGTGGCAGGTCCTGTGTCCTGAGGACGGAGGGAGAGAAGCGGGGCCTCTTTCTTGCCTCAGGTGGAGCGCCTGCCCCTGCGGACCTGATGTTCTCTCAGAGCCGCTGGCTCCGAGCTCTGGTGGGTGCTGTGGTCCCACCCAGGGCGGAATCTCTGCGTCCCCTCTGCGTTCTTGCCATCAGCTCCAAGGAAGTGTCTGGCTTTCCCATGCCCACCCTCCTAGGGCAGGGAGTGGCCGCAGGGTGGTGGCCACACACTGACCACTGAGCCATCAGCCTTGTGAATCCTGTTAGCAGAGCTCCTGACCCCGTCCCCAGGCCCACGCATCCGGGTGCTCGGTGATGTTCACGAGACCACGAGAGCTGCCCCATGTGGACGGGTGCCACCGAGCACGTGGCTGATTGCCGGGGGAAGGGGTGGCGCCTTCCACTCTGGAAGCTGCCAGAATCTTGAGGGCTCAGGTCTCGTCTCCTGCCTGAAGCTCCGGGTCTAAGGAGTGAGAATCTCATCTTTTCCTTCACTTCTCCCCAAGTGTCCAGGTCGGGTGGATTCCTCCCAGGAGCCACTGTGGGCCACTTCTGTGGGAGAGGGACAGGTCTCCGCTGCCCAGTGGCCTTCCCCTCACCTCAGGCCAGCTGCTGACCACAGTAGCCCTGACCTTGTCCCCACCCTGTCCTCCTCCGTGTCTGTGTCTGTGCCGTGTCTGTGCTTCCTGTACTGCCTGCGTGGGGCGTCCTGAACTAACTCACCTGTCTTTTTCCTCCGCGCTCCCCATGCCCCTGCCTCAGGCCTTGCTGGTTTCCAGGAGCGGCTGCAAGTGCTCACAGTGGGAGGTATGGAAACGCCTTCTTCCTGGAGCTGGCGCCTTGGCAGGACGGCTGCTCCCAGCATGCCCTTGGGGAAGCCCACACGCTGTCCTGTTCAGAGGTTGTCACTGGTTTGGAAATGTTTTCCCGTCACTCAGTTGTGACCCAGCAGGCAGAGCTGCCCTCCCGTCATCGTGTCCTGGGACATCCCCTCCCGTCTGTCGCCCTCCTGCGCTGTGCCCTGAGGCTCGGCTCGCTGGCCCCTGGGCCTAGGCCGCACTGCCTTCTGCATGTGCAACCCTCCCTCCTCTGGCTGGGCTCTGCAGTCTCTCAGACGCTGCCTCCTGGCACCTGTGGCAAGATGTCCCGTGGGTGCATGGACAACGCCATGGAGGGAGGAGCCCTGGCGACCCTGGGCTCTGGGCAGACCACCTGCGAGGACCCCAGAGAGGGTGTGAGGGCCCCTGCCTGTGGCCATTCTTTCTTCATACCAGGTGTTTCTTAGTTCTTTTTCCTCCATTTGCTCGTTGTGTCTGTGAGACTGTAGTTGGGGTGAAAGGCACTGTTGTGAGATTCCTAGGCAGTTGTTAGAAATAACAGCTGTGCCTCCCAGCCAGCTCCCCCGGTCACCCCTGACGGCCACAGGATGTCCCAGCCGTGTTGCCACTGCATCTGCCCCCACAGGTTCCTTGCTGCTGCCCACCCCTGTGTGTAACCTTGGCAACAGCTGTCTGTTCTGTTTCTGTAACTTTGTCATTTCCAGAGGTTCTGCTAATGGAATCGCCATCCGTGACATTTGGAATTGGCATTTTTCGGTCAGCCTGATAGAGTGTCACCTGGGCTGTTCTCTGACCCTCGGTTCCTCTGATGGCTGACTGTCACCTGGGCTGTTCTCTGACCCTCGGTTCCTCTGATGGTCTGACTGTCACCTGGGCTGTTCTCTGACCCTCGGTTCCTCTGATGGTCTGACTGTCACCTGGGCTGTTCTCTGACCCTCGGTTCCTCTGATGGTCTGACTGTCACCCGGGCTGTTCTCTGACCCTGGGTTCCTCTGATGGTCTGACTGTCACCCGGGCTGTTCTCTGACCCTCGGTTCCTCTGATGGTCTGGGTGTCACCTGGGCTGTTCTCTGACCCTCGGTTCCTCTGATGGTCTGACTGTCACCCGAGCTGTCCTCTGACCCTCGGTTCCTCTGATGGTCTGACTGTCACCCGGGCTGTCCTCTGACCCTCGGTTCCTCTGATGGTCTGACTGTCACCTGGGCTGTCCTCTGACCCTCGGTTCCTCTGATGGTCTGACTGTCACCTGGGCTGTCCTCTGACCCTCGGTTCCTCTGATGGTCTGACTGTCACCTGGGCTGTCCTCTGACCCTCGGTTCCTCTGATGGTCTGACTGTCACCTGGGCTGTCCTCTGACCCTCGGTTCCTCTGATGGTCTGACTGTCACCTGGGCTGTTCTCTGACCCTCGGTTCCTCTGATGGTCTGACTGTCACCTGGGCTGTCCTCTGACCCTCGGTTCCTCTGATGGTCTGACTGTCACCTGGGCTGTCCTCTGACCCTCGGTTCCTCTGATGGTCTGACTGTCACCTGGGCTGTCCTCTGACCCTCGGTTCCTCTGATGGTCTGGGTGTCACCTGGGCTGTTCTCTGACCCTCGGTTCCTCTGATGGTCTGACTGTCACCCGGGCTGTCCTCTGACCCTGGGTTCCTCTGATGGTCTGACTGTCACCTGGGCTGTCCTCTGACCCTCGGTTCCTCTGATGGTCTGACTGTCACCTGGGCTGTCCTCTGACCCTCGGTTCCTCTGATGGTCTGACTATCACCTGGGCTGTCCTCTGACCCTGGGTTCCTCTGATGGTCTGGGTGTCACCCGAGCTGTCCTCTGACCCTGGGTTCCTCTGATGGTCTGACTGTCACCTGGGCTGTCCTCTGACCCTCGGTTCCTCTGATGGTCTGACTGTCACCTGGGCTGTCCTCTGACCCTCGGTTCTTCTGATGGTCTGGGTGTCACCTGGGCTGTTCTCTGACCCTCGGTTCTTCTGATGGTCTGGGTGTCACCTGGGCTGTTCTCTGACCCTCGGTTCTTCTGATGGTCTGGGTGTCACCTGGGCTGTCCTCTGACCCTCGGTTCCTCTGATGGTCTGACTGTCACCTGGGCTGTCCTCTGACCCTCGGTTCTTCTGATTGCAGGGAG
Source organism: Myotis yumanensis (assembly GCF_028538775.1). Taxonomy (NCBI): domain Eukaryota; kingdom Metazoa; phylum Chordata; class Mammalia; order Chiroptera; family Vespertilionidae; genus Myotis; species Myotis yumanensis. The sequence goes on along the minus strand of NW_027223760.1, from coordinate 84,836,839 downwards.
CATTCCTGCCATGGGGGCCCACAGTGCTTTCAACCACTCACTCGTTGACAGACCTTGGGTTGTTTCCTTTGACTAACGGGGTTGTCTGCAGAGCAGAAGTTCACATTCTGAAGAGCCCAGTGTGTCAGGTTTCCCTTCGCTGGATGGTACCCTTGGCGTCACGTCTAAGCACACCTTCCTAGGGCTCGATCCCAGAGGTGTCCTCCTGTGTGTTTGTCCAAAGGTTTATAGTTTTGCATTTTACATTTACATCTGTGGTCCGTGTTGTTAATTTCTGCAGGAGATGGAAGTTGTGGGAAGGGTTTGGTTTGTTTACTTGGAGGGAGGTTTCCTGTGAATGTCTGTCTCGTGGCTCCAGCACCACTAACTAGCAGGAGAACCTTCCCTTCATGGAGCTGCTTCTGCGCTTTTTCACACCTCAGCGGGGAGCGGGGCCGGGGGAGAGGGCGGAGGGGAGCGGGCTGTTCTGTTCTCTGCCTGTGTCCCCCCACCCCCATCCCCCGTGAGGATTGTGTTGACTTTCTAGGGCCTTCGTCTTCGCAGATAAATTTTAGATCCAGCTTGCTTTTCTCAGAAAACTGCTGACAGTTTGGTCAGAAGCGTGTTCAGCCCGTGGTCGGTTTAGGAAAAACGGACTCCTCACCGTGTTGATGGTGACGTGTTTGCTGTGGGTTCTCTGGGCTTATCCTGTAAGGTCACTCAGCTTCTTGAACCTGCGGTTTAAGATTTTGGCCGTGTTTGCCAAGCCGCCTCTTGCCCTCACTCTGGGAAATCCCGCCGGAGCTTCCGTGGCGGCCACACGTCCACGCTTCTCCATTCCCTCCCGTCAGTTTCTCTCCTCTTGGGATCCGTTCCTTTCTCTCCTTCTGTCTTCACATCACTGATCCTGTCCCTGGTTCTGCCACTGAGGGCTTTTTGTGTGTTTTAATCCTCACCTGAGGATATGTTTTGCTTTTTATTGCTTTTCTAGAGAGAGAGGGAAGGAGAGGGAGAGAGAGGAACATTGATCAGTTGCCTCCCGCATGCGCACCGACCTGGGAAGAACTTGCAACCTAGATGTGTGCCCTGACTAGGAACGGAACCCGAAACCTCTCGGTGACTGGACGATGCTCCAGCCAACTGAGCCACCGGCCAGGGCCCATCCTCTGAGTTTTGAGTTATTGTATTTCGTCATTTCAGAATTTCCCGTTTGGTCCTTTGCACCTTTGCTGAGTCCCAATCTCTTCCCATTGCCTGTGTCATGGCTGATGCCCACGAAAGCCCTGTGATGGTGGCTCCGTGAGGTCCAGTGGGTAATCCCACCTCTGTGTCCCTTTGGTGTCTGTGGATGGCCTTGTTCAGCCTGAGATGTTCCTGTTCTCATTTGAGTGACTTGTTACAACCAGAACCTTAGGGATCAGGAGACAGGACTCGCCCTTGATCTCTGTGACCGCCGTCTCCTGGGCACCACACGGGGGCGTCCTGGGTGGGGATGTGGAGGCTCAGCACCTCCCAGAGGGATGAGGACGGCTCTTCTCTGACACCTTGGACGTGCAGGTCGGAGTGCATTGCACGAGGCCCGGGAGGGAGGGCGGAGGGTGTCTCGTGTCTGGCGAGGCTGCCTTCCTGTCCTGCCAGCACAGCTTCTGTGTGCTGGTTTGCTGCACCTGAGGGAGCTCCAGGCTGCAGGTACTGGCTGCACGTCAAGGACAGGAGCCCAGAGGAAGCCAGGACCCCGGCTGGTCAGCCATCTTCCCCCTTTCAGAGCTGCCTGCTGTCTGGGGTTTTGGTGGCCTCAGGGGCAGTAGGGAGGAGGGAGTGTTCTCCACCTTCCCGCAGGCAAGACCCAGAAATGCAGGAGCGGGGCCAGCGGTTTTGAGGTTCAGAGAACGACCAGTTCAGGGGATGGACATGCAGAGCCGCAGACATGGCGAGGCTGGGCTCGTGCTGAGAGGCCTCGAGCCAGCGCCCACGGCATGCACAGGCACGGAGGACGAGCCGGTCTTCCTGCTAGCGCCACAAGCTGGGCTCTGCGGGTCAGGCCTGTGGTTGCTGCCTCGTCCCTGACGGAGCAGGGCTGGGAGCAGTGCCGAGCTTCCCCAGCCGCCTCCCCACAGCCCTGCAGGATGGACCAGCAGTAGGTTTGAGAGACGTAGGCCTCGCATTTAAGCATTAGATCCACAGGCTGCAGCTTGAGGGGCACCGGAGAGTCCCAGCCACCGTGACTGGTGAGCCATGCTGGCGCTGGAGCCTGGGAATGCATGTTCCCGCCTCCTGGGGTCCAGATCCAGCTGCGGGTACAAGTGGCCACTGCCACCCAGGCTGGGCACCGGCCTCTGCCAGGCGGTGGGAGCCCTCTGCAGTGCCCCAGGCAGTTCTCCTCCCAGCCCCTGCCCCTGGGAGGCCCACACAGCGGTGCCTGGGAAAGAGCCCTTCCTTGGGCCCTGCAGCCTGAGGGTCCGGCACGGAGCGCTGGGGCAGGGCAGTGCCGGTCAGAGCGAGCCAGTCGGTGGCCGCTAGTGAGCAGCGTAGGTGAAGGTCAGTGCTGGCGGGAGCGGGTCCAGAGCGTGCAGGCTGGCCTCCAGGAGCAGGGACGGCTGTGAGGCCCTCGCTGTGCTGCCCGCTGCTCTCCACAGACCCCTCGCTTCTCGGTGACTGTCCCTCACTCCCAGTCTCCAGCTTCCTGTCACCCGCGCACACGAGTGTCCCATGTGCACACGTGGCCTCTTCACCAATTCCTCTCCCACTCCAAGTCCCTCTTCAGTCTCTTTATTTGCTCTCTGATAGACTCGCCCAGTGCCTTTTCAAACCAAAATTGTTGGTGTCTTTGGGACCTTGAAATACATTTTCTCTAAATTATGAATAATTGGTGCACCAGACTAATATGCATATATTAATTTTATTCTCACTTGTCTGTGACACCCAGTAATATTCTCAGCTTCTGTTTATTGCTAAATTTGTGTTTCTGGCTATAAAATGTTACTTATTTTACTAGGTATCAGAGGTTTTCATGGTTTTTCTCTTCTCTTTTCTCCCCCTGGGGACTCCCTTCCCCTTCCCGTGAAATGCCCCGTGGGCCGTGCCGTCTCTCCTCACCCGCAGGGTTCTATGGCCTGGACGAGTCTGACCTGGACAAGGTCTTCCAGCTGCCGACCACCACCTTCATCGGGGGGCAGGAGTCAGCACTGCCCCTGCGGGAGATCATCCGACGGCTGGAGGTGAGGCGCGCTTTCCGCAGAAGCCCAGGCTGGCAGGAGGCCTCCCCAATCATTGGGTTTTTCTTAGTCTTGTTTTTTTAGACATATTTTTATTGATTTTAGAGAGAGGAAGGGAGAGAGAGAAATGACGATGATGAGAGAGAACCATTGATTGGCTGTCTCCTGCACACCCCACACTGGGGATCGAGCCCACAGCCAGGGCATGTGCCCCGAACCCTGACCTCCTGGTTCATGGGCGGATGCTCAACCACTGAGCCACACCAGCTGGGCCAGCATGTATTTCTTTAAATGTAAGGGAGAGGAAATTACTTTTGCTATTTTGTAGATAAAAGTCTATGGTTTTTAATTTTATAATCAACCTAAGAAAGGAGAAATTTCTGTGGGTTCCAATCCAGGGGGAGACTATTTCAGATGTGAGAGGCCCGAGGCTGCCCAGCAGTGCCCTGTCCAGACAGCTGTCTGCTCGCTTGTCCTCCCAGTTTCTTTCCTCCCTCCTCTGTGGAGCTGGTGGGCACTGACCTGCAGGGCACCTTCCGTGCGCACACCCACACACAGACACGCACGTGCACAGCTCGGTGGGTCAGGGAGGGAGGTGTCTGGCTGAGCGGCGTTGACCCACTGTGCGCCTGGCTGTGTGGAACAGAATGCCTACTGCCAGCACATCGGGGTGGAGTTCATGTTCATCAACGACCTGGAGCAGTGCCAGTGGATCCGGCGGAAGTTCGAGACGCCGGGGGTCATGCAGTTCACCAATGAGGAGAAGCGTACTCTGCTGGCCAGGCTCGTGCGGTCCACCAGGTGGGGAGGCGCTTGGGCGGGGCTGAGCTGGGCGGGATGCCAGCCCTGGGGAGCGGTCGGCCCTGGGCTGCTCTCAGGCCATGGCTCCGTCCAGGTTCGAGGAGTTCCTGCAGCGGAAGTGGTCGTCCGAGAAGCGCTTTGGCCTAGAAGGCTGCGAGGTGCTGATCCCGGCCCTCAAGACCATCATCGACAAGTCGAGTGAGAACGGTGTGGACCAAGTGATCATGGGGATGCCGCACAGGTACCGATACCGCCCAGGGGCGCCCCTCGCCCGCCCGCACCCCTTACCCACCTCAGCACCCCTCGCCCTGCAGTTACTGTCCGCCCGAGGCCACAGGTGGCTCAGGCAGGCGTGTTGGCCTGGTGCTGTGTCTTATAAAAGTGAAAGCCAGAGCCCTTGAGGGTCACAGCAGAGGCCGCTGACCTGAGGGCGGGCTGCGGGTGCCAGCAGCCACGACAGCCCCTTCGTCCCCTCGTCGGCCTCAGGCGGGCAAACGGAGACTGGCCTCCCCGCCAGCTCTGGCCTCAGCGCCTCTCGGGCAGCAAACCAAGGTGCTGCCTGTCCCTCGGAGGAGGAAGGGGCCTGCTAACCCCTGACCCCATGTGTCCCAGGGGGCGGCTGAACGTGTTGGCGAACGTCATCAGGAAGGAGCTGGAACAGATTTTCTGTCAATTTGACTCAAAGCTGGAGGCTGCCGATGAGGTGAGGCACTGGTGTCCCCAGGAACGCCAGTGTGGCACTGCCTCCGGGGGGGAATTGCCAGGCCAGCTTCCGGGGGATGGAGGGTGGCATCCCCATGCATCGGCCCAGCAGCCCCCACACTTGCAGCCCCCACCAGGCGCCGTCCTGGGCAGAGCCTGCCACACTTCTCAGAGGAGGTCTGGGGGTGGGGGAGACACGCAGGCTCCGTGTGCTGCCCGGACCCAGCCTCCCTGTTTGTCCTCAGGGCTCTGGGGACGTGAAGTACCACCTGGGCATGTACCACCGGCGGATCAACCGTGTGACCGACAGGAACATCACCCTGTCGCTGGTGGCGAACCCTTCCCACCTCGAGGCCGCCGACCCCGTGGTGATGGGCAAGACCAAAGCCGAACAGTTTTACTGTGGGGACACCGAGGGGAAGAAGGTACAGCCACGGGGCTGGTGGATCCACAAAGCCCGGGAGTGGCTGGGGGCAGGGCCAGTGGCGTCCTGCCTGCGGGCTGGTCTGCCCTCACGGTGCCCAGGTCTGGGCTGGAGCCCCTCTTGCAAATGTCCTGAGGGACAGGTGCTCTCACTGAGCGGGCAGGGAGCCTGTCGAGGTGCGAGTGGCCTGAGGGGGGAGGCGTGAACGGACAGGTGGGCACCGTGGGAAGCCAGGGTTCCTGGGCCTGTACACAGCCCTCCTCACACCTGCAGAACAGCAGGTGCTGGGAGGTGGGCGGAGGGAGGTCTCTGCAGGTGGAAGATGGGCCAGGATGGAGGGTCCGACCTAGAGGTGGGACCAGGCCAGGGCGCAGGGCTCTGCCTCGCAGACCGGAGTCTGTGCGGCCTGTGCTTGGGCATCAGAAGAGAAACTGCTGGCGGGCAGCAGGATCGGTTCCTGCTCGGATGGACGCCTGCCACAGAGGGAGGGAGGCCCACAGGGAGGATGTCAAGTGGACAGCTGCCTCCCGTGCAGCCTGGGAGGGGGGCTGAGGAACAAGATACAGGCTCCCCCACGGCTCTCCACTGTTCTTACCACGGGCACTGGAGATCCAAGCTGACCACTGGCGTGCGGCGGTCAGCGCAGGCCTGTCCTGGTGTGGAGTGGGCCGTTGCCGAGTTGTCAGGAGGGAGGCCCAGGACCCCCAGGGCCCATGCAGGATGTGGGTGGGGCAGGCGAGATGTTGGAGGGGGGTCCTAACCCAGCCCCTGCACTTTCCTTCTCACTTTGGAGGGATCTCAGAACACATTGCTTGAAAAGCTGCTTGTGGCTTAACCTCCAGTGTGCCACACTGGGTCTGTGGTCTCCTTGCGGGTCTGCAGGTCATGGCCATCCTTCTACACGGGGATGCCGCGTTCGCTGGCCAGGGCATCGTGTACGAGACCTTCCACCTGAGCGACCTGCCCTCCTACACCACCCACGGCACTGTCCACGTGGTGGTCAACAACCAGGTAACCCGGAGAAGGCGGCCAAGGCCTCCGTTTCTAGCAGCGTCGCCACGCCCCTGTCCTTGCCCCCCCCCCCCCATTCCCCCTCCCCGCCCCAATCCCACACCCAGCCCAGCAGCCTGTGTCCCCTTGCAGATCGGCTTCACCACGGACCCCCGCATGGCCCGCTCCTCACCCTACCCCACCGACGTGGCCCGGGTGGTGAATGCCCCCATTTTCCACGTGAACTCTGACGACCCCGAGGCCGTGATGTACGTGTGCAAGGTGGCTGCTGAGTGGAGGAACACCTTCCACAAGGACGTGGTGGTGGACCTGGTGAGTGGTCACCTGCTGCCCTCGGGGGTCCGCCGCAGGATCAGCTGTGGGAGAAGGGGCTCGGGGTCCTGTCCCGCCTGGACGTTCTCAGGTCACCCGCTTCGTCCCCGAGGCAACGCAGCCTGGTGTGCCAGGAAGCCAGGCAGGACCCTCCTCCTAGGAGGCGGGCTGAGGCGGCCCTCGCGGAGCCCGCCCTCCACGTGGCCCCTGACGCTTGGCGCCTGGTTATCCCCAGGTGTGTTACCGGCGCAACGGCCACAACGAGATGGACGAGCCCATGTTCACACAGCCGCTCATGTACAAGCAGATCCGCAAGCAGAAGCCGGTGCTGCAGAAGTACGCGGAGCTGCTGGTGGCACAGGGCGTGGTCAACCAGCCTGAGTACGAGGTGCGTCACTCCTCGCTGGCTGCCCTGAGGATGCGCAGTGCTTCGCCAGCAATGTTTCGCTGCTGATGGGGGCAGGGGGCAGGGCGCCCGCCTGAGGACTCCGTGGGGGTGGGTGTTCCGCCCACTTTCTAGCGGGGTGAGAGGCGGGTGCAGGTCCAGCTGGGGGGATGGGGAGGGGCTGTGTGCCTGGTGGGTCCTAGGTGCTCAGAAGGAGGCTGACCCGGAGCAGCTCATGGCAGATGTGGGAGTGGGGCTTCTGGGGAGGGCGCCCGGGCTCCGTCGGGGTTGCAGGGGTGGGGAGTGACTGCGTCAGCGTGAGAGCCAGACCTGGACCAGGATGGGAGAGTGGCAGGCTCTGCCCACGTGGAGAAGGGACCATGGGCAACATGGATCTGAGAGGTGTGTGTGGGGAGCACCGAGGCCAGGCCCTGCCCGCAGCCCCCCTGACACAGCGCCCACCCTCCAGGAGGAGATTTCCAAGTACGACAAGATCTGCGAGGAGGCCTTCGCCCGCTCCAAGGACGAGAAGATCCTGCACATCAAGCACTGGCTGGACTCCCCCTGGCCTGGTGAGTGAGGCGTCGCCCACGGACCCAGCCCCGCGGGCTCTGGGTCAGGCCCCACCCCTCTCCCGGGACCGCCCAGGCCTCTCCATAGTCTCTCAGGAGCCAACGTGCGGCGTCAGCGGGTGCCTCTGTCCTAGGCTTCTTCACACTGGATGGGCAGCCCCGGAGCATGACCTGCCCCTCCACGGGGCTGGAGGAGGAGGTCCTGACGCACATCGGGAGCGTGGCCAGCTCCGTGCCGGTGGAGAACTTCACCATCCACGGAGGTGAGGGCTGTGACCCGGGAGCCACGGGTCAGGCCCCGGGACCCGCTCTCCTGCCTGGGACCCGGCCTGTCCAAGGCCGTGGGTGGTGGACGGCAGGAAGCCCTTGGCTCCCCTCACCCCTGCCGGTTGGTCCTCGCTGGGAGCCGTGGAGGAAGCATGGGCTGTGATAGCCCCTCCCCGGCCTGGTCCCCACACGCCCCTTCCCCACTCCCGGCGCGGCTGCTGGTATCGTGGGAGGCGGGCGGGTAGTGAGCGCCGTGTCTGCAGGGCTGAGCCGCATCCTGAAGACGCGGGGGGAGCTGGTGAAGAACAGGACTGTGGACTGGGCGCTGGCGGAGTACATGGCCTTCGGCTCGCTGCTGAAGGAAGGCATCCACATCCGGCTGAGCGGCCAGGACGTGGAGCGTGGCACCTTCAGGTGAGCGCCAGGCCCTCGAAGTGGGGGGCGTGGGGGGTGTCACTGCTTCTCTCCCAGGAAAACATGGCACGGCCTTCGGGCCTATCTCAGTCCAGGACACGCTCCCCCTGCCTGTGCTGCCCCCTTCTCACCGCCCCCCCCCCCCCCCCCACCTGTGCTGCCTGCCCCCTGCGCAGCCCTCCTGTTAGGACGGGGCATGGAGTCTGCTGTCGAGCGGAGGCAGCGGCCCTGCCCACTCACCTGTGTTGTCTGACGCAGCCACCGCCACCACGTGCTGCACGACCAGAACGTGGACAAGAAGACCTGCATTCCCATGAACCACCTGTGGCCCAACCAGGCCCCCTACACTGTGTGCAACAGCTCGCTGTCTGAGTACGGGGTCCTGGGTGAGCGACACCCCCTGCCCCCCCTTCCTCCCCGCTCCCCGCCTGCCCCTTCCCTCCTGACGCCCTTCCTGTCTGCAGGCTTTGAGCTGGGCTTTGCCATGGCCAGCCCCAACGCCCTGGTGCTCTGGGAAGCCCAGTTTGGCGACTTCCACAACACGGCCCAGTGCATCATCGACCAGTTCATCTGCCCCGGGCAGGCCAAGTGGGTGCGACAGAACGGCATCGTGCTCCTGCTGCCCCATGGCATGGAGGGCATGGTGAGCCCAGCCCCGCCCTATGCCATGGGGGAGGGGGGCGCTGCCAGCAGGAGGGCAGCCCCGGGGAGTGTGGAGGCGGAAATGGTGCTGAACCGCATCTGCTTCCAGGGCCCAGAGCACTCCTCCGCCAGGCCCGAGCGGTTCCTGCAGATGTGCAATGACGACCCCGACGTGCTGCCGGTGAGGGGGGTGCCGTGGCCAAGGGAGGGTGCAGGGGCCCCGATGCAGGTCTCCCCCAGCGAGGCTTCCCGAGGGCACGGAGCAGGTGTGGCCTGGAAGCCGTGGGAGTTGCTCTGTGTCCGATGCAGGCAGATGCCCTAAGGAACGAGCCGCTGATCGGACTTGAATGACCAGGAGTCAGTCTTGTGGGGAGGAGGGCAGGTGGAGGTGGGGCCTGGCTTCCTGGCCGGGCAGCCTTGTCAGCAGCCGGGGGCCGAGTGGGGACAGGCAGGAGCTCCCTCGTGTCCCTGAGCTCCCGTCCTCCCCGCAGAACCTCCAGGAGGACAACTTCGACATAAGTCAGCTCTACGACTGCAACTGGGTGGTGGTCAACTGCTCCACGCCTGGCAACTTCTTCCACGTGCTGCGCCGCCAGATCCTCCTGCCCTTCCGGAAGCCGGTCAGTGGCTCTCCCTGTCAGAGAGGCCTGGCCAGGGGAGACGGACGTGGGAATGGGTGGTGGTGGGTGGGGCACGGAGCTTGGAAGGACGGGGAGCCCAGAGGGAGAGCACCTCTGCTGCTGCAGATTGAACTGCAAGGCCACGCAGGCCCACAGCACGGACGCCGGCCACAGGCAGCACGCCAGACGGGGGCTTTTTCCTGGGGAAGGGGTGCAGGGGGACGGACTCGGGCAGACGCCTGGCTCAGCAGGGCCCAGCCCCTCAGCCGAGGAGAGGCGGGCAAGGGAACGGCCTCATCCTTCCCCTTCTTCACGCCCTGACCTGTGGCTGGTCATGACCACAGAGCTGGGAGGGCAGCCCCTCTTGTTGACCCTCCTGGGACCCGAGGACCTGGTCCATCCTGAGCCTGTGGTCCTGTGTTTCAGCTGATCGTCTTCACCCCCAAGTCGCTGCTGCGGCACCCCGAGGCCAGGACCAGCTTCGACGAGATGCTCCCAGGTGGGTGCAGGCGGGCAGGGGGTCCTGCCAGTGCTCTGGGGCTGGAGCTCCTGCTGCCTCCCCTGCGACCGTCCCACTCTGGGTCGTTGGGTAAAGACCCCCGAACAGGACAGCCCAGACGTCTGAGCTCGTGAGCACGTTGGTCCACGGTGTGCCTCACGTCTCCCCAGGTCTGCGCCGCGGCCTGGAGCCTCCCAGCACCCTTAGGGGCAGGGAAGTGAGGCTGAGCTCAGAGCTCACCCCACCCTGGGTGCTGCTCCTGAGGCTGCACAGGTCACCCCCACGGACTGGAAAGGCCCCGTAGGGGAGGGCCCACACCCCTGGCTCAGGGCTGGGGAGCTCACCCCCTCCCAGCCGTGGGGCCCCCTTTTGGCTCCAGTCAAGGTAAACCTCTTGTTTGGTGAATATTTTATCACGGTGGAATATACATAATGTTAACTTACCATCTTGCCCAGTCAAGTGTACAAGCCACCTCGGTCATCTCCAGAGCTCCCCATCTTCCAAACTGACCCTCGGTCCCCTCAGACACTGACCCCCTCCCTGCCCAGCCCTGCACCCCAGCTACTGTCTCTCAATCTGACTCTGGGGACCTCCCATGAGGGGTCATGAAGTATCTGGCTTAGTCCATCAGCATCGTGTCCTCGAGGTCCAGCCACTTTGTCCGCTTTCCTTCCTTTTTAAGGCTGGCTGAGCAATAGTCCACGTGTGGGTGGACCACACTTGGTTTATCTTTTATCCTTTTTTTTTTTTTTAAACAGAATATGATTTTATTTAATGCACAAGTTTGATACAACCAAAAAGTAAAACACTAGAGTAAAACAGTAACAAAAAACATGGTATTTCATTTGCAATGCATGAGAAACGTATCCTTTTTTTCATGCAACTTTATTGAAAAGTCGGTCAGTTGGTAGAGCTGTTCGGTCCTTGTTAAGCAGCGCTCACCCTCATCCTCGATGGGCTCAGCCATCTCCACCTCGGCTGCTGGGGGCGGTGCTGCTGGGGGCCTGGGGCACAGGTGCTTCGAGCCCCTGCTCAGGTCTATGGATCAGTGCCCAGAAGGGGGACTGCTGGGGGGGGTAGTTGTGGTTTTAACTTTCGGAGGCGCACCGTTTCACGTGCACAGCGGTGCACAGTTCTCTCCGCATCCGGCCAGCGCGTGGGTTTTGGTTTTTGTGTCACAGCATCTGAGGGCTGAGGTGCCTCTCGAGGGGTTTGGGTCTGCATTTCCCTGATGAGAAGGATGTTGAGCATCTTATTGCTGTTTGCGTACCTTCTCTGGAGAAGTGTGTTCACGTCCTTCACCCAGTTTTTTAAAATACATTTCTACTGATTTCAGAGAGGGAGAGAGAAATAGAAACATCAATGATGAAAGAGAATCAGGAATCAGCTGCCTCCTGCACGCCCCCTACTGCTGGGCGACACTCTATCCACTGAGCCACATCAGCTAGGGCTTCACCCATTATTTAATTGCGTATTGTTTTGTTGCTCAATTTAGTTCTCTCTGTATGCTAGATATGTATTTTTTTAATACATTTTTATTGATTTCAGAGAGGAAGGGAGAGGGTGAGAGAGATAGGAACATCGATGAGAGAATCATGGATTGGCTGCCTTCTACTGGGCATCGAGCCCGCAACCCGGGCATGTGCCCTTGACCAGATTCGAACCTGGGACCCTGCTGGTATTAATACCTTGTCAGATACATGACTTGCGACTGTTCTCTCCCATTCTGTGTATTGTCTTTGGATGCATAAAATGTTTTAATTTGCATGAAGTTAAATGTGTCTGTTTTTGGTTGCTTTTACCTGTGCCTTTGATGTCACCTCCAGGAAATCACTGCCAAAGCCAGCGTTGTGGAGCTTTCACCTGTATTTTCTTTTGAGTTTGTGATTCTGGCTCTCTGTCAAGTCTGTAACCGTTGGAGTTGTTTTGGCATATGCTGTAAGGGTCCAGCTTCGTTGCCTGTGGATATGCCGTTTTTCCAGCACTGTTGTTGAGGAGACTGGCCTTTGCCCATGAGTGGTCTGGGCACCTTGTCAGAAGTCACTTGACCACAGATGTGAGGACTTAGGTCTGGGCTCTCTGTTCTACCCCAGGGTCTGCAGGTCTGTCTGGATGCCAGGTCCACCCTGCGGTGTTTGCTTGTTTGTTTTGGATACAGAACATTTCCTTATTATGACATCACATAAAACAGGAGCTGGGTGCCCTGGCCGGGAGTCCAGCGCCGCCTTTCGGTGCCTGGGACAAAGCCCAGCCCACCGGGCAGGACCACCTGCCAGGCAGGACACGCTGTGCTGACCACTGTGCTTACAGTGTGCTTTGTGTTGTGAAATCGGGAATTTGGATCCTTCGTTCTTTCTCAGGACAGTCGAGGCTGTTTGGGATCCTCTGAGATTCCATGAACATTAGGATGGCTTGACATTTTCCGAGTTCTGGGATCACCCACTGGAAGTGGGTCTCTAGGAGATGGAGTTTTCTTTCTGCAAAAAAATAAAAAAAATGTGATTTTGATAGGGATTGCATTGAATCTATAGAGCGCTTTGAGTATATGAACATCTTAACAATATTCAGTCTTCTAGTCCATGAACATAAGTGTCTTTCCACTTATTAGTGTCTTCTTTATTTCAGCATATTTGGTAGTTTCAATGAATAAGTCTTCCACCTTCCTGATTAAGTTTATTTCTAAGTGTTTATTCTTTTTTTGGTGCTATTTCAAATGCAGTTGTTTCTTTAGTTTCATGTTTGGGTTGTTTGTTGTTAGTATACAGAACTGCAGCTGAGTTCTGGTTGTTGAGTTTTCTATCCTGCCACTTTGTTGAGTGTGTTTCTTAGTTCTGATGTTTTTTGTGGAATATTTTGGATTTTCTACACATAATACATGTCATCTACACACAGTTTTACTTCTTTCTTTCCAGTTTGGGTGCCTTTTATTTCCTTTTTCTGCCCGATGCTCTGGCTGGACCCCCAGCACTGTGTTGAGTAGAGGTGGTGAGAGTGGACGCCCTCATTCCTGACCTTAGAGAAAAGCTTTCTGTCTTGAACCACTGAGCACTGTGTGTGCTGTGGGCTTTCTGATCTGGCCTTTATCCCCTGGAGGTGGTTTCCTTCTGGTCCTTGCTCCTCTCGCTAAGTGAGCGCCTCATTTTGGACGCAGCTTCCCAAGGTCAGCCTTGTCCCCTGGGCCTGGTCCCAGCCATGAGCTCCTGACTGCTGGCAGGTTGTGTGGGAAGGTGAAGGTCCAGTGTCTGAGCTCCTGAGGGGTCAGAGCAGGTGGTCACGGGGTGCTTTTCTAGACCCAGTGGCCCCTGAAGTCTGTTCTGAAGGGTGGACGGGGTTGTCCGCCATCCAAGGCTGACCGTGCCCACAGGCTGTTCCTTGCATGTGCTTCCCAAGGCTGGGGGGCTCCTGGCGTCAGCCCTGCCACCCTGCTGGTCCCTTGCTGGGGTCCAATCCCAGCAGGTCCAAGGGGTCCCCAAAGGTGTGGACGGAGTCGGCGAAGAATGAATGACATGGAAACTGGTTTCAGTTCATCAGCATAGCGAGGTTCTCCCTCCAGGATCTCCAGCGAAGTTCTGGTTAGGAACTCCAACCAAGTTCTGGTCAGGATCTCCAACCAAGTTCTGGTGCCATGTTCTCTCGCTAGGTTCTCCAGCCAGGTTCTCCAGGTTCTCCAGCCAGGTTCAGTCACCAGGTTCTTTAGCCAGGTTCTATCCAGGTTCTTTTGCCATGTTCTGTCTAGGTTCTCCAGTGAAGTTCTGTAGCCAGGTTCTGTCCAGGATCTTTTGCCATGTTCTGTCTAGGTTCTCCAGTGAAGTTCTGTAGCCAGGTTCTGTCCAGGATCTTTTGCCATGTTCTCTGGCTAGGTTCTGGTTAGGATCTGATGAGGATCTGATGAGGATCTGATGTGGATCTGATGTTTATTGTCTTGTTACATCCGTATTTATACCAGCCGATTTTAATCCTGTCAATTTCTATTACAAAGGTTAGGGCGTTTCTTATCTCCATTCCAGGGAGTAAAGATTATGTAGCTTAACTACCCGCCTGGCACTTAATTAAGGGGTTGTATCCCCTCCCTAACCTCAGGGAAAAATCCCCACCTGGGGAAACAACCTTTCTCAGAGAGGTGACCTTGGTTAAAACACATGGCGCCAAGAAGGGGAGCAAACATATTAAGAACAGTATGCCATATATGCCAGGTCCCTTGAAACAGCAAGGATGGACCGGCTCCCGGCAGTCCCTCACTCGCATGGGCAGCAGACACTGGGTGTCCTTAGCCGGGTCCGGGTTCTCTCCTAGGGACCCACTTCCAGCGGGTGATCCCAGAAGATGGCCCTGCAGCCCAGAACCCAGAGAACGTCAAGAGGCTCCTGTTCTGCACCGGCAAGGTGTACTACGACCTCACCCGCGAGCGCAAAGCGCGGGACATGGTGGAGCAGGTGGCCATCACGAGGATCGAGCAGGTGAGGGCAGGGGTGCGGCAGCTGGTGTGGGCACCTCCACACACACACACCGTCCCTCTGGTGCCAGCCTCGCCGCTGCTCTGAACGTCCTCCTGACAAGCCCCTCTCCCCCAGCTGTCGCCGTTCCCCTTCGACCTGCTGCTGCAGGAGGTGCAGAAGTACCCCAACGCCGATCTGGCCTGGTGCCAGGAGGAGCACAAGAACCAGGGCTACTACGACTACGTGAAGCCCCGGCTGCGCACCACCATCAACCGTGCCAAGCCCGTGTGGTAGGCGCCGCCCGCGTGGGGACCGGTGGCAGGGGATCCGGGCCCTCAGGTGCCTTACATCACTGCTCTGTCCCCCCAGGTACGCTGGCCGAGACCCCGCGGCAGCACCGGCCACCGGCAACAAGAAGACCCACCTTACGGAGCTGCAGCGCCTGCTAGACACGGCCTTCGACCTGGATGCCTTCAAGAACTTCTCGTAGATGCTGCCTGGCCGCTGGGCCACAGCCTCCGTCCACCACTGCCCTCGCTTCTCAATTAAAGAATACATAGTGCCTCCGCGTGCCCACACTCCTCGCCCCTTAGTAGCCTGCTGCTGTCCTCACAGGGCCGGCTCCCGGGCTCCAAGCTTCTCCACTGAGCAGCCCTCAGAGGCTGTGGGAGCTGGAGGAGAGGGCGCCCTGCAGGAGTCCTGGGAGGGTCGGCCAGCCCCACCCCCAGCTCCATCCAGGAACAGCCCCATGGGGCTGACCGCCCAACAGGGGGTCCTGCACTGGCACCAGGTGGGCGGCTTTTCCTGGGTGGAGCCCGACCCCTGGCAGGAACCATCGTCCTCAGAGGCCCTGTGGAGTGGGTGTGGCAGCTGACAGGACCTGAACCTGACCTGACAGGGCAGCCCGCTCTCCAGTGTCCCTGCACTTCAGAGGGTCCCGGGTGCATGGCCAGAGGGAGGGTGGTCAGAAAGCTCCACCCGGCCCACAGCCAGGCGGCCACGGGTCTGACGGTCCTGCTCCCTGGCCACCTCCCCTCGGCCCCGCACAGCCCGGACTTCTCTCCTGGCCCCTTCCGCACCGTGGAGACCCAACTGGGAGTTCTCTCTCTGCTGTGCCAAAGCTGTCGGGGGCGAGGCAGGGCCTCCCCTCGCCTGTCACAGGGACAGATCTGATTTATTTATTTTGGTTTAAAAAAAAGGAAAACACTTTGCGTTGCATTTGGCTTGACTTGTAAACTAAGTTATCCGTGAACCTGTCTGCGAGTCGTTCTTTCCGCCGCCTTCTCCTGAGGCCTCCACCTGCCCCTCGCCCCACGCCTGTGCTCACGTGCCCGCAGGCCAGCACCCCTCCCGCCTGGCCTGCCCGCCTTCCGTGCACATCATGTCGGGTTCACTTTCGGAGCCTCCCCTGCTCCCGGTCCCTCTGCGTGGCCTGGTGGGTCCCCTGGGCACCTGTTGTTGGTCAGCATCCCCACCCAGAAGCCAGCCCAAGTGGCTCTCAGAGGAGCGGGCACACCAGCAGGGTCCCCATCCCCACAGGGCCAGGGTCCCCTCTTGACAAGAGTCCCAGTTTGAGCCCACACCTGGTCAGCCTTAGCCTCCGGGACCAGCCCTGAGGGAGAGCTCAGGGAAAGGCCTGGGCGTGGACATGGGGTCCCCCCCAGTAGCAGGAACTCCTGATGGTCACCCCATCCTCGAGGCCACACCTGAATCCCTTGTCCTAGAAGCCTCCTCAGAATCTATTTTATCCTGCATGCTCCCTGCAGCTTGCCCGACAGCCCTCCAGTGCTGCCTTGAGGCGGCCACATGCAGGCGGGTGTCCTGTGTGCCCAGGGCCTGCACTCGGCCCCAGTTAGGGATCCTGGAAGCCAGAGTCTTCCCTCCTCAATATTTTAAAATATATTTTTATTGATTTCAGAGAGAAAAGGAGAGACGGGGAGAGAGAAAATCATTGATCGGCTGCCTCCTGCATGCCCCACACTGGGAATCAAACCTGCAACCTGGGCCCAAACCTGTTTGGCTCAGTGGATAGAGCATCGGCCTGCGGACTGAAAGGTCCCAGGTTCGATTCCGGTTAAGGGCATGTACCTGGGTTGCGGGCACATCCCCAGTAGGAGATGTGCAGGAGGCAGCTGGTCAATGTTTCTCTCTCATCGATGTTTCTAACTCTCTATCTCTCTCCCTTCCTCTCTGTAAAAAATCAATAAAATATAAAAAAAAAACCTGCAACCTGGGCATGTGCTCTTACCGGGAATCAAACCATCATAGGTCGATGCTCAACCACTGAGCCATGTCAGCCAGGCATCCCCTCAATTTTTAAGAATACAAAGTTGGCCCTAGCTCGTTTTGCTCAGTGGATAGAGCGTCAGCCTTCGGACTGAAGGGTCCCGGGATCAATTCCAGTCAAGGGCACATGCCTGGGTTGTGGGCTCGATCCCCAGTAGGGGTTGTGCAGGAGGCAGCCGGTCAATAATTCTCTCTAATTGATGTTTCTGTCTCTCCCTCTCCCTTTCTGAAATCAATAAAAATTTATTTTTTTAAAGTAATAAAAAAGATGTATTAAAATTTATTTTTTAAAAAAAACACAGTCCTGAGCCCAAAAACTGACCCAAAGGAAATAGGGGAAAGGAGTAACAGGAAAAAGCACAGGAAGTGGAAATACCAAGAGTTGGAGAGGCTGGCATCGGTCCCTGGGGGCTGGAGCACAGCGAGTGAGGACGGGAACAGGAAGTGAAGAGGGCGGCCCGGTGAGGACTTGGGTTTCATCTTGCCCTGAGTGCTGTGAGAAATCACTACAGGGTCCTGTTTATTTTTAAAAACTTAATTGGTTTTAGAGAAAGAAACATTGATTTGTTCCACTTATTTATGCACTGATTGGTTGGTTCTTTTTGTTGTTAATCCTCACCCAAAAATATTTTTCCATTCATTTTTAGAGTATAAGGAAGGGAGAGAGACAGAGAAACAGCGATGTGAGAGACACATCATGTGGGGAGCTGATACAGGGTTAAGCCTCAGCCTGACCTGTGGGCAAAGTCACAAACAATTCCCAGCTTAGAGGGCACAGCCCTCTTAGCATATTTAGGCTTGACCTTATAACGCTCCCTAGAAAGCTAATGGGCTGAGGGAAGTGCAACAAGAACAAAAACAAGTGAAACTCACAAGAACAGTGTAACTTTGGTAACCACTACCTTGTTTATCTCTGACTATAAAAATGAAGGCTCAGCTTGCCTCAGGATCTCTCTCTGTGGCCTCAGCCAGGCACAGGGAAGATCCACGGAGACTAAGGAAAGCTAGAGAGTTCTGAACGCTGTCTCTGTGTAAAACATTCTTCGCCGACTTCGTCCACACCTTTGAGAACCCCCTGGACCCCATGGGGCTGGCCCCCAGCAACATCAATTGGTTGCCAAGGCCCAGACACCATCAAGAAAGTGAAAAGACAGCTCACAGAAAATATTTACAAATCATATATCTGATAAGAGACATATCTAGAACAGTGGTTCTCAACCTTCCTAATGCCGCGACCCTTTAACACAGTTCCTCATGTTGTGGTGACCCCCAATTTCATTGTTACAAATTAAACATAAAGCATAGTGATTACTCACAAAAACAATATGTAATTCTGTATGTGTTTTCTGATGGTCTTAGGCGACCCCTGTGAAAGGGTTGTTCGACCCCCAAAGCAGTTGCGACCCACAGGTTGAGAACCGCTGATCTAGAATATACTAGTATAAAGAATTCCTGCAACTCAATAAAAACACAACTCAGTTAAAGCTTACATAGGGCCCTAGCCAGTTTGGCTCAGTGGATAGAGTCTGGACCTGGGGACTAAAGGATCCCAGGTTCGATTCCGGCCAAGGGCACAGGCCCGGGTTGTGAACTTGGTTCCCAGTAGGGGCTGTGCAGGAGGCAGCCAATCCATTCTTATCATTGATTTTATATATATATATATATATATATATATATATATATATATATACATATATATATATGTTTTATTAACCAATGTCACTCCAGTACATTCGATTTAAAAAATTATGATGAAGAAAAATTATGTATGACTAGTAAGCACATGAAAAGGTGTTCAACATATCAACGAGGAAAATGCAAGTCAAAACCACAATGAGATACCACCTCACATTCACTGGCCCGACTAGAACAGAAAAGACAGGGTGTAGGGGAACGGCACTGCTGGTGGGACAGCAACATGGTGCACCTTCTGTGGACACAGGATGGAGGCCCCTCAGAGGTTTAATACAGAGTTGGCTGCGGCCCAGCTGTTCCACTGTTAGGGATAAACCCAGAGGAATGAAAACAGATGTTCCCAGGAGCATTATTCGTAACAGCCAAAAAGCAGAGACAGCCCAAATGCCCATCAACTGGGCGGCCTAGCCCTGCCCAGTTAGAGCATCTTTGCGATATGCCAAGGTCGTGGGGTCAATCCTCAGGGCACACACAAGAATTAACCAACAAATGCATAAATAAGTGGAACAACAAATATCTCCCTTTTTTCTCTCCTTCCTTTCTCGAAGATCAAACAATCAAAAAAGTTTTTAAGAGCTTTCCCATCCCTCCGATTTTAAAAAATGTGGTCTACCCATATAATGGAATATTACACAGCCATAGAAAGGAATGAAATACTGACACATGCTCAACATAGAGCGTTGCCTACAGACGGAAAGTTCCCAGGTTCGATTCCAGTCAAGGGCACATGCCTGGGTTACGGGCTCGATCCCCAGTAGAAGGTGTGCAGGAGGCAGCCAATCAACGATTCTCTCTCATCATTGATGTTTCTCTCTCTCTCTTTCCCTCTCCCTCTCTGAAATCAATAAAAACATTTTTTTAAAAAGTTGAGGGTAATCACGGCAACGTGGTCTTCCTAAACGAGGGGAGGAAAAGTGGAGGAAAGTTTAAAGGGTGATAATGGCACGTGAAAGGTGCAAACTGATCAAATGCTTCTTCCGCGGAACCCAAAACCGGTCCAAGGGGGCAGCTCCGGGGGAGAGAACAGCAAGGGGCACTGTGACGTGTCTGGTCGCGTGGTTTGCCTTAAGCCAGGAAACCGCCCACCTCTCCGCAGGGCAGGGCGCCACCGCCCACCCCACCCCCTCAGCCCCACAGGCCCCGCCCCTCCCGTTGGCTGTGCAGGCCCCGCCCCTCCCGTTGGCTGCGCAGGCCCCGCCCCTCCCGTGCGCCGTGCAGGCCCCGCCCCTCCCGTGCGCCGTGCAGGCCCCGCCCCTCCTCCTGGCGGCCGGGCACGCCCTGCTCCCTATGTCCGGGCCCTGACGCCAGACCCCGCCTCCCCGCCTTGGCCCCACCCACTCAACACTCCTCCCGCCCCCACGACCCGGAAGGCCCCGCCCCTTCTCCCTCCTCCGCCCTGTCCCACCCCCGCCCCCGCCGTCCCGGCCCCGCCCCGCCCGGCAGAGCGCGCAGGAAACGCGGTGGCTCCGCGGACGCTGCGTTAGGAAAGGTGTGGACGGGGCGGGATAGCAGGTCGCCCCGGTCCGCCCGTCCGCCGTCCCCGCGCCGGCCCTGCCCGCGGCCCCGCCCGAGCGCGGCTCGGGAATCTGCTGCTCAGGCCTGGGGGCGGGGCCGCGGCGTCATGCATATGCATGAGGCGGCTCCATTGTGCCCTGGGAGCGGCGCGATGGCGCGGGCGGCGGAGCCGGGGCGGCGGGCGGCGCGCAGGGCGGGCTGAGCGCATGGAGCGGCGCGGACCGGGGGCCGCGGCGGCGAGGGGCCGGGCCCGGCCGCGCGGAGGTGAGCGGGCCGCGAACAGGTGCGGGCGGCGGGCGGCAGGTGCGGCAGGTGCGGGCGGCGGCGGCGGCGGCGGCGTCTCGGCGGGGCCCGGGCCGGAGCGGCCTGCGCTCGCGTCGTGGTCCCGGCGGCCGGTGCGCGGACCCTCACCCGGGCCTTTGTGGCGGCGGCCGGAGGCTGGCCCCGGCCCGCGGGCGTGCGGAGGCTGTCGGGCCCCGCCGACCTGGCCCGCGGCCGGCGCTCCCGACGGGCCTGGCGGGCTCCCCTGGGCCGTGCGCGCCCACCCGCTCGGGAGGCCGCAGGCGACGCTGACCTTCCCCGCAGCCGCCGATCCTTGGGTTCACCCCTTTCCTGACGCGACACCTGGAGGCTCAGGCGGGGTGTCCCTCCCGGGTGTCTGGTGCCCTCTGACCTGTCCCCTCCCCGACCTCCTCCCCTCTGACCTGCGGTCCCCCTCCTGCCCCCCCTTCCAGCCTGACCTGCCCCTCTGACCTCCCCCCATCTTCCTGCCCCCACCCCGGGTGCCCCGCGCCCTCCTTCCTGTAGTTGCAGAACATCCAGGGGATGTCTGTCATTTGTTAGCTCAGAAGGCTTCACGGGGACATACACCCCACACCCACCTGGACACATAAGCAGGTGGCCAGGCAGGGTGAGCACCCCGTTAGTTCACCAAATCCTGACCGGCCAGCACCAGGGGGAAGGAGCTGGGAGAGGTAACAGGGTCCAGAGGGAATCGGCCCCAGCCGCTGGGGGCTGGCCCTCGGACTGTCCCACCCCCGGAATGGCCACAGGAGGGAATAGGAATTGGGGAGCAGCCAGGCCTCCCGCCGAGTGTCCACAAACACCTGTGTGCAGACAGAAGCTGGGGCTGATGACATGAGGTGGGCACGTGTCCTCTGCTCTCCTCAGTCCTAGGCTGGCCACCACGTACCCATTTGATGAATAAACTGAGTCTCAAAGTGGGGACCCCCCTTCCCCCGGTCTCTGGAATGTCCCGCAGCCTGGCCATCCGTCAGTCCTTGTTCCTGGGCGTCCTGGACGCACCCTAGCAGTCCTGTGGCCTGGCAGGTCGAGAGGGCAGTAAGCCCCACCTTGGTGTCCTGCTGCACTGGGTCTCAGCCTGTTTGACCCAGTGTCCCTCTGGGGGAGCCTGGAACTAGAGCTCCCTGCCCTGTGACCGAGGAGAGAGGCTTGCCACTGGGGTCAGGTCACGCTGCTCCTGGGTGACCAGGCAGAAGAAATGGGGTGGAGGGTGGTAGGGGGTTGCCCAACACGCAGAAGACGGTGCAGCTGCTGTGACGTTCTGGGGAGGAGGGTCTGGGGAGTGAGTTGTCTGTAGCTCTTTTTCTGGAGGGAGATGTGATGTGACCCCAGAAAGCCGTGTGGCCTTCTAGACCAGCCGTGGGCAAACTACAGCCCGCGGGCCGGATCCGGCCCGTTTGAAATGAATAAAACTAAAAAAAAAAAAAAGACCGTACCCTTTTATGTAATGATGTTTACTTTGAATTTATATTAGTTCACACAAACACTCCATCCATGCTTTTGTTCCGGCCTCCGGTCCAGTTTAAGAACCCACTGTGGCCCTCGAGTCAAAAAGTTTGCCCACCCCTGGGCTAGACCCATCTCAGGCCCGGCGGTTCTGCCCAGAGGTCCTGGCTTCCAGCTGGAATTGACATACAGGCAGGCACGGGCCTGGCACTCAGGGCTCCTTCCCAGCTGCTCCCTGCCCGGCTGGGAGTGGAGAGGAGGGTCTGCACTCACAGCGGAGGGGCCGGGGCCGGGGCCCGGCCCCGGGGAGGTTTCTGGAGGAGAGCGGACTCGCTCAGGAGCTGGGCAGGCAGGAAGTCCCTGCCCCCGCGACGTGAGCTCCGGGGAACTGGAAATGTCTGTGGTCTGTCCACAGCAGAGAAGCCTGGGGGGTGGAATTCCCCAGACCACGTGGTGTGGAGGCTGCCTGCACCTGCCCTGGGCCTGGCCTCCTCCTGTCCTCCCCGCCTTTCGCTTCTAGGGTGCACAGGGGGCCCCCTGCTAGCTCAGGCGTGGGAGGACGGCCACGGGCCTGGTGGTGTTTTACTGAGTTCTTACTTTGTGAGAATTCTAGATTCCTGTCTAGTTGTGAGAAACAAAGCCGGTGTGTCCTTCACCTGGCGTCCCCAGCAGGATGCCGCCTGGATACAGGTGAGGCCGAGCTTGCCTCCGGCGGCCTCCCCAGGGTTCACCCTCGTGGCACGTCCGTCCTCCATTTCTGTAACCGTCGTGCAGTGTGAACCTCCAGGGACTGGCTTCTTCCAGCAGCAGATCCCGCCGGCCGGCGCCCGGATCAGCGCGGCCTCTTTAGGCCTCCGGCTGCGGGTGCTCGGCCCTGGAGGGCATCTGGGTTTCCCTTCCCTGGTGATGAGGAGTAAAGCTGCTGTAGACATTCACGCACAGATTTCTATGTGAACGTCCGTGTGTGTTTCTCTGAGATAAGCCATCAGGAGTGAGTTGCTGGGTCAGAGGGAAGTGCAGGCCTCGCTGGGAGAGATCCGGTGTCACTGGTTTCGCTCTGGGCATCCGGTAGGTGTGCGTGACGTCGCCCTGGTGCTGTGTGTCCTCCTGTGTCGGCGTGCCATCGGCCGTCCTGGTGAAACGCCTCGTGCCTTTTGCCCTTTTTCTAACCGGACTTGTGACTCTTCCAGGCACCGGTCTTGTCAGCGTGTGGTTTGCAGGTGTCTCCCAGCTCGTAGCTGGTTTTCGCGTCCCCTCGGCAGCCTCTCCAGCAGTTTTCCCTTTTCCCTTTTCCGGATCCTGCTTCTGGAGTCGTGTTTGAGAACGCTTTCCTCAGCGCTCAGCCCCAGAGATTCTCTCGATGTGTTTTCCTAAAGGCTCCGCGGTGTGTGTTGTGCGTTTAGATCTGTGACCGTTTCGGTGGGTTTCTGCGAGAGGGTGGGGCTGAGGTCTCCCCCGGACCCTGTGAAGTGCTGGCACCTGTGTTGGGAGTCTGTGGGGTGCCTCTGTGGGTCGGTTGGGGTTCTCTGGTCTCTCCCCTTGCCTGTGCGTCTGACCCTGCCAGCACCACAGCCTGAATGAGCTGCCGAAACCCCGCGGAGGCTCCAGGCCCCACCCAGGTCTGAGGAGAGTTCCTGGCTGTTGGCAGGTTCCTGCCCCCCCCCCCCCCTCCCCCAGTGTCAGGAGCCAGTCAGGAACGTGACCTTCCTGTTTGTTTGGCCCGTGACCCTGGCTCCCTGTCCTGCCTCTGCCCAGAGCCAGGTGCCCCTGAGCTTTTTGGAGCCGTCGTCCTGTTCTTTTTCTGGCCTCTGCTTCCCAGGTGGGACCCAGGTGGGGTGGGCACGAGAGTGAGGCAGGAGAGACCTGGCTCCGAGGAGGGGCAGGCCCAGGGTGGCTGCCTCCCTGTCTCCCGGGGACTCGGACCTGCTTCCCTGAGAGCCCTGTGGTGAGCGGGGCCGTGAGGGCCACCTGCTCCAAAGCAGAGCCACCCCTCACCTGCTCTGGGGTCCTGGCCTGGGACTCCCCCGGGCACCCCCCAGGCACTCTGTGTGCAGAGGACAGGATGGTAACCCTGCCTCCTGCAGCCTGTTGGTCAGCACTCAGGAATGTGAGCCCTGGGGCTGGGTGGGTGCTGGGCCAGAGGGAGGCCTCAGGAGTGCTGGGCGTGTCCCAGGTGGCCTGTCTGAGCGTGTGGCCCTGCAGCCCCGAAAATGCACTGGGGCTTCAGTCCCGACCCCTGACCCCAAGAAGGTGCCTCCCAAGAGACCCTCTGAGAACAGCCCTAGTGCGTGCTTCTGTGGTCAGACCAGGCAGAGGTGGGCACAGAAGGGGCCTGGGGAGCCAGCAAGGGCCTGAGGCCTGTCGGTGAAGGGCTGGCTTGTGGGGGTCAGACGCTGGCAGCCTGGAGGACGGGCCAGCCCTGAGACACTGAATGGGAGAGAGTGAGCCCGCACATAGGAGGGAGCCGCATGGCACGGGGCACCCAGCCGTCTCTGCAGCCACTGCTGCCGTGTCTGCACTGGTCATTGCCATGTCCGTGGGCACCTGCCAGCCTCCCACCGAGTGCTGTGTGTCCTGTTGGGAGCTCGGGGTCTTCGTGCCTGGTCCCTGCACCCCTCAGTCCCAGGCAGGCCACCCCCTTGGCCTCAGGGAGTGAGCTGCCTGCTGCTGCCCTGAGGAGAAGCTGGCGGGGGTGGGGGGGGCAGTCCCTACAGGAGATGGCCCCACACTGTGCCCAGGCCAGGCTGAGGGGGGCTGGCCCCGGCCTCCACCTCAGGCCTCTGGGGCCTCTGGATATTCCCTGCCTCTGACTATTCAGGCCCTGATTGGGAAATATTTGGGGTCGGAAAGCCTGCTTCCAGAGCCAGCCCAGGGCTCCGGGTGGCAGGGCCGGGCAGAAAGGGTTAATGACGCTCTGGGCTGGGTTTGGGGGGTTGGCTGCCCTGACCCCTGAGTGGCCCTGGTATTCCAGTCTGACCTGCCTGCCCTCCATCATGCGCTGGGTGCTGGGGGGCTGCCTCCGCTTTGTTCCCGGACCCCAAGCCCTGCACCCTGCACCTTGTCCCCTGACCCCGACTGCTCCCAGGGTCCCCCAGCTGCCTCTCCACTGATGTGCTTCCCTCCGTCCCAGCAGCCAGAGCAGCTGAGTCCCACGTCAGCACCGGGGAGGGCTGCTTTCTGCCACCCACAGACCTGGCCTTGAGGCTGCTCCCAAGCCAATGAACCCCATGAACCCCATGAAACCTGCCCTGCCCTCCGCGCCGCACAGGTGAGTAGGGCTCCTGCTGCCCCCTCTCAGCCCCAGGGATGTGGGTGGCCCAGCAACCCCTCTGCTTCCAGCCTTCAGTTCCTCCAGGTGGCGTCTGAGCACCTGAGGCCTCCAGACCCAGGCCCCCTGCCCCTGTCCTTGCAGTGATGGTCCCTTCGCTTACGAGGCGGTGCCCTGGCAGCAGAGCGCCGCTCAGCCTGCAGGATCGCTGTCCGTGGTCACGACCGTGTGGGGAGTGGGCAACGCGGCACAGAGCCAGGTGAGCCCACCTCGGACCTCAGACTGGAGCCGGGCCCCCTGGGCTCCCTGCCTCGGAGGCCAGTTCTCCCTGCACCTGCTGCGCCTTTCTCCCCGTCTTCACCTGGCCTCCACCACCCCTGGGAGCCCCCCACCACCGCACCTCACTTGCCAGGCCTCGCCTTGGAGCCACTCTGCGAAACAGAGTTGTTTGGATGGTTCCCTGTGGTGACTCTGGCTTTCTTGCAGGTTTTGGGGAGCCCCATGGGTCCTGCAGGGAGCCCCCCTGGCAGCTCCATGATGCCGGGCATGGCCGGTGGCAGCTCGGCGCTGAGCTCCCCACAGTGCCTGGCACAGCAGGCGTTCGGGGAGGGCGGCGCCAGCAAGGGCTTCGTGCAGCCGGGGGTGTACGGCCGCGGAGGCTACCCCGGGGGCCCCGGCTTCTCCACCGGGTGAGCAGGACCCCGGGAAGGGGACGTAGGTCTGTGTGGCCCAAGGGTGGGAGGGCCATCGGTGGAAGGCCCTTCTGAGCCACCATGTCTCTTGCAGGTATGCTGGGGGCACTGGGGGCCTGGGCCTCCCCTCCCATGCCACCAGGCCCTCCACAGACTTCACTCAAGCAGCAGCAGCTGCTGCCATGGCTGCTGCCGCCGCCACGGCCACGGCCACGGCCACGGCCACGGTGGCCGCCCTTCAGGAGAAGCAGAGCCAGGAGCTGAGCCAGTACGGAGCGGTGAGGCCGCCCCCAGGCCCCACACTGCTCAGGGAGGTGGGACGGTGAGGAGCCCGGCTCAGGGACTGCCTGTGCGGTGTGCACGCAGCATAGGCAGCAGTGAGGCCGAGGCTCTGGGAGGGAGGTGGGCAGCAGGAGGAGACGCTGAGGGAGCGGACTGGGCACTCAAAGTGGTGGCCGGGCCTGGACGGTCCCTATTCTCTTCCCAGATGGGGACCGGACAGTCTTTTAACAGCCAGTTCCTGCAGCACGGAGGCCCCCGGGGGCCCAGCGTTCCCAGCAGCATGAACCCCGCCAGCGTGGGAGGGCTGATGGGCCCCTCTGGCATGAGTCCCCTGGGCATGACCCCCACCCGGGCGGTGGGCATGGCGCCCCTGTATGCAGGGCAGCGCCTGCCCCAGCACGGGTACCCGGGGGCTCTCCAGGCCCAGCCGCTGCCCCGACAAGGAGTCAAGAGAGCCTACTCCAGTGAGGTGAGGCCGGACGTCCATGTGAGAGGCCTGGCTGTGGGCACTGCTGTCCCTCCCTGGGAACTGGCCTCCCTGACCCGCTCCTCCCTGGGCATTTGCCTCTTCTTCTTCAGGTGTATCCAGGGCAGCAATACCTGCCAGGAGGCCAGTACTCACCCAGCACCACCCAGTATGCCCCAGGGCAGCCCCCTGCCCCCTCTTCCTTCCCTGGCCACAGGCTGCCCCTGCCCACCTCCGGCCCCCCAGGACTGCACTACAAGGTAGGCCAGGTCCTCTGGGCCTGCAGCACCCCCTGCCAACCCTGGGGGGACACAGACATCTGGGGGGGCTGGGGAGGTGACCGCGCAGCCAGGAGCTTCCTGGCCCTGAGAGTGCAGGGCAGCCCTCACAGCCTCGGTGGCACCCACGGAGACCCTCTGTGGGGTCAGCTGTCTGTGTAGTGGAAGTTTTTAAACAATGAAATCAGTTCGTGCTCCCTGTAGATTATTTGAAAACAAAGTGTGTGAAAAAGAAAATGCAGGGCCTATGTGTGCGGTGGGCTCCCTGCCCCCAGCGCTCTCGGGTCTGGTTGGGGGCTGGCCAGGGGCCAGGCTGCCGCCCCAGACCCACGTGGTGTCTCTCCTCAGCCCACAGAGCAGTTCAACGGGCAAGGCGCCAGCTTCAGCGCAGGGAGCATCGGCTACGGCCAGCCGGGCCTGAGTGGGGTACGGACGGGCGGGAGGCTCCCAGGGTGGGTGCGAGGAGAGGGCACGTAAGCACCCCTGGCTTCCCGGGCTGTTCCCAGTGGGTGCTCAGGAACACGGCAGCGCCCTCATTCTGCCTTGACTGTCTGCTCTGTCCCACAGCCCACCCGTTCCGTCCCTGGCTACCCCAGCTCCCCACTGCCAGGGAGCCCCACGCCACCCATGACCCCCGGCAGCAGCGTCCCCTACCTGTCCACCAGCCAGGACGTGAAGTCCCCCTTCCTGCCTGACCTCAAGCCCAGCGTGAGCTCCTTGCACCCGTCACCCCCTGGTGAGTGTCGCCTGGTCCTGGGACAGGGAGGGGCAGGGCCCCTGCAGGTCGCCCCTCCTGGCTCAGAGCCCTGTGGTTGGTCCTAAAACCTCATGGAGCAGAAGGGTGCTGAATGGCCGGTGGCTCATCGACACCCTCAGCCCCACCCGCTGGCAGCACCGGGAGCGTCTGGGCAGCGTGCTCTCGGGGCATCATTGAGGGGATGATGTGCCGGCAGCTGAGGGCGGGCGGAACCAGGGGACCATCCTGCCACCGTCGGGTGACCTGCAGCTCGGGTTCCAGGAGATACCACCCAGGCCCCAGCCAGTGGAGGGGTGGGCTGCAGTCCCCTCGCCTGTCCGTGCTGCCGTGGGGGTGGAGGCGGGCGGCCCAGGGCCTCTGCGAGCTGCTGGGGGGAGCCTGCTGACAGCCCGCGGCCCCCAGGCAGCAGCCCCTGCGACGAGCTGCGGCTGACCTTCCCCGTGCGGGACGGCGTGGTCCTGGAGCCCTTCCGCCTGCAGCACAACCTGGCCGTGAGCAACCACGCCTTCCAGCTGCGCGACTCCGTCTACAAGACCCTGATGCTGAGGTGAGCGGCGCCCGGCCCTGTGGCCCCTGCGCCTGCGCCCCCTCTTAGCGCCGTCCTCCCCGCAGGCCTGACCTGGAGCTGCAGTTCAAGTGCTACCACCACGAGGACCGGCAGATGAACACCAACTGGCCGGCCTCGGTGCAGGTCAGCGTCAACGCCACGCCACTCACCATCGAGCGCGGCGACAACAAGACCTCCCACAAGCCCCTGTACCTGAAGCACGTGTGCCAGCCCGGCCGCAACACCATCCAGATCACCGTCACGGCCTGCTGCTGCGTGAGTGCAGCGCCACCCGGGGCCAGTCCTGTCTGCCCTCTGACCCTCGCAGAGGAGGCCTGTGGAACCCACCCTTGTGGCTCCCGGTCAGGCCCCAGCACACAGTGGGCACTCACATCGCGGTGCAGGCGGCTGAGCTGGGGCTCTTGGGGCCCCACGTGGTGGTGCTGAGAGGGGTTAGAACCGGGAGCCTGGCCACACCCTCTGACACGCACCCCTGACCCACCTGCCTTGCAGTCCCACCTGTTCGTGCTGCAGCTGGTGCACCGCCCGGCCGTCCGCTCCGTGCTGCAGGGCCTCCTCAAGAAGCGGCTGCTGCCCGCCGAGCACTGCATCACCAAGAGTGAGTGGCCGCCCACCCTGCCCCGGCTTGGCCCTGGCAGAGGCTGTCTCCCTGGGCGGGGCCCTGGGAGGTGCCTCGTCCTGGCCGCAGCCCTGTCCTCAGCCCTCTCCCTGTCGCCGCCAGTAAAGCGGAACTTCAGCAGCGGCACCATCCCCGGCACCCCTGGGCCCAACGGAGAGGACGGGGTGGAGCAGACGGCCATCAAGGTGTCCCTCAAGTGCCCCATCACCTTCCGCCGGATCCAGCTCCCCGCCCGCGGCCACGACTGTCGCCACATTCAGGTGGGGTCACCACAGTCTCTGGCAGCAGAGACTCGGCACCTGGGCCAGCAGGTGGCCTGGTTTCCATGCCCTTGGGCTGGGCTTCCTTAAGGACTAAGCGTAGTAACCTTACTGTGCAGGTGCAGTCCCTCCTAAGACCCAGGAGCCCCACAGGTTCTCCACAGAAACGGAGCGAGTGCCTGCCCAGCATAAGACACACACACCCTGTGCCCTTGCTGTAGGCAGCACCTCGGGCACAGTCGCAGCTCTGCCTTTGCCCCGTGGCATCTGGCCCAGTGGGGCCATGTGGCTGCCCCCAGTCTCGGCCCGTTAGACGCCGGGGTCGTGAAAACCTGGTGACCGGGCTTCCCAGACACACAGGAAATGGGCTGGGCTGCCCTGTGTGAGACGTCTTCTCTCCCCAGTGCTTCGACCTGGAGTCCTACCTGCAGCTCAACTGTGAGCGGGGGACCTGGCGGTGCCCTGTGTGCAAGTAAGTCCCAGACCAGGCCTCGGCGGTGCTGGGAAAGGACGCTTCTCCGGGGACGCGAACGGGGGTCCCAGCACAGCCTCCACAGGCGTGGCCAACTCAGGGGAGACCTCATGCAGGGTCACCCCACAGGGCGGCCTCCAGGGAAGGATGGAGCTGAGAAAGGACAGGCCTCTGAGCTGCGTTCTGTTTGCTTTCTGCAGCAAGACGGCCCTGCTGGAGGGTCTGGAGGTGGACCAGTACATGCTGGGCATCCTCATCTACATTCAGAAGTGAGTTCCCTGCGGCCTCCGGCCTCTGGCCAGCAGAGGGCAGCCCCTGGGGGGGGGGGGGGGCGGGGGGGCCTTGCTGATCCCACACGGAGCGCACTCTGCACTCCCCTGGGGCCACGTTGGGGCCAAGGAATCAGCCTCGGACCAGGCAGGCAGCCCCAGGGCACATGGAATGTGCACTTGAGTGGAAGGTCTGGGCCAGGAGGGCAGCGGCTGGGTGGTGACTGCCCGTGTCCCGCCAGCTCTGACTACGAGGAGATCACCATCGACCCCACGTGCAGCTGGAAGCCGGTGCCTGTGAAGCCGGACGTGCACATCAAGGAGGAGCCGGACGGGCCGGTGCTGAAGCGCTGCCGCACCGTGAGCCCCGCCCACGCGCTGCTGCCCCACGTGATGGAGATGATCGCGGCCCTGGGCCCAGGGGCGGCCCCCCTCGCCCCCCTGCCGCCCTCCTCGGCCCCGGCCCCCAGCGACTACCCCAGCCAGGGTGAGTGCAGCACTTGGCGGCCTGCAGACAGGTGACCCTGAGCAAATGGCCATGCTCTCAGCTCCCGTGAGGTGCTGCTCTGTGGCCACGCTTGGGCAGGGCTGGTCGTGGACATGGCGTGCGGGTGTGGCCTCCACCAGGGGGGTGGGCAGCAGGGTCACCAGTGGAAGCTGCACCCGCCCTCCCAGCAGTTGCCACAAGGGGCTGTCTGCCCGCACATCTGGGCCTGGCCCCACTGACACCCTGGCTCTCCTCTCTCAGGCTCCAGCTTCCTGGGACCCGGGACCTTCCCCGACTCCTTCCCGTCCACCACACCCAGCACGCCGACCCTTCCCGAGTTCACCCCAGGGCCGCCCCCCGCCTCCTACCAATCGGACATTCCCAGCAGCCTCCTGACTCCGGAGAAGTCCACGTCCAGCCTCCCAGGCCAGGTCAGTGCTGGGTGGAGAGGCCGCGGCTGCCTCCCGAGGGAGCCCTGGCCCTTTCTCCATGTCCTCCTCTCCTTCCTCAGATGGCACCTGCAGGTCACCTGGATCCGGTTCACACCCCTGGGCCAGCCGCACTGCACACCCCCAACCTTGGAGGCCCCCCAGGCCCCCAGCTGCACCACCCCAACCCTCCCCCAGCCACCCGGCAGCCCCTGGGCCCAGGGAGCGGGGGCCCCGTCGGCGAGCTGGCCTTCCACGCTGCCACAGGCGTAGTGGGGCCCCCCATGTCTGGGGCGGGGGAGGCCCCAGAACCGTCAGCCCTGGATGTGAGTACGGTGCTGCTGCTGGGGGGTGGGGAGCCTGGCTGGGAGCTAGTAAAAGAAACTCATTCAAGCTCAGCATGAAAAAAACGAGAGCAGCTCAAAGCAGAAAATCCTGGGGACTGGGGTGCCCTCGCCATCCGTGTGCTCCCCGGAGCCGGGAGCCTCCACACGTGTTGGCCTCGGGCAGCGTGTCACTGATTCTTCCGCACAGGCGGTGCCGGGGAGGGGTCCCCACATCCCGCCTCCCGACCAGGCTGGGTTGCGGGGACAGGGCAGCTGCGCAGGGTGAGGCGGGCCTGAGGCCACTTTGCTTTTGTCCTCAGCTGCTCCCGGAACTGACCAACCCGGATGAGCTGCTGTCCTACCTGGGCCCTCCCGACCTTCCCACCAACAGCAACGAAGACCTGCTCTCTCTCTTCGAGAACAACTGACCCTCCCGCCGCCCGCAGGCGGACACGGACACGCTGTGGACGGCGCCTCACCGCCCTCCGCCCCGGCCCCTGACACCAGCCCTCCTGCCTCCCCCAGGCTCCCCTGCAGCTGCAAGCCCGCCCCCCACCTGGCGCTGCAGGAGGTTTCAGGGGCCAGCCCCGCCCCTCCCGGCCCCGCCCCTCCCGCCACGCCCACCCGGCCCCGCCACGCCCCTCGCTGCTCTGCATTCACGTCCCGCCCACCAGGGCCAACCAGCTGGCCGCCCCCAGAACAGTGACCGGGCCGAAGCACGTGGCGAGGTGCCGGTGGCGCTGGTCCGGTCCGGTCCCCCCCTGCCCGCGCAGACGGGCCCCACACGAACTTCCCGCAGGCGGCGGCCTCGTCACCTTCAGCCCCCGCCCCGCCCCCGCCCCCGTGAACATGCCGCTCCGCCCCGAGCCCGGCAGTGCCGGTGGGGCGCCCGCCTCTCATTAAAGGGTTCCCAGTGGCTGAGGTCTCCTTGCGCCGAGCCCGCCCCGCCCCGCCCCGCCCCGCCCGGGATCTCCGGTCCCTGGAATTTCCCAAGTTGGCTGGGGCCTGCGCTGCCCTGCGGTCGGGAAATGCCGCCTCCGCCACCTTGTTCCCTCGCGTGGGCGCGGGGCCAGGAGCCGGCAGGGGGCCCTCTGGCCGCAGCGGGAGCCCCCGCCCTTCCTGTCCAGGGGCGTCGGCCTCGCTGGCAGAGGAACCAGGTGCCTTCCTTTCTTGTTGACCTTTTGGGGCGCCAGGTGTGCAGCTGCTTGTCTGCCTGCGGGGTGAGCGTGCGCCCCAGGGGACCCCTGAGGTTCATGCCAGGGGCCCCGCCCAGGGATGAGCAAGGCCCCGCGGGGACAGGCCGCCCGCACTGCTTTCAGCAGCAGCCTGCACCGCGCACGCGCACAAGCAGGCCTGGTCCCGGCCTGATGCCCCCGGCCCCCTGCATTGCACGCGCACCTGGGGGGTGTGGCGAGGCCACGGGGGAGCAGGAGGCCGCAAGCTACTCTGGGCGCAGGGCAGTGGGACGGGCCACAGCCCTGGCATCACCGTGGGCTCCTCCAAGTGCAGGACAGAGGGGCGGGTGTGGGTACAGCAGGTGCCCTCAGCTCAGCACCAGCTGTGTATTTCATGGGGTTTCTACACCCGCTCCCCTTGGGGAAGGGATGGGGTGTCAGGAAGAGAAAGTCTGATCACTAGTGGGCGGTGGCTCCCTGGGTTTCACCTCGGTGTGAGTCCTGTGTGTTCCTATGTGTTACCAAATATTACACCATCACACAAACCAGCCAGACTGGGAACACGCCCAGCAGCACATTCCCCCAACAGGCCACATGGGAGGCCACAGACAAGTCCCAATATGTCAGATTGAAATCACAGAAAGCACCTTCTCTGACCACAGTGGGACGGCGCTAGATGTCTAATGGGAGGGAAGCTAAAACTCACAAATGCGTGGAAATTAACTCTTAACAGCCAAAGGGTCAAAGAAGAAATCGCAGTGACTGAGACAAAGTGTATGAGGCGTGAGGGGATGCCGGAGGGAAAGCTATGGCTGTAAATGTCTGCATGAAACTGGGCTCAATACCCTTAACCTCCGAAGGGCCTGGAGGGAGCAGGCTAATGCAGAGCCTGCAGAGGGGGGGTGAACGAGAGACCAGGGGAACATGAACGGAGCACCAGTGCCTCTGAGAAGCAACAGAACGAGCAAACCTTTAGGCTGAAGGCACAAATCACAAAAATCAGAAATGAAAAGGGGGGGGGGGGGCTCAGTACAGCCTTACAGAAGCAAGGATGACAACACTAGGAGCAATTGTGTGCCAATAAGTCATAACCTAGCGGAGCAAATTCCTAGAAATGCAAAAAACCCCAAAGTGACCCAAGATGAAAGAGCAACTGGCCCGGTCAGTGTGGCTCAGTGGTTGAGCAGCAACCTATGAACCAGGAGGTCAGGGTTCGATTGCCAGTCAGGGCACAGGCCCAGATTTCGGGCTTGATCCCCAGTAGGGGTGGTGCAGGAGGCAGCTAATCGATATTTCTGACTCTATCCCCCCCTTCCTCTCTGTAAAAAATCAATAAAATATATTAAAAAAAAGAAATAGCAACTGGACGCTAGTGAATGAGGAGGTTGAGTTGATGATTAAACCGCCCCCTTTCTTCCCTGCTACACACACACACACAGAAAAGCCCAGGACCAGACAGCTTAGGGGTGAATTCTACCAATATTTAAAGGATGACGCCAGCGTTTCTTGTGCTTCCAAACACGGGGGTGTCGGGGGACACATTCTGACACCCCCCCCCAAGCAGCCCTGGGCCCCACTCCCAGCTCCATCCCTGCCCCTGGCTCCCCACTGCAGCCCCCTTGGGTAGTGATGGGCCGGTGACCCAGGCCAAGTCCGAGGAGGCCATAAACCAGAGGTCCCAGGGGCCTTGGGGAGGACAGCAGTCTGACTGCAGTGGAGGAAGGAGTGTAGACTGTCCTGGAAAGCGAGTCCAAAGTGGCCATGGGGCACCTTCAGGAGCGGGGGAGGTGGAGGATCCAGCATCGGGGGCAGGGGAGCGGCAGGAAGAAGAGATGCTCAGAGAAGGGGAGGGAGGATCGCCCGGGGCGGCCACTACAAGGGGCTTAGAAAGAAGGGGCAGGAGAGGACGGATGGGGAAGGGAGTGCGGGTGCAGGCAGGTCTCAGGACGATTATATTGGGTGTCTGGAATTCATTCATTCATTTCTTGGGGTGTCAGCAGATGTCCATGGGGGGGGGGGGGGTTGAAACTGCTCCATCCCTGGATGTTCTCCTGGGCTGACTGGCAAGAGGAGGGGTGCCTGCTGAGCTGGGCGTGTAAGAATGATAACGAACCCAAGGGACCCGCTCCAGGGCCAGCTTCTGCCATCGCCCGCCTGTGGGGCTGTTGACCTGTTATGCATCCGTTCAATCGGCTTTTAGAGTTTGGATGCTGCAGGCGCCATGACGCTGGGAGAGCTGGTTCAGGAGAGAGGGTGAGTTCTGGAAACACAGGGTGGGTGAGATTCTCGGTGGCAGGAGAAATGTCCGCCCGGAGACCAGAGCCAGCCAGCTGGGGCCAGACTGAAGGGGCTGCTCACGTCCTGTGCTGTGGGCCTGGCCCAGGAGGCCTTCCAGGGGGAGCTGCACAGTCGGATGGTTTTGAGAATGACCATCAGGACACGCCTGCCAGAACCAGGGAAGCGGCTGCTGCCTGTGAGGCCAGCCAGCTCTGCCGCAGCCGGGACAGAGGAGAGGGGGGACAGAGGAGAGGGGGGACAGAGGGGAGATGGGGACAGAGGAGAGATGGGGGGACAGGAGAGGGGGGGACAGAGGAGAGGGGGGACAGAGGAGAGATGGGGACAGAGGAGAGATGGGGGGACAGATGGGGGGACAGAGGAGATGGGGGGACAGAGGAGAGGGGGGACAGAGGGGAGATGGGGACAGAGGAGAGATGGGGGGACAGAGGGGAGATGGGGGACAGGAGAGGGGGGGACAGAGGAGAGGGGGGACAGAGGAGAGATGGGGACAGAGGGGAGGGGGGACAGAGGAGGGGGGACAGAGGAGAGATGGGGACAGAGGAGAGGGGGGACAGAGGAGAGGGGGGACAGAGGAGAGGGGGGGACAGAGGAGAGATGGGGGACAGGAAAGGGGGGGACAGAGGAGAGATGGGGACAGAGGGGAGATGGGGGGACAGAGGGGAGATGGGGACAGAGGAGAGATGGGGACAGAGGAGAGATGGGGGACAGAGGAGATGGGGAGACCGAGGGGAGCCCTGCGAGGGAGCGTGGGGTCCAAGTCCCCTGGAGATCTGAGCGTGGAGTGGATGAGGGTCGCCATGGCAGGTGTGTAAGGAACAAGACACAACTGGGGCACACGAGAAGCCTGAGACGGTTCAAGGGGGAAGGTCGGAGTCGGAGAAACGGCGGGGACACTGTGGGAGCAGGAGGTGAGGTGCGTGATGGGGGGACGCGCGGGAGGAGGCCCGGGTCGGTGGAGGTGATGCCACCGGCGTCATCGGCCGCGTCCGGGTGTGAGCAGGGCCAGGGCGGCAGGAGGACAGGCTGGGCCCCAGGAGCCGGACCGGCGCCCCTTCCAGCGGCGTGATCGTGGGGCTCATCGACCGCTCCTCCCGGACATCCTCGCGCTCAGGGACGTTTCTGAGCATTTGTGTGTCGCGGCCACATCCACCGCGAGGGACGGACCCTGCGAGCCAGGCCCGGGCGCCTGAGTTCGCTTTTGGGCCCGAACGGTCCAAATGAGGCCCAGGCGCCGCACACCCCGGGGTCCGTGAGGAAGTCCAGGTCCGCGGATCATGCCGATCGAGGATCCCCTACATCTGCCCCTTAAAGCGCGGCCCGTCCGGGTGTCCGTGCTGCGGCCGGTGGACAGCTAGCGGCCGAGGTGGCGCCCGTGGTGACGGGAGGAGGCAGGACCCTGGGCGCCGGGGGAGGGAGCCAGCAGCTGGTATTAGGCAGTTCTGCATTCATTCGTTCACTCATTCATTCCTTCATTCATCCTTGGGGTGTGCGGAGGGGAGGGGAGGCGGGCGCAGTGTGTGCCCAGCGCCTGGCGCCTGTGTGGGATGAAGCCAGTCGCTTCCGCCGGGTCACCCAGGACCCTGACTGTCCGCCTCGGCCGGTGGGGCCGGGAGGACCGTGACCGACCGCCAGGCGCTGGGCCCGGCCCGCTCCGCAGAGGAAACCGGCCCAGGTCGTCGGTGTGCGGCGGCCGAGGGGCCCGGGCGCACGCGGACCCCGCGCCCAGGTTTTCTGAGCGAACACAGGCCGCCGGGTGCGCTCGCTGCGGCAGCGACGGGGCGGGCGGCGGGGCGGCGGGACGCACTGACATTGCGGCTCCGCCTTCCCGGGGTCCCGCTCGGGTCCGCCGCGGGGGCGGGGGGCGTCGGGCGGGTGCAGCCCGCACAGGCGGGGCGCCCACCGGCCGCCGCGGGGCCGCCCTCCGGGGCGCAGGCGGGCGCGGTGCTTGGGAAAGTAGGGCGCTCGGGAGCGGCCGTCACCTCCCGCCGCCGCGCCCCGCGCTCCCTCCCGGCCGCCGGGCTCTGAGCGACCTCCGCGCGCCGCGCGACCTTGAGGCCTGGGCCCGCCTCAGCGGCCCCTCCGCGCAGTGGGGCGACGCCGGGCGGGCTGGGGGCTCCCCCGTCCGCGGGCCCTCGGCTCCCCGAGCTCCCACGCCCCGCCCCACCCGAGGCGCGTCCGCGGCTCCCGCCCCGACCCCACGCCGCAGTGCGCGACGGAGCCCGCGGGCGGGAACCTGCTGGGCAGCGCCAGTGCGCACGCGCGCCTGCGGTCCCGCCCCCGCCAGTGCCGCCTCTGCCCATAGGCCGGCAGCACCGTCATTTTGGCCGGCGCGTGGTTGCGATTGGCCAGGGTGGGGGGCGCGCGACCGGTAGGGGGCGGGGCCCGGCGCGGCTATAAGAAGGGCGGACGGCGGCGCTCGTGCCGCTTTGCAGACGCCGCCGCCCCGAAGTCTCCCGTGACCAGCCATGGTGAACCCCACCGTGTACTTCGACATCGCCGCCGACGGCGAGCCCCTGGGCCGCGTCTCCTTCGAGGTCCGGCGGGCGGCGTGGGCGGGGGTCGGGGCGGCGGCCGAGGGGCCGGGCGGGCGGCCGCCGAGGAGCGCGGCGGCGCCATTTCCTGCGAGGGGCCATTTTGGGAGCCGGGGGTGGCGGCAGACAAAGGCAGGGGGAGGGGCGGCCGCACCCTTCCGGCCGCGCACGTGCTCGGACCACGAGCGGTTGGCCGCCGCGCGCCCCGTGGGCCCTGCGGGTCGGCAACGCCCCTACCGGACAGCGGGCGCGGGCGCCGCCCTGAGCGCTCGGCGGGCCCCGCGCGGCGGCCGCCCCCCAGGGCGCCCCTCCCTCCCCGGGGCCGGGCCCCGTGACTGCGTCTGCGGCCGGGAGGCCGGGCGGTGGGGCCGCCGCGGGCCCGAGCGCGCTCCCGACCCGGCGGAAGCAGCAGGCGCCGCGGCCCGCCTCCCGCGCGGTGACGACGCCCTTGGACCAGGCGGTGGGGGCCGCGCCCGCCTTCCCGGCGTGGCCTCCGCCTCCGCCTCCAGCGCTCAGGATGCGGGGCTTCGTGCAGGGCGAGGGCGCAGGCGTCCTGTCGGCGGCGCGGCCGGTGGCGGCACCTCGGCCTCGTGGGACAGGCGCTTCCGTGCCAGGGCCGCCCGCCTGAGTCACCGCCTGTCAAGGGCCCACGTGGAAACTTGGCCGGGCCCCGGGCCCGGTGACGCGTTAGTGCCGGGAGGGGGGCGGGCGCGGCGAAACGGAGAGCGCGCGGGGCCCTGGGCGACGGGGGCGGGCGGCTGCCGCTCGGAAGGCCTGTCCCTCGCTGCGGCCGGAAGGGGGGCCGAGGGGCTGCCCGGGGTCCGAGCTCGGAAACGTCACCGCCGACTGGGAGGTGCACGCGCGTGGCCGCGGGGGCTGCCCCCGTGCGGGGCCTTGTCCTGCCGAGACCCGCAGGAGGGGCCGGGACCCTGCAGCGGAGGCGGCCACTGCGCCTGGGAGGCCGGGCCTTGGGCTCCCGCTGCGGGGGGGGCCGGGGGGGGGGGACATCGGAGAAGCTGCGGATCCGCTGGAAGTGGGTGACACACGCCGCAAAGCCCCGAGGCGCTTCCTCGAAGCCTCGCACCGTCTCAGTTACCGCGGGTTCGGGATGTTTGGCAGGACCTCGGGGCGCCTGTTGGGCCTCAGTCCCTTCTAGTGAGAGAATGGACTTGGTTCGGAGCCCTGAAAGATGTAAGCAAGTGTCACTCTTCTCTTGCAGCTGTTTGTGGACAAGGTTCCGAAGACGGCAGGTTAGTGCCTTTAACCTTTAGTAAAGGCGGCCCAGTGTTAATGGGGGGGTGTGTGCGTGCATATATCCTTTTTCTTTATTTTTAACAGAAAACTTCCGTGCTCTGACCACCGGGGAGAAGGGATTTGGTTATAAAGGTTCCTGCTTTCACAGAATTATTCCGGGATTTATGTGCCAGGTATGAAATTTACGGATTTTGATTTGGGTTGTTAGCTTTGGGATTGAGCCAGTACCGTTGAGAATGCGTAAACATGAACTGTTCCTTTTTGGTTTCACGGAAACCTCCTGGTCAGTTTAAAGTTAAGTTTTGAAGTTTGAACCTTGCCCACTTGGCACGACTTCTGATTATGTTGTAAAAAGGACAGATTTCTCTTTCTCTCACATTTCTAGGGTGGTGACTTCACACGCCACAATGGCACAGGCGGCAAGTCCATCTATGGGGAGAAATTTGAGGATGAGAACTTTGTCCTGAAACATACAGGTCCTGGCATCTTGTCCATGGCAAATGCTGGACCGAACACTAACGGCTCCCAGTTTTTCATCTGCACGGCCAAGACTGAGTGGTAAGGACAGCACCCAGCAGGGGCAACCAAGGAACGCTAACCACTTGGCTTCGAGCTTTCCCTGCTGCTTATGTCTGGGATAGTAGGAGAACATGCATACCTACAAGTTGAGATCGTATCAGTGATGAGAGATAATCATTCATCAGCTGCCTCCTGCACACCCCCTCTGGGGATCGTGCCTGCAACCTGGGCATGTGCCCTTGATTGGGATCGAACCTGGGAACCTTCAGTCCACAGGCTGATTCTCTATCCACTGAGCCAAACCGGCTAGGCTAAAAGATTTTTTTTTTTTTTTTTTTTCAGAGAGACAGACATCAATTATGAAAATCATTGGTCAGCTCCCTCTTACACGCCCCACACTGGGTATTGAGCCCATAAATCAGGCATATAACCTGACTGGGAATTGAACCTGTCACCTGATTCATAGGTCAACCACTGAGCCACACCAGCCAGGCCTAGGCTAAAAGTATTTTTATCTAATTTGCATGTAACTTACTGACTCTATCTGCTGCCTACTGCACACCCCACACTGGGCATCAAGCCTGCAACCCAGGCATATCCCCTGACTAGGAATGGAACCTATGACCTCCTGGTTCATAGATTGACTCTCAACTGTTGACCCATGCTTGCTGGGCTATTATAAACTTTTTAGCCTCAGTTGGAGAATCTTAAGCCACTTTTTTGAGTCAATCTGGTGTTTCCAGTATTTATAAAGCATTTGATAAGCTTCCCTTCTGGTGTGCTCTTGGGTATGCGTTATTGGTTTGTGGGGCTCTTTTCTCATCTTAAATCGACAGTGCAGGCTGCTTGTTCTCTCTGGTTACTGGTGGTGGTGTTTGTTCTATTTCCAGGTTGGATGGCAAGCATGTGGTCTTCGGCCAGGTGAAGGAAGGCATGGATATTGTGACAGCCATGGAGCGCTTTGGGTCCAGGAATGGCAAGACCAGCAAGAAGATCACCATTGCTGACTGTGGGCAACTCTAATAAATTTGACTTGTGTTTTATCTTAACCACCAGGCCATTCCTTCTGTAGCTCAGGAGAGCACCCCTTCATCCCCATTTGCTTGGAATGTTCCATAATCTTTGTGCTCTTGCCAGTTTATCGGGTTCCATAATTTCTCTACCCTTTCCCAGTCTAGCTGGATTACAGAGTTAAGTTTATGATTATGAAATAAAAACTAAACAGTTGTCTGTCCTTGTTTGGGTTAGGGTTTCATTTTAAGCAGTAACATTAGCTAAGGCAACTTTGCTGTTTAATTTCACAGTAGTTTTTTGATTCCCTAACCTCAATGAGCAAAAGGTAAAATCAAACCAAATGTAAAGGTTCGTTGTCAGGAACCCTGTGCATGGGCAGAAGCCTGCCCAGGACAATCCCAGTGGGGGTGCAAGCCGGGAACACAAACACGGAACCTGCAGCACTGCCCCGCCCGGCTGGCTCCTGTTGGGGCCTTGGTTGTCCCAACAATCACGTGTCCTAATGCTATTGAGGTGACCAGGTGATGCACTTTCCTCCCTGAGTGAGTTTGTCCTCTACATTTCCTCATGGTCTCTGACCAAGCACTAGTGTCTGGATGATGATGTTCCGTGGTGGCTGTGGACTTCTTTCATCAGTTCAATTCCTCTTAATAGACTGGTCCTGGGTGTGACCACACACCGAGTCATTGGTCCTCTAACAAGTATACGCCAAACTTGGACACCAATGTACCAGGCTGGGTATTGGGAAAAGGATAGGCTCCTGCCTAGAGAACAGGAGGTGAAGGGCGGCCAGATGGCTAGTTACAATGGTGTTTCAGGTGGCATTGGCATGTGTAGTAAGGCGAACTAGTCGGCAATACCCAAGTTGCTTTAAGGGTTAACCAGGTGGAGAAAAGGTTCCAGCAGGGCTTGCATATTCAGAGCCTTGTCTCCAGTTCCCTGTCTGGGTTGGGGTTCCAGGGGATGGCTGGGCTCAGGCACAAGAAATCCCGGAGCTGAGTGGTGGTTTACCTATCTTTTTAATGCATTTTTATTAACTTCAGAGAGGGAGGGAGAGGGAATCATTGATGTGCTGCCTCCTGCATGCCCCTCACAGGATTGAGCCCTCAACCTGGGCATGTTCATAGGTTGATGCTCAACCACTGAGCTACTGGCTGGGTGAACTTTTTTTTTTTTCAGGACCCAGTTCACATTCTAGTCTCGCTTCTTACACAGGGTGCACCCTGCTTCATGGGGGTCGTAAGGACTCAATTATCAAACACTTGAGTGCCTACCACATGGTGTGTGGCCAGTTTCTGAGTGGACCCCCTAGGGCCATGGTCAGCAAACCACGGCTCGCTAGCCACATGGGGGCGCACATGTACAGTGCAATTGAAAATTCGTGGCCCATGCACAGAAGTCGGTATTTTGTGGAAGAGCCACACTCAAGGGGCCAAAGAGCCGCATGTGGCTCAAGAGCCGCGGTTTGCCGACCACAGCCCTAGGGTTTTTAGTGAATCTTAGTGCCCAGCCCAGAGGAGGCCCACAAATACTGAACTGTGTGAAACTTGAACATAGACCATGTTTTTTATTTTCCTTTTTTTTTCTGTATATGTTTTTATCGATTTCAGAGAGGAAGGGAGAGGGAGAGAAACATGAATGATGAGAGGATCACTGATTGGTTGCCTCCTACACCCCCTACTGGGGATCATGCCCACAGCCTGAACATGTGATCTTTTTTTTTTTTTAATATATATATTTTATTGATTTTTTACAGAGAGGAAGGGAGAGAGATAGTCAGAAAGATCGATGAGAGAGAAACATCGATCAGCTGCCTCCTGCACATCTACTGGGGATGTGCCCGCAACCCAGGTACATGCCCTTGACCGGAATCAAACCTGGGACCTTTCAGTCCGCAGGCTGACGCTCTACCCACTGAGCCAAACCGGTTTCGGCTGAACATGTGATCTTGACTGGAATTGAACACGGGACCGCAGGCTGATGCTCTATCCACTGAGCAAACCAGCTAGGGGCAAACAGACCCATTTTTTTTTTTCCAGAATTCAGAACTTAAAAACTTGATTGTGAGACACCTGATTGGTGGTGGTGCTCTTATATCAGTCAGGGGCAAAGCAGATGTACAGTCAGTCCTTAGTTCATCCTAGCTTGATGCCTGTGTCGGTGGCCAGAGCTGTTTCATGCCTGAGGCACATAAACAAACAAAAACAACTTGTGACTCAGACATGCAGAAGCATGTTGTGTGGGTATCTACTGCTGCATTTCAGATGATCCCAAAACGTAACGACCAGACAACGCCCCCCTCAGTTTTGGTGGGTGAGGACTCGAGTACGGCCTGATTGGGTCCTCTGGAGTCGCTGTTGCCTCCGCTCCATGGGGGAGGATCTGCTTTGTAGCCTCACAGGGGCGTTAGCCTGCTGGGCTGTCCTTTCTCTCAAGGCCTCACCAACCAGATGAAAGTCACTATCTTGCCCTGGCCGGTTTGGCTCAGTGGATAGAGCATTGGCCTGCGGACTGAAGGGTCCCGGGTTCGATACCGGTCAAGGGCATGTGCCTTGGTTGCAGGCACATCCCTAGTGGGGGGGCGGTGCAGGCGGCAGCTGATCGATGTTTCTCTCTCATCGATGTTTCTAGCTCTCTGTCCCTCTCCCTTCCTCTCTGTAAAAAACCAATAAAATATATATATTTTTAAAAAGTCACTGTCTTACAACCTGTCACAGAAATGACTTCCCATCTGCCCTGGCCATGCAGCTCAGTTGGTTAAGAGCATCGTCCCCATACACCAAGGTTGCGGATTCAATCTCTGGTCAGGGCACAAGAACCAACCAGTGAGTGCATAAATAAGTGGGACAACAAGGTGGTGTTCTGCTCTAAAGTCAAAAATTAAAAAATACGATCCTGGGAACACTATATGTAGTCAAATTACCAAAAGGAAATAGATGTTTGAAGCAATTCTTTAGAAAACTAGTAAAAGAACCCTATTCTCTGCTGATTATTGCCTTTTTATCTTTACTTTGGCTTCCAAAAGCGATTAAAAGTTCAGCAGGCAGCCCTGACTGGTTTGGCTCAGTGGTGAGAGATTCAGCCGTGCACTGAGAGTTTAATTCCCAGTCAAGGGCACTTACCTGGGCTGCAGGTTTGATCCCAGCCTCAGTCAGGGCACCTGTGGGAGGCAACCCATTGATGTGTGTCTCTCACAATGATGTTTTTCTCTCTCCCCACTTCCCTCCCTCCCTTCCACTCTCTAAAAATCAATGGAGAAAATATCCTCATGTGAAGTTTAACAACACATGAAAAGTTCACACAGGGATAACTGTGGATCCTCTCAGTATAGAAACTTTTCAAAATATGTGCCGAGAAGGTCCAATCAGAATGTGAAATTTCTTCTTGTAAGTCCAAGAACAGAAGGAATGACAGGATATCATCCATGGGTGACTCCCAGCGGGGTCCTGGATCTGGGCGGGCAGTAAAGATCAATGGTGAGAGAAGAGCTGACAAGAGAACTTGAAAAAAAAACGAGCCCTAACCGGTTTGGCTCAGTGGATAGAGCGTCGGCCTGCGGACTGAATGGTCCCAGGTTCGATTCCGGTCAAGGGCATGTACCTTGGTTGCGGGCAGGGAGTGTGCAGAAGGCCGCTGATCGATGTTTCTCATCGATGTTTCTAACTCTCTATCCCTCTCACCTTCCTCTCTGTAAAAAAATCAATAAAATATATTTTAAAAAGAAAAAAAAAAGAACTTGACAATCAATGGGGCGGGCTGGCAGCACCCAACTGACCATCAGTCAGTCTTCATGTTACAAGAGGAGGTAGGAGTTAGGTGCTCCCTGATGGGATCCAATAGGAAGCACACATTTCACTTATGAAATTAGTTTTGTGAAAAAGCACAATTCGCCTGGCCAGGTGGCTCAATTGCTAGGAGCATAGTAACGAACAACAAAAGGTTTTGGGTTTGATTCCCCAGTCAGGTCACATACCTAGATTGTGGGTTTGATTCCTGCTCAGGGCTCATATTGGAGGCAACTGATTTAATGTTTCTCGCTCACATAGATGTTTCTCTCTCCCTTCTCCCCCGCCTCTTCCTCTCTTTAAAATCAATGAAAACATATCCTCAGGTGAGAATTTTTAAAAAAAAGCAAAATGCAACAAGAACCCCTCTAGAGCTGTTTATAAGAAATATAGGGGTGAATCCACGTGCCCTGTCTTTGGGGGTACGTGGGTCTCCCGGAGACACAGAAATAAACCTTTTCTTTTCCTTTCCTTTCAAAAAAATAAAAAAGAAAGAAATATAGGGCCCTAACCGGTTTGGCTCAGTGGATAGAGCGTCGGCCTGCGGACTCAAGGGTCCCAAGTTCAATTCCGGTCAAGGGCATGTACCTTGGTTGCGAGCATATTCCCAGTAGGGGTGTGCAGGAGGCAGCTGATC
Source organism: Myotis yumanensis (assembly GCF_028538775.1). Lineage (NCBI taxonomy): Eukaryota > Metazoa > Chordata > Mammalia > Chiroptera > Vespertilionidae > Myotis > Myotis yumanensis. The sequence continues at coordinate 84,792,930 of NW_027223760.1, read as the reverse complement.
GATGTTTCTCTCTCATCGATGTTTCTAACTATCCCTCTCCCTTCCTCTCTGTAAAAAATCAATAAATTTTTAAAAAAATGAAATAAAGGGAACAGAGTGGAAAAAATTAAATGCCCTTAGGTTGCATTCAGTAAAATCAACAATTAGAGATGAATAACTCAGTCCCTTCAAAAATTAAAAGAAAAAGAGTGAAATCTTTAGATTAAAAACAAACAAGAGCCTGGCTGGTGTGGCTCAATGGTTGAGCATCAACCCATGAATCAAGAGGTCACCAGTTAAATTTCTGGTCAGGGCACATGCCTAGGTTTCAGGCTCCACCCCCCAGTAGGAGCTGTGCAGGAGGCAGCTGATCAATGTTGTGCTTGCTCTCTCCTCCCTCTCTCTCAATAAAAACATTTAAAATATGTAAACTATAAAATAGAGTGTTTTTAAAAAAGAAACAAGAGACAGCAACAAAATGTGAGATAAAAATGTTACCTGGATTCTGACTCAAACCAACTATAAAAAAAATTATGAGACCATAAGGGAAATTTGAATACTGACGTGAATATATATATATAAAATATATATTTTTATTGATTTTAGAAAGTAAGGGGAAAGAGAGAGAGAAAGAAACATCAATGATGAGAGAGAATCATCAATCAGCTGCCTCCTGCACGACCCCCAGTGGGGTTGAGCCTGCAACCGGGGCATGTGCCCCAACTGGGAATTGAACGGTGATTTCCTGGTTCATAGGTCCACGTTCAACCACTGAGCCACACCAGCTGGGCTATTTTTAAAATATTGTTGAAAGTATTACACATGTTCCCTTCCCTGCCCCTGCTCATTGACCCCCTTCTAGCCCATTCCCGCCCCCGCCCCAGGCTTCCACCACCCTACGGTCTGTGTCCATGGGTTCTGCATATATGCATACCAGTTCTTTGGTTGATCTCTTCTCACCCACCCACCCTCCGCGTCTTCCCTCAGAGATTCTATAGGAATATGCTTCCACGTCTCTGGATCTATTTTGTTCATCAGTTTATTTTGCTCTTTAGATTCCACATATGAGTGAGATCATGTGATAGTGGTCTTTAACTGGTTTATTTCGCTTAACATAATACTCTCCAGGTCCCTCCATGCTGTCTCAAAGGGTAAGAGTTCCTTCTTTTTTACTGCTACATAGTACTCCATGGCGTAAATCAGTGATGGTGAACCTGACACGCGTGTCAGAGGTGACACGCGAACTCATTTTTTTGGTTGATTTTTCTTTGTTAAATGGCATTTAAATATATAAAATAACTATCAAAAATATAAGTCTTTGTTTTACTATGGTTGCAAATATCAAAACATTTCTATATGTGACACGGCACCAGAGTTAAGTTAGGGTTTTTCAAAATGCTGACACGCCGAGCTCAGAAGGTTCGCCATCACTGGTGTAAATGTACCACAAATTTTACCCACTCATAGACTTCTGGGCACTGGAGCTGTTTCCAGATCTTAGCTATTATAACTTGTGCTGCTACCAACACAGGGGTGCATACATTCTTTCTGACTGGTGTTTCTGGTTTCTTGGGATATATTCCTAGAAGTGGGATTACTAGGTCAAATGGCAGTTCCATATTAAATTTTTTGAGGAAACTCCATACTGTCTTCCACAGTGGCTGCACCAGTCTGCATTCCCACCAGCAGTGAACGAGTGTTCCTTTTTCTCGGCATCCTCTCCAGCACCTGTCATTTGTTGATTTGTTGATGGTAGCCTTTCTGACAGGAGTGAGGTGATACCTCACTGTCGTTTTAATTTGCATCTCTCTGATGATCAGTGACGAGCATTTTTTCATATGTCTCTTGGGCATTTGTGTCCTCTTTGGAGAAGTGTCTATTTAGGTCCTTTGCTCGTTTTTTAATTGGATTGTCTTCCTTTTGTTAAGTTGTATTAAGTTCCTTATATATTTTGGATATTAAACCTTTATCAGATGTATCATTGCCAAATATGTTCTCCTGTACAGTGGGTTCCCTTTTCATTTTGTTGATGGCTTCTTTGGCTGAGAAGACTTTTAATGTATTTATTTATTTTTAAAATATATTTTATTGATTTTTTTTACAGAGAGGAAGGGAGAGGGTTAGAAACATCAATGAGAAACATCGATCAACTGGCTCATGCACAGCCCCTACTGGCAAAGTGCCCACAACCAAGGTACATGCCTTTCACCGGAATCGAACCTGGGACCCTTCAGTCCACAGGCCGCCGCTCTATCCACTGAGCCAAACCGGTCAGGGCCAGACGTTTTTTATTTTGATGAAGTCCCATTTATTTCCTCAATTTTCTTTGCCCTAGGACAGCGGTCAGCAAACTGTGGCCCCTTGAGTGTGGCTCTTCCACAAAATACCACGTGCGGGTGCGCACGTACAGTGGTACAGTGCGATTGAAACTTTGTGGCCATACTCCAGGGGCCAAAGAGCCGCATGTGGCTCATGAGCCACAGTTTGCCGACCACTGCCCTAGGAGATGTATTCGTAACATATTGCTAGGATAGATGTCTGATATTTTGCTGCTTACAGTTTTTCCTAGGATTTTTATAATTTCACAACTTATATTTAAGTCTTTTATCCATTTTGAGTTTTTTTCTGGTGTATGGTGTAAGTTGGTGGTCTAGTTCCATTTTTTTGCATGTATCTATCCAATTTTCCCAACATTTATTGAAGAGAATGTTTTTGTTGTTTTTTTTTAAAAAATATTTTTAATTGATTTTTTAGAGAGAGGAAGAGAGAGAGATAGAGAGTTAGAAACATCGATCAGCTGCCCCCTGCACATCTCCCACTGGGGATGTGCCCACAACCCAGGTACATGCCCTTGACCGGAATCGAACCCGGGACCATTCAGTCCGCAGGCCGACGCTCTATCCACTGAGCCAAACCGGTTTCGGCTGAAGAGAATGTTTTGATTCCATTGTATGTTCTTGCCTCCTTTGTCGAGGATTACTTGAGCCCTAGCCGGTTTGGTTCAGTGGACAGAGCATTGGCCTGCAGACTGAAGAATCCATGCAGTCAAGGGCACGTACCTTGGTTTCAGGCTCCTCCCCAGCCTGGCCCTGGTCAGGGCTCATGCAGGAGGCAACCAATCGATGTGTTTCTCTCACATTGGTATTTTTCTCTCTCTCTCTTTTCCACTCTCTAATAATCAATGGGAAAATATCATAGGGTGGGGATTTTAAATATATTGAGTGTAATGACTTGGGTCAATTTCTAGGGTCTCTGTTCTCTTCCATTGACCTATACTTGTATGCCTGTTCTTTTTTTTTTTTTTTTTTTTTTTTTTTTTTTTTTTTTTGTAAATATATTTTTATTAATTTCAGAGAGGAAGGGAGAGGGAGAGAGAGATAGAAACATCAATGATGAGAGAGAATCATTGATCAGCTGTCTCCTGCACGCCCCCCACTGGGGATCAAGCCCGCAACCCAGGCATGTGCCCTTGACCGGAATCGAACCTGGGACCCTTCAGTCCGCAGGCCAACGCTCTATCCACTGAGCCAAACCGGCTAGGGCTTGTATGCCTGTTCTTATGCCAGTACCAGGCAGTCTTGATTATAGTGGCTTTTTAGTATAACTTGATATCTGGTATTGTGATCCCTCCAATTCTGTCCTTTTATTTTTTTTAAATCCTCACCCGATGATATTTTTTCATTGATTTTTAGGGAAAGCAGGAGAGAGAGGGAAAGACAGAGAGAAACATCAATGTGAGAAACACAAACACATCGATTGGTTGCCTCCTGCAGGAGCCCTGACCAGAGCCTGGGTCAGGGAGGAGCCTGCAACCAAGGTGCATGCCCTTGACAGGATTCAAACCCAGACCCTTTGGTCCGCAGGCTGATGCTCTATCCACGGAACCAAACTGGCTTGGGCTCATTGATGTTTTGTATTGTTTTTTAGTCTCTATATCATTTATTTCTGCTCTAATCTTTATTATTTCCTTCCTACTACTTACTCTGGGCTTTTCTTATTCTCTACTTAAGTTGTAGTGTTAGTTTATTATTAATTTTTCTTGTTTTTTGAGGTAGGCCTGTAGTACTATGAACTTCCCTCTCAAAACTGCTTTTGCTGTGTCCCAGAGATTTTGGGTTATGTGTTAATTTTCACTTGTTTCCAGGGAGTTTTTGATTTATTTGATCACATTGGTAACCCATTCGTTGTTTAATAACATGCTATTTAGCCTCCATGTCAGCGGTTCTCAACCTGTGGGTCGTGACCCCTTTGGGGATCGAACGACTCTCTGAGGGGTGGCCTAAGACCATCGCAAAACACATATATAATTACATAGTTTTTGTGAGTAATCACTATGCTTTAATTATGTTCAATGTGTCACAATGACGTTAGGGGTCACCACAACATGAGGAACTGTATTAAAGGGTCACGGCATTAGGAAAGTTGAGAACCACTGCTCCTTGTGTTTGAATATTTTTGAGTGTTTTTACTGTAGTTGATTTCTAATTTCATTCCATTGTGATCTGTGAAGATCAAAAGAGGTGGGTCTCGCCCTAGCTGGTTTGGCTCAATGGATAGAGCATCAGCCTGTGGACTGAAGGGTCCCAGGTTCAATTCCAGCCATACTTGGGTCACAGGCTCGATCCCCAGTAGGGGGTGTGCAGGTGGCAGCCAATCAATGATTCTCTCTCATCATTGATGTTTCTATCTCTCTCCCCCTCTCCCTTCCTCTCTAAAATCAATTAAAAAAAAAAAAGAGGTGGGTCTCTTGTAGACAGCATATGATTGGGTCATGTTTTTGCATCCATTCAACTACCCTATGTTTTTTGTTTGAGACTTCCAGGCAGAAAATACTTTCTGAAGTACCACTAACTGGTACATTAATTTTAAAATTCACAAGTTACTTAGAAACTGAAAAATAATTTTAAAAATGAACAAATTACTGAATGTTACTGTATCAATAAAAGACCACTAAAAATTTGAATTTTAAGCCCAAAGCAGAAAACTCGGATAAATTTAACTTCAAATCCAGGTAAGAGCGTGGGCTCTGAGGTGAGGCAGTCTAGGTCTGTATCCCAGCTCTGCCGTTTCTATCTACGAAACCAATGTTTCCTGGCAAACCATTTAACTTCTGTGGGCCTCGGTTCCACCTATTTAAAGTGGGGGTAATAAAGTTTCTGGGTCAGTAAAGAACTTAGCACAGGGCCTGCCATACAGTAAATCAAATAGTCCCGCTGTCCGAGTTCAACAATTTTAAGTGCACGTTTTCATACTCTAACATTTCTGAAACTGGTATGCATCTCATTATCAATGGCATATCATGGTTAATGGGTAGTTTTTCTTTCTTTGGAAATATGTAAAAACAGTGCACACTAGAAATGGATAGCATCTAAGACTCAAAATAATATGGTATCAATTATGGTAAAGCTATATTCCCAGATTCTATTTTAAGATTATTTGGAATATAGAAAAAAAAGATTCTGAGTATATAACCAATTAAAAAATTAAAAAATTTCATATGAGTAAAATATTTCCAACACATCACAAACAGAACAGATTTGAGACAAATTATTTTTGTAAAAAATGGTTTATCAATTCCATTTTTGTATAAAATACATGGGAGAAATCCAGCCAATCAATACACAACTGTTGCCACGTGAAAAGATACTTTTATCAAACTTCGAGTCTAAGAATGTACAAATGTTTCTCTTACCATGTCTACAGTAATTATCTATGCTGTTCCATTTAATTTCTTAAAATTCCACATATCCCCAATATTTCTTCTGTCCTAGTTACAGTACAATGACAGGGAGCAAGAGAGTTAAAATAATTCTCTAAGCAGTTTTCTGCTGACCCTTCTTTCCAATCAGAGACTTATGGATGTGAGGGATCACACCTAAAATGAAATTAAAAACAAATTAAACATTAAGCTAGCTGTATCTAACAACTTCAGTGTCTCAAACCAAAAAGAGCAATTATACAAAGAGTGAAATTTACTTAAGTCCTCTCTTATATTTGATCCTATTTATGTATCTCCTAGAGGCCCAGTGCACGAATTCAAGCACCAGTGGGGTCCCTCGGGCTAAAACCGGCTCTCTGACATCCCCCAAGAGGTCCTGGATTGCGAGAGGGCATAGGTCAGACCGAGGGACCCCACTGGTGCACAATCGGAGCTGGGGAGGGATGCTGGAGGTTGGCCAGCTACGGAGGGACCGAGGGAGAGCTCCAGGGCGTGTCGGGCCCATCTAGCTCAGTCCCAATCAGCCGGACCCCAGCAGCAAGCTAACCTACCAGTTGGAGCATCTGCTCCCTGGTGGTCAGTGCACATCATAGTGACTGGCTGACCGGTTGACTGTCTGCCCCCTGGTGGTCAGTGCACATCATAGTGTACAGTTGAGTGGCCTTAGCATATCATTAGCATATTATGCTTTGATTGGTTGAACAGGCGACGGACAACCGGACCGTTAGCATATTAGGCTTTTATTATATACGATACCAAGGGGGGCCCCACTTCAAGGTCCAGGAACTCCTCTAAGACTGTGTATAAAACGATGTGATTCTATGTGCTTTTGGGGAGAATAACCACAGCTTTCAAGAGGTTCTCCGAAGATGACCCCCAAAGGGTTAAGGGACACCACCTTACACCTCACCTTCACTGACACTGACTCACCCGATGACCTCCTATAGAATGCACACTTATAACTAGAAAGGCCAATGGCAACCTCGTCTGAAGAGGTGACAATACGTACCGCCCCCAGCGATGGTAGCCTTGATAAGCGAGTCCAGCTCCTCGTCCCCCCGGATGGCGAGCTGCAGGTGGCGGGGGGTGATGCGCTTTACCTTGAGGTCCTTGGAAGCATTGCCCGCCAGCTCCAGCACCTGCAAGCACCAGCGGGACAGCACGTCAGACAAGGGGTGTGTGTGCTCAGGGTCCGGGTGGACTTGCATTTATAGCTCAAAGATCACTGCAGCGTCGGCACATCACACACAGAATGTCAGAAACAAAGGGCACATTTTTCTTTGTCATATTTTTTAATGAACCCTGGGTATCGGCTAATGCTCCTCCAACAATGGATTTGACATTGGACCGGAATATAAACATACAAACAAGTCCCATCCAATATATTTGAAAACAATCATATTCTTGAGAACAGACTGTCTTCCATGAGTACCCCTGGAGGAGAGGTCATAGGAATGTTCAACAACTCCAAAATTCATTCCTTTTCATATTTTTTTTTTCTGTTATATATTTTTAAAAAATATATTTTATTGATTTTTTACAGAGAGGAAGGGAGAGGGATAGAGAGCCAGAAACATCGATGAGAGAGAAACATTGATCAGCTGCCTCCTGCACACCCCTACTGGGGATGTGCCCACAACCAAGGTACATGCCCTTGACTGGAATCAAACCCGGGACCCTTCAGTCCGCAGGCCGACGCTCTATCCACTGAGCAACACCGGTTCTGGCTCCTTTTCGTATTTTTATAATGCCTTTAGAGAGCTCTCATCATTTCACTTGGCCTTTTAACACATAGCGTACTGCTCAGTGTTCTCGTTTTCCACGCGCCATCTGTTATGGACCTTAGATGTCAACACACTGTCTTGTCCACTGTGGGGTGCGGTTACAGTGTTTGGCCAGGTTCAAGCCTCGGACTAATGAAAGGACAGGGTCCTCTCACTGCCACGTGCAAGTCCCAGCGGGAGGGCAGGGCCCTCCCAGCACAATCATAGCCAACGGCTGTGGTTGTGAGCTTGAACCTATGGTCCGAACACGTGGCCCCACGTGCCTTTGTACACCCATAAGGTTGTCAGGTGATATGAAGCAGCATGAACCTACGTGTATTCCAGCGAGTGGAAAGAAAAAATTTCCTACGAGAGCCTGCTGAGTTTGTGCCGCCCATGGAAAAAGGAGCGAATCTAGATACGTAAATTTTGTTTGGTCCCTCTTCATAGAGGAAAATGTTTTACGCAGTACCATACGTTAAAAAAGTACTAGGAACTTTAATTGTTTGTTTTTGTAAATAAAAATGTTATAATTATTGAAAAACAACACCTAAAGTGCATTATGATCTGTAGTTATGATGATTTAAATAACGTGCAGTTTGCCCAAAAACATGCGGTCCCTGGAGTATGTCTAGAGATTTCTATGCGATACGCAATGTGTTAATATTCATTTTCTACAAGAGCACTAGAACCTTCAGCAAAAAGCTATTTCTATAGAAAAAAGTAAGACCAAGAGATGTTTTTCCTCAGCCAAGACCCTAAATGTGGGCACCCAGAAACCCATGGAGTCTATTTTTGTGCAACCTTTAATGGCTAGAACTTATTTCCTAGCACTTGTAGAAAAGATTAAAAATATAATTCAAAAAAATTGTCATCGCCCTGGCTGGTGTGTTCAATGGTTAGTGTCAGCCCATGGACCAATGTTTTCTCTCTCTCACCCTCCACTCGCTCTAAAATTGAATGGAAAAATGAATGGATTTTTAAGAAGTTATTTTTATTCAGAGTTTTTAACATCACTGGATCCTATTATACTAGTATGTACACAATAAGCTAGAAGCCCTTTAAAGACCACACTGGCATTATAAACCCTTTGATAGTCTACAAAAATAACTCCACAAACCCTCTGCACTTAGAGCGTAGGAAGCCTTGTTGTACATCTGAAGTAACTGGCATGCTTTAAAATCTACCAGAATCCCATCTCATTTTCCTTGGGACTCTGGTCTGGCACCTCTATCTTGACTATTATTTTTTAAAATATATTTTTATTGATTTGAGAGAGGAAGGGAGAGGGAGAAACATCAGTGATGAGAATCATTGATTGGCTGCCCCCTAATGGGGATCGAGCCTGCAACCCAGGCATGCGCCCTTGACTGGAATCGAGCCCGGGACCCTTGTTCGAAGGCCGATGCTCTATCCACTGAGCAAGACCAGCCAGAGCTAATTTTATTGATTTTTAGAGAGAAAGGAAGGGAGAGGGAGAAAGAGAAACACTGATGTGAGGCAGAACATTGATGGGCTACCTCCTGCACATGCTCCCTTACTGGGGATTGAACCCAAAACCTGGGGATGTGCCCTGACCAGAAATCGAACCCGTGACCTTGGTGTATCGGGATGATGCTCTAGCCAACTGAGCTACCTGACCAGGGCCACCGTAATTTAATCTTAAATGTACAACGGGACACAAATGACCTGGGTAAGGTTAATGAAAAGACAGCAAAGATAATTAACATAAAGGTTGAACCTAAATCTTTCTCAAGTAAAAACCACCGTTTGTTTCTACTAGGTTGGCTACCTCTAGCACTTGACTTGCTTGGGATACAGCTCATGGAGTTTCACAACCACATTTTCCTTCGGAGGGGCTAGGGTGGAGGAAGTGGTGGTCCATGACCCAGTAAATAAGAACTCTTGCCCAGCCATATCCCGTCTGGCTCAAATTGGTTGGGCACCGAAAGGCTGCTGTTGTGATTCCTGATGGGGGCACATGCCTGGGTTTTGGGCTCCATCCAGGTACGGGGTGTGCAGGAGCAGGCGATTGATGTTCTGCTCTCTCATCAATATTTCTCTCTCTTTCTAAAAATCAGTTTCTAAACAATTCCTGGTCAGGGCACATATTTGGGTTGCATGCTCGATCCCCAGGAGGGGTGTGCAGGAGGCAGCCAATTGGATGTTCCTCTCTCATTAATGTTCCTATCTCTCTCCCTCTCCCTTTTCCCCTCAAAACAAAACAAAACACCCAAACGAAAAAACCAGCCCTAACTGGTTTGGCTCAGTGGATAGAGCATCGGCCTGCAGACTAAAAGGTCCCCGGTTCAATTCCGGTCAAGGGCATATCTGGGTGGCAGGCACATCCCCAGTGGGAGATGTGCAGGAGGCAGCTGATCGATGTTTCTCTCTCATTGATGTTTCTAACTCTCTATCCCTATCCCTTCCTCTTTGTAAAAAACCAATATATTAAAAAAAATCAATAAAGACATTAAAACAGCACCACCACCACAAACAACAACTCTTGCCCAAGTAACTGTACCTCCCGAAATGGGAAGCTGAGCACAATAGAGCAGATTATGCACACAATCATGCAGAGAACCAGAATGATTATGCCTTTTATCAAACTTCACATTATATTTGTGATTTTTATTTTTTTTCAAATTTTATTAATTTTTTACAGAGAGGAAGGGAGAGGGATAGAGAGTTAGAAACATCAATGAGAGCGAAATATCGATCGGCTGCCTCCTGCACACCCCCTACTGGGGATGTGCCCGCAACCAAGGTACATGCCCTTGACCGGAATCGAACCTGGGACCCTTGAGTCCGCAGGCTGATGCTCTATCCACTGAGCCAAACCAATCAGGGATATATTTGTGATTTTTAAAAATTATCACACTGGCAAACCTTTCCCCCACCCCAAATTTCTTAAAAAAGAGATTATGCTGTAACTTCTACTGATTATATACTTACTTCAGAGTTCACTAACAGTATAGTATTTAAATTCCTTTGGCAGTCACTTAAAAATATGATGGATGACCCTTGCTTAATTTTGACAACGAGTAAACGAAGGTTCTCTTTGACACTGCTGCCGGGGAACAGGCCGATTAAGACATTTAAAACTGCTGCCAGCAGGGAGCATGCAGGAGACAGCAGGCTGATGTTTCCATCTCTCTCCCTCTCCCTTCCTCTCTCTCTCAAATCAATAAAAACATATTTTAAAAAAAGAGAGAGACCAACAAGCAGATGTGTCTTTTTTGTTTAAACTCCTATTTCCCGCCCTTTCTAGGCCTGTACTTTTGCACTTCCATGTCGAACATCCCCTACACACCTCCGCAGTGAGGTACTCCAGGATTGCGGCACTGTACACGGCCGCGGTGGCGCCGACCCTCCCATGGCTTGTGGTGCGAGTCTTCAGATGTCTGTGGATGCGGCCCACGGGAAACTGAAAGAGACACCGTCTGAATGGAGGCACCGAGGAGCCTTCACCACACCACGGGGCGTAACCAGAGGCAAACAGTGAGGAAAGCAGGAGTTAAACAATGTCATTACCCACATTAGAAGCCAAACTTATTTGGCAATTAACAGTCTAGGGCCTGTGTTGTATCCTAGTATTTAGCCCCAAATCTTCATGCCTGCTTTTACCCTCCTGAGAAGAGAATCTAAGTTAAAAGAACACAAACCACCACAGGGTTTATAATAGTTCTGCATCATACGGAAGGTCATCGTAACATAAAGAGAAACTGCTCTGCAGGCATCAACTGCACATTCCATGTGGCCTCATCATCACATTCATGTCCTGTTAATTCCTTCACCTAGCGGCCTCGTGCGACTCTGAACCTCCAACACGTTCCTTCAGCCTCAACTCCATTCTGTTTCAAGAGGTGACCTGACAAAAACCAACACCATTTGGTAACACACTGTGTTAAATATGTGAGGTCTTAATCTACATGGGTTTGGGCAGAAACTAATAAAGTCTTCTCTACAACCACCAGCACCATTCTTTCATTGTTTACACCCTCTTTCTGAAAGGGTGCTTCCTCATTCCCAAAATGCCCTGCTCCCCCAGATCTGCACCCTTGACTATCGTCTACCCATGTGTTATGGATCCTCCTTACCCTGTCCCTGGCCCCACCACTCCAACAGCTTCCTCTCCACAGGCTCGTTTCCTTCTGTGCACTTCGCTCAAAACCTCTCCACGTGTCTAAATCAAGTGCTTCCGTTACAGCCTAGATACCTGCTTGCGGAAGGCAAAATTTAAAAGCAAATCCTGAAACTCTTTCTTTCTTGTTACCTATTTTCTCCATTCTTGAAGACCAGGGTAACATTGCAATGACCAAATGTATTAGCCGCCTCTAGATGGCAACCTGAAGGAGAAAAGGCCTGATCTGGGATGGGGGTAGGGCTGGAACTGACTTCCGCATGCATCTCGGTGACTGGATTGTCCTGTGGCACAGAGTAGGACCTCAGAAACATTTCTTCTTGGATTGCAGATTACAGAGTTCTAATACTAACTCCAGGCTCTGCTACTCCTCAGTCTTTTCTTTGTGTTTCTCAGGGGTTCACCACTATCCTTGTGTTCCTTTCCTATGCTCCACTTGGAAACTCATTTATAGCATGAACTACCAATTTTACAGAAATGATTTTAAATTTGTAATTCTTTCTATCACCTCACTTGGAAAGCTGGACTCAAATCTATAACTTTTGGACATTTTCATGTGGATGTTTTGGTAGAACTCCAAAATGACTCCACTTAGATTCTTAAATCTTATAACTTGTCCTTACCACAAGCTCCTGTGTCCCTTAGTTCTAAGGCTTACAGAAACCTTTGACTTTCCTCTCAACACCATACCTCTCCTCCCACTTTTTGGGAGCACATGAATGACTCCTATTCCCATCCGTCCCACTTAATTCAAGTATTTATTACCTTACTCCTAAAACCATTGCAATAGCCTCCACCTGTCTTCCATCTCCCACTTCAAATAAATTCTAATAGAAATTTACACAATTAAAATATAGAATGTACCCATCAAGTGTAAGTTCCTGCAGTACCATCTAGATCACGTCAGCCTCTTGTTCAAAAACTTTCAGTGGCTCACCACTGCCAAGAGGATAAAAACCAAACCTTACAGTCTGGCCTTTGAGCTTTCCTGTTTACAAACTGTCTCATATACACAGAATCATTCTTACTCATCCACAAAATTTTTAGTCTGTGGATTAAAGGTGCAATTATTCAAATATCTGAAGTTTGGAAATATTTAGTCTTTTGATACAATTTACAAAATAATCAGAAACATAGTTATAATCTAGAAATAATAGATTTTAAGAGAGCAAATTTACCGAATTTATTTTAGACCTCTTCATAACTGTTCTCGTTTGGAAGAGAATACAAATTAAAAGATAATTGCTTTGATTTAAATTTTGACCAATTAATCTCATTATTAAAGGTCAGTAGTAGTATATTTTTGTAATTAATGAACTTCTATGGGTTGTGAAATTGCAACAGTAAAGAATTTAATAATGAATTACAATATCGTGGATACATTACCTGTAGCCCAGCCCTCTGCGAGCGAGACACTGCCTTCGCCTTGGCCTTCCCACTGTCCTTACCAGCTTTGCCTCCAGCCTAAGTGAGAAAAGGCTCCAGGTGAAGATGCTATTTCAAAATATTCAGGAAACGAAATTTTTCTAATTTTATTTTAGTCAGCTAAAAAAATCTAGGGAATCTCCTTCCTCAATTTTATATAAATTAATAATGATGTAATTACACATACAATATACATAGCAATATACATGTTTTATTTTATTATTTATTTATTTTTTAATATACATGTTTTATCACCACTTGCTAATTTATTTAAAACTAGAGGCCTGGCCGAAACCGGTTTGGCTCAGTGGATGGAGCGTCGGCCTGCGGACTGAGGGGTCCCAGGTTCGATTCCGGTCAGGGGCATGTGCCTGGGTTGCGGGCGCATCCCCAGTGGGAGATGTGCAGGAGGCAGCTGATCGATGTTTCTCTCTCATTGATGTTTCTAACTCTCTATCTCTCTCCCTTCCTCTCTGTAAAAAATCAATAAAATATATTTAAAAACAAAAACAAAAACAAAAACAAAACTAGAGGCCTGGTGCACAAAAATCTGTGCACTGGCAGGGGAGGGGAGGTTGGGGGGTGTCCCTCAGCCCCACTTGTGCCCTCTCACAGTCTGGGACCCCTCTGGAGATAACCACCTGCTGGCTTAGGCCCGCTCCCTGGGTGGCAGATGGCAGGCCCGATCCCTCGGTGCCTGCCCCACCTCCCCGGGTCATGCACACGGGACTCCCGGATGGAGGCTGGGCAGGCTGGCTGATGGCTGCTGCACCGCCCGGCCGCCCTGGGTCTGGTCGCACACGGGACGCCTGCCACCCTGGGTTGCAGATAGCAGGCCCAGATGGCGGCAGGGCAGGTGGGATGGCGCTGTCCCGCCCTGCCTGCAGTATGCAAATTAGCCGCCATCTTTCTCGGCGGTTAATTTGCATATAACACTGATTAGCCTATGGGAGGCGTAGCGAAGGTATGGTCAATTAGCATGTTTGTCTATTATCAGATAGGAGGATGAGGTCAAACGTTACTTATTTAAATGAAATTGCTAAAAATTTGAACATATTTTTCAAATTTCAGACTGAAGAATCTTCATGTCAACATATAATTTCCACAAGAACATTCAGAACTTAGCTCTTCTAGGAGTAAAGAAGAAACAAGTAAAAAAAAAAAAAAAAAGGGGGAAAAAAAGTTAAACATCCATAAATGGTGTGGCTTAGTGGGTTGGAGAATCTTACAGTACAGCAAAGGTGGCGTGTTTGAGTCCCGGGTCAGGGCACATACAAGAATCAACCGATGAGCCCTGCCAGCGTGGCTCTGTGGTTGAGCCCCGACCTGTGAACCAGGAGGTCAGGGTTTGATTCCCCGTCAGGCAAATGTGGGGTTGTGGGCTCCATCCCCAGTGGGGGGCGTGCAGGAGGCAGCCAACCATGATTCTCTCTCATCATTGATGTTACTCTCTCCCTTCCTTTCCTCTCTGAAATCAATAAAAATATATTTTAAAAAAATCAACCGATGATGTATAAATAAGTGGAACAAATCGATGTGTCTTTAATATCAATTTTTATAAAATCACCTGTGTATAGTCCTCCTAAGTGCATGTCTCTGTTAATTTAATGTTTATCTCTGAAAACCATATATTTTTTTAAAAAAGAGACTGTGACAAAAATTAGAAGCAGGAAATGTCTAAGAATTAATTCATGTCGCTTCCTTACATTTAATTTCTTTTTTTAAAAAAAATATATTTTTATTGCCGAAACCGGTTTGGCTCAGTGGATAGAGCGTCGGCTTGTGGACTGAAAGGTCCCAGGTTCGATTCCGGTCAAGGGCATGTACCTGGGTTGCGGGCACATCCCCAGTAGGAGATGTGCAGGAGGCAGCTGATCGATGTTTCTCTCCCATCGATGTTTCTAACTCTCTATCTCTCTCCCTTCCTCTCTGTAAAAAATCAATAAAATATATTTAAAAAAAATATATATATATTTTTATTGATTTTTTACAGAGAGAGGGATAGAGAGTCAAAAACATCGATGAGAGAGAAACATCGATCAGCTGCCTCCTGCACACCCCGCACTAGGGATGTGCCCGCAACCCAGGTACATGCCCTTGACCGGAATCGAACCAGGGACCCTTGAGTCCGCAGGCTGATGCTCTATCCACTGAGCCAAACCGGTCAGGGCACAGTTTTTTTATTTCTGAGGTCAGATCAACTAACACTATCCTCTCACCTACTCCTCCCAGAAGTCTTTGCCCCGGTATAAAACCTTTAGAAACCGCCCTGGCTGGTGTGGCTCAGTGGGTAGAGCGCCAGCCTGCGGACGGACCCGCAGCGGGGGGCGCAGGAGCCAGGGGTCCATGGTTCTCTCATCACCGATGTTTCTCTCTCTCTCTCTCTCCTCCCGTCCTCTCCGACATCAATAAAAATATATTAAACAACAAAACAAACAAAAAGGTCCTCAGCGGGTGCGCGGTCTAGGGTCCACCGGTCTCTGAACTGGGAACGAGGATGAACTAAAAGCCGCCGAGCCCCGCGGGCACCTGCTTCTCGCTTTACGGAGGCAGATGCGAAACCGGCGCCAGAACCCGCCGCCGCAGGGGCTGTTCCGGGCGGGAGCCCGGCGTCCGCGGCGTCACCTCTGCGAACCGCGGCGCTGCGCTCTCTCCTTCTCCATCCGTAGGTGCTCCCGGCTCAGAGGGAGACGCCGGTCCCGGCGCGCCCCACAGGGGGTCCGACCCGCCACCTTGGGCGCACGGGACACCTCCCATCAACCAGCGACCCCGACCGGGACTCCGCTGGGCTCCGCACTCGGCGGGACACCGCACACTACGGGCGCGGCTGACTTCCGCTCAAGTTTGAGATCCTACGGGCTCGGTGACAACTCAGTGCCGCCGGTATTTTTAGCCGCCGGAGAGGGACTCCGGTGCACGGCGCTCCGCTCGTGCGCGCGCGACCCCGGGAGCACCGGCCGGACCTGCGCCTCGCCCGCCCGCGGAAGGGCTTCGGCCCCGGGCCGCCAGGCCCTCCGATGAGCTGGGGACCCGCGCGTCCCCCGAAGCGCTGCGTCCCCGCCGCTCGGCCACCGCTGAGCACTCAAGACGCGCTCGCCGCCGGCGGAGGTGCTGCCGCCCGCTCAGGCCGCCCGGCCTCGGCCCGCCCGTCCGCCTCCCGCCCGCCCCGCCGCCGCCCCCGCCCTCACCATAGTCTCGGCCGCTCCCGCCCTCGCTCCCGCCGAGCCGCCGCCGCTGCTCCCGCAGCACCGACCGCCGCCGCCGTCACCGCCGGAGCTCGGACAATAACCGGGGCCCGCCTCGCGCCGCCTCGACCAATGGCCGCTCGCCTTGCTAGTTTGAACCTCGGCGGCCACCCAATCGCACGTCTCCTTCTAACCAGTCCCCGCCCCACGGCACCTCCTTCCTAACGGCTGTTTGTTTTTGCACACGGCACGTGGGGGCGGGGCCTCCAGCCTCCACTGGACGTGCAAGTGCGCGAGTAGGGGCGGGGCCTCGCGCCGCTCTCCGCCTGTGTCCGCGGCAGAGCCTGACGAGCGGAGGGATGGACCAGTGAGGGTTGACGGTGGGAGGAGATGAGCCAATGAAAACACCGCCCGCGAGCCAGGGAGGCGGGCCTCGGGAAACCACAGCGGGATTAGCCAACCATAAGCGACTGGAGGGCGGCGGCGGTTTTCCCGCGCTTTCGCGGAGTCGGCTCTCCGGCTCTGAACTTTGTGGAAGGGCGAGGCTGTGGGCGTCGCTTCTGCCCGCGGGGCTTATGACTCCCCGGGCGTGTACGTGTTAGCGGGACTGGCATCCCGGCGGACGTCGACCCCGGCCGGCATTTCACAGGTCTCACCAGGGGGCGGGCCTGCCCGGGTGTGAAGGGCCCTGTGACAGGAGGGAAGGTAAGGACTGGAGGAGACGAGGGCCGGTGAGGAAGGAGGCCCTGACCCGGAGGCGTGGGCGGAGCCCAATAAGCCTGGACGTTAGCGGACGGGGCCCGCGCCTCCTCCCCAGTCTGAGCGCCCTGCCGGGGTGTCCCCGGGAGGCAGACGCGCCGGGGGACTAATGGCGCAGGCCCCGCAGTGCCGTCGCCCGCGCACAGCTCTGCGCCGTTAGCCGCGGCCACTGCTCCTGGGCCGAGCCCCCTCTTCCTTCCTCGACCCCCGCCCTGTGGACACGCAGCACTCAGCGTGTTTTCCGTGACCTCGTGGGCTCCGTGCAAGATCCAAATCCTCGGAGGGCGCGCATTTCCTGGCCCTGCCCCCCGCGTGCTTCGGGGCACTCGGCTTGGCCTGCGCTGGAAGCAGCCCCACCGCAGCCTCTGCCTGCTGACCATCACCCTTCAGGTGCCAGCGAAGACGTCCTCCCTTCCGGCCTCCCGACACCCTCACCCGGACGGGGTGCCGCCCGGGCCCTGCCGCCTCCGTCTTAGTGCCCGGGTTGCATTGGCTTCCCTCGCACGAGGCCGCTGTTAGGCCGCTACCCCGGGCTTGGGACAGTGCCGGGCTCCGTGAAAGTCACTGGGCCAAGGAAGGGAAACAAGGACATTTTTTAAAGCCACTGAGACAGTCACTTGGTGGAAAGGCTTGAGTTTGCAAACAGACTCCTTCACTCACTAGTGCTGTGACCTGGAGCAGCTATTCCATATCATCAGGCCCAGTGTGTCCTAGTAAAACTGGAAACTACCAAGTTACAGTAATCAAGATCGTGCCCTGGGCCCCAGCCGGTGTGGCGCAGTGGATAGAGCGTCGGCCTGCGGACTGAAGGGTCCCGGGTTCCATTTGGGTCAAGGGCACATGCCGGGGTTGCTGGCTCGATCCCAGTGTGGGGCGTGCAGGAGGCAGCCAACCAATGATTCTCTCTCATATTGATGTTTCCATCTCCCTCTCCCTTCCTCTCTGAAATTAATAAAAATATTTTTTTCCAAAAACTTAAGGAAAAAAGATAGTGTACTGGCATAAGGATAGACATAGGCACTGCACCAAGCATGAAATAATTCATGAGGGAATGCTAACTTCTTAACAGGAAACTCATTGTCTCCACTCTCCACCCCTCAGCCTTCCTGTCATTGAGATTTCCAGGAAAATGTTAGGTGGAAATAAACTGGTTCTCATCACAGACAAAGTAGTCCCTTTACTGATTTCTATGTCCTGTTTAGAGATGGGAGAGTGTGTTGAATGATCACTGATCAGTAGTCTTTTCCCACAAATTGTACTTGGCCCAAAGGAGCTCCATTGCCCACAGTCAGACCCCTTTTCAGGGGCAGCCTCCCTCCAATGATTGATGGATATTTTGCCTTAATTTGGGACAACGCTGAAGGGCCCTTCCAGCTGCAGATTTTCGTGGATGATTAACACTGCATCCCAGTTCAACTTCTGCCTCTACTTAATCCTGCTTCCTTTTTTTTCTCAGTCATGTTGCCAAGAGCATTCCACAGGAAACTTCTCGAAGGTAAATCCCCATGTAAAAGTCTGTTTCCTGAGAAATCTAACCTAAGACAATGGATTTTCTATGCAATTATTTAATCAACTTTTAAAAATTTTTAAATTAATTTTAGAGAGGAAGGGAGAGAGATAGAAACATCAATATGAGATAGAATCATGGATCAGATGCCTCCTGCACACCCCCAACTGGGGATTGAGCCAGCAACCTGGGCATGTGCCCTGCCCAGGGAATCGAACTGTGACCTGGTTCATAGGTCAATGCTCAACCACTGAGCCATGCTGGCTGGGCTATTTAATCAACTTTTGAGTGAGCAGTATATTCATATGTCCAAAATGTTAAAGGGACAAAGAACTTCCATTTACAATAGCACCTAAAAGAATAAAATACTCGGGAGTAAATTTCACAAGATTTATACTCTTTTTCTTAACGTGTTTTTATTGATTTCAGAGAGGGAGAGGGAGGGAGAGATAGAAACTGCCTCCTGCATACTCCACACTGGGGACTGAGCCCAAAACCCTGGCATGTGCCCTGATGGAATCAAACCATGATCTCCTGGTTGATAGGTCAACGCTCACACCACTGAGCTGGGCAATACTCTCTTTTTTAATGTTTTAAAAATTGATTTAAAAAAATTGATTTCAGGGAGAAGGGAGAGGAAGAGGATAGAAACATCCTATATAATAAAAGAGAAACATGCAAATTAGCTGTCCCTCCACTACACTCAAACTATGCCTACAAGCCAATCAGGAGTGAGTATGCAAATTAACCCAACTAAGATGGCGGCAGCCACGGAGCTGGAGCGAGCAGGAGGCTTGGGTTGTCCCCAGCGATGGAGGAAGCCAAGCTTCCTGCCTGCCCTGGCCGGTCCTAGGCTCCAATCAAGGCTACAAAGTTTCAGTTATAGAAGATAAATAAATCCCAGGAAAAAAAGAGGCGGGGAGATTGGGTCAACGGGGTGTGTGGCCAACCTGAAAATGGCCATCAGACCCTTATCCAGACTGGCCAGGCACCCCAGTGGGGACCCCCACCCTGAAGGGGGTGTGGCCAGCCTGAAAACGGCCCTCAGCCCCTCACCCAGACCAGGCACCCCAGCAGGACCCCCACCCTGATCCGGGACACCCTTCAGGGAAAACCAGCCGGCCCCCACCTGTGCACCAGGCCTCTATACTATATAATAAAAGGGTAAAATGCAAATTGACCCTAACAGCAGAACGACTGGGAATGACTGGTCACTATGACACACACTGACCACCAGGGGGCAGACGCTCAATGCATGAGCTGCCCCCTGGTGGTCAGTACGCTCCCACAGGGGGAGCTCTGCTCAGCCACAAGCCAGGCTGACGGCTGCCAGCACAGCAGTGGTGGCACGAGCCTCTCCCGCCTCCTCAGCAGTGCTAAGGATGACCAACTGCAGCTTAGGTCTGCTCCCCACTGGCAAGTGGACATCCTCTGAGGGCTCCAGGGCTGCCAGAGGGATGTCTGACTGCCAGCTTGGGCCCAATCCCCCAGGGAGCGAGCCTAAGCCAGCAGGTGGACATCCCCTGAGGGATCCCAGACTGGGAGAGGGCTGAGGGACCCCCCCACCGAGTGCACAAATTTTTGTGCACCGGGCCTCTAGTCAATAATGAGAGAGAATCATTGATCTGCTGTTTCCTGCATGCCCCCTCCTGGGGATTGAACCCACAACCCAGGCATGTGCCCTGATCAAGAATCAAACCACGACTTCCTGGTTCATGGGTTAATGCTCAACCACTGAGCCACACCGGTAGGCAAGATTTATACTCTTAAAACTACTAAACATTGTTGGAAAAACTAAAGATCTAGGAGAATCACAGCTTGCTGCTTTGTAGAAATTGACAAGACCATCCTAAAATTCATGTGGAAATGCAAGAGAACCAGAATAGCCAAAATAATCTTGAAAAATAATAAGTTGGCGGATGCACACTTCTTTATTTTTTATATTTTACTGGTGTTTTACAGAGAGGGAAGGAGAGGGACAGAGAGTTAGAAACATTGCTGAGAGAGAAACATCGATCAGCTGCCTCCTGCACACCCCCCATTGGGGACGTGCCCGCAACCAAGGTACGTGCCCTTGACTGGAATCGAACCTGGGACCCCCCAGTCCACAGGCCGACGCTCCATCCACTGAACCAAACCGGCCAGGGCAGATGCACACTTCTTAATTTCAAAACTACAAAGTTACAGTAATCAAGATAGAGTACTGGCATAAGGATAGACATAGGCCAAATGGAATAAATTAGAGCCCTATGGTCATTTGATATTTGACAAGGATGTCAAAAAAAGTCAATGGGAGTCCTGGCTGGGTAGATCAGTTGGTTAGAGAGTCGCCTAAAATGCTGAGGTTGTGGGTTCGATCCCTAGTCACAGCACATACAAGAATCAACCAATAAATGCATAAGTGTAATAACAAATGGATGTTTCTCTCTAAAATCAATTAAAATTTTTTTCAAAAAAATTCAGCCCTAGCTGGTTTTGCTCAGTGGATAGGGCATCAGCCTGTGGACTGAAGGGTTCCAGGTTTGATTCCGGTCAAGGGCACATGCCCGGGTAGTGGGCCTGATCCCCAGTGGGGGGCATGCGGGAGACAGCCGATCAATGATTCTCTGTCATCATTGATGTTTTTGTCTCTCTCTGTCTCCTTCCTCTCTGAAATCAATAAAAATATATTTTAAAAAATTCAATAGAGAAATCACAATCTTTTGAACAAGTGGTGCTGGAATTTCTCCTTAAAGAGAATTTGCTTCCCTTTATTTATTTATATAGAAAATGGATTGGCAGGAAATGAATCAACATGCTGAAGTGTTCCCTCGGAAGCCTTCAAAGACCAAGTGGTAGTTACAGTGTAGAAACACTGCAGCAAAACCCCCACGAATCTCCCCCACACTGTGTCTGTCCTAGAAACCTTTAGCTGACAAAGGTCTGGGAGAGTTCAGCACTTGTATCTAAAATAGAGCTTGCAGTCCCCACCAGAAAGGTATGGGTCAGATGAGGGGCAGACAGATGAGATCCCACTGTCGTGATGACTCACTTGCCTGAGCGATATCGCCAGCTGGGTTTTCCTCGCCGGAAAATTGGCAGCTGCTGGACTAGAACATTCCACATTGCTGACAACAGTTCTCCTTCCCTCAGAAGACTGTTTTCTGCCATTCTTCCTGAGAACCTCACATGCTTTCTCCTTTTTTCCCCCCTTTCTCTTTTATATTATTTACTAGAGGCCCGATGCATGAAATTCATGCAAGAGTAGACCTTCCTTTCCCCGGCTGCCGGGACCGGCTTCCCTCTGGCACCCAGGACCCGGGCTTCCCTCCAGCCGCCAGCAGGCACTCGGGACCCAGGCTTCCCTTGCAGCCCCGAGTTTGTCTGGAAGGTCTTCTGGAACGACATCCAGTCTAACTAGCATATTATGCTTTTATTATAGATACTAAAGGTGGGAACCCTGCCTTTATGTTCTGAACTATGCATTACAAGGGACGCAATATCCTATATAATAAAAGCCTAGGTGATGTCATGCACATCACAAGATGGCCACCCTCACATCGTCACAAGATGGCCGGCAGGGGAGGGCAGTTGGGGGTGGCAAGGTCAGCAAGGGAGCAATCAGGCCAGTAGGGGAGTGGTTAGGGGGCAATCAGGCAGGCACGCAGTCAAGCGGTTAGGAGCCAGCAGTCCCGGATTGTGAGAGGGATGTCTGACATATGGTTTAGGCCCAAGGAATCGGAGATTGGAGAGGATGCAGGCTGGGCTGAGGGACACTCCGCCCCCATCCATGAATTTCATTCACTGGGCCTCTAGTCTATATATATATATATAAAAGGTTAATATGCTGTGTCCCTCCGACAGTTTGACCAGTCGCTATGACGTGTACTGATCACCAGGGGGCAGATGCTCAACACAGGAGCTGCCCTGATGCGCACTGGCCATTTACAAAAAAATGGCACCATGGACCTGGCGCCAACAAAGCAACTTTGGCTTTCCCCAAGTGGGACACAGGCCCCACCACCACCCCAGAGCGACACCCCACCAAATAGCAGCCAATGCTGCCGAGACCCCATGGCCCAAAATGCAGCCCACATTCCAGCCCAGCCCGGAATGGCGGCTGTCAGTGCCGGGTAATGACGTCACATAGCAACGCCAGGCTTCCTCTCCCTAGCAACTAGCCTCCTTGCAGCTTCTTCAGCCCAGTAACACAACTTGCTTTATAACCAGGTGCAAACATTTTACAGTTTAACCAAATGTCTGTGAAGTATTTTCACGTGCCTCATCTCATTTGATCCTCACAGAAGTCCTGGAGTAAGCAGATAGGAGACTCGGTTGAATCCTATTTTCTTTTCATTAGCTGGAAAACGGAGATTTAGAAAGCTTAGAAACTTGACCCGACTGAAAAGAA
This sequence comes from Myotis yumanensis, assembly GCF_028538775.1. Classification (NCBI taxonomy): domain Eukaryota; kingdom Metazoa; phylum Chordata; class Mammalia; order Chiroptera; family Vespertilionidae; genus Myotis; species Myotis yumanensis. The sequence goes on along the minus strand of NW_027223760.1, from coordinate 84,770,059 downwards.
GTAAGAAATGGTGGACCTTGAAAATGACTTCAGGTTTTCTCACTGCGCAGAATATAGTCAAACACAGCTGCAGTTAAATATTTCACCCTTTGTTCTCCCTTTGTGATCTACAATAATAGTCTGCTTTGTATTTACTGCTGTGTTGCTATTACCTGAAAGAGAGGTTGGGGTGCTTCACTGGGCTGGAAAGTTTAGCTAAATCAGAAAGTAGGTCTAATTAAGCAAGTTTATCTCTATATATAAAGCTCTCGCTGGTGCCAATTGCACACGTGTGTTTCCATCTGTCATTGTCAATTGTGAATTTGGTTGACACTTCTATTATAGAGAAAGGGCAAGTAGCGATATTAAAATATTTCTAATTAATTTCCTTTCACTGTGCATGAATTGGTGCACCGGGCCTCTAATCCTATATAATAAAAGCCTAATATGCTAAGTGTCTGGTCGACCAGTCGACCGTTCAACCAACCAAAGCGTAATATGCTAATGATATGCTAAGGCTGCTCAACCGCTCACTATGACATGCACTGACCACCAGGGGGTAGATGCTCCGATTGGTAGATTAGCTTGCTGCTGGGGTCCAGCCGATTGGGACTGAGGGAGACGAGCCGGACACACCCTGGAGCCCCTCCCGCAGTCCCTCCCCGGCCCTGATCGTGCACCTGTGGGGTCCCTCAGCCTGGGCTGCGCCCTCTCACAATCCAGGACCCCTCAGGGGATGTCAGACAGCCAGTTTCAGCCCGATCTCGCAGGTCAGGCCAAGGGACCCCCACTGATGCACAAATTTGTGCACCAGGCCTCTAGTACAGTGATGGCAAACCTATGACACGCGTGTCAGAGGTGACACACGAACTCATTTTTTTGGTTGATTTTTCTTTGTTAAATGGCATTTAAATATATAAAATAAATATCAAAAATATAAGTCTTTGTTTTACTATGGTTGCAAATATCAAATTTCTATATGTGACACGCACCAGAGTTAAGTTAGGGTTTTTCAAAATGCTGACACGCCAAGCTCAAAAGATTCGCCATCACTGCTCTAGTATAAAAGGGCTCCGGGAATTCTCCCACTCCTTCCTTCCTCTGTCCACCTACACTGGGCCTACTTCCTCCCTGGGGTTTGGGGAAATCACTTCTTAGGATTTGAGATTCATAGAGGTGTTTTAATGAGAGGGGAGATCTGTAGCAAATTTCAGCTGCAACCCATCCTAGCTTCCTAGTCACATAAACCAGAATATTTGAACCCTAAATATACCCTCAATCCAATGTACGTTCCTTCTATTTTCTCTCCCAACTCACTAAACTATAAGTTCCATTTGGACCATATCTTCCACACCTAGTACAATATCTGGTACATAAAGAACTGAATGAATGAATTTACAAAATGATCTGGCCTCATGGTTATTAAAAAGATTTCAGTGCTGCCGAAGCCGGTTTGGCTCGGTGGATAGAGTGTCGGCCTGCGGACTGGGGGGTCCCGGGTTCGATTCCGGTCAAGGGCATGTAACTGGGTTGCGGGCGCATCCCCAGTGGGAGATGTGCGGGAGGCGGCTGATCGGTGTTTCTCTCTCATCGATGTTTCTGACTATCTCTCTCCCTTCCTCTCTGTAAAAAATCAATAAAAAAAAAAAAAAAGATTTCAGTGCTGACCACCAGGTGGCTCTCATCTCCCTAAGTACCAATGGCTCTACAGGAAACCGGACACTGTTAAAGCACCTTAAGGATTTTTGTGTGTTAAAGATACTGGAGTCACGCTGTTGGTTTATGGCAGAGTCAGGAACAGAACCTAACTCACAAAATATCAAAACTCTGAAGTCATACCCTGATACCTTGAAGTGCTGGATTCAAAAGAGCTCTTCAAGCTGTAGCCTGGCTGCACACCCAGAACTTCAGTGACAACTTTACATTAAGCTGACAAAATCAGCAGGGCTGCCCTAGCCCGTTTGGCTCAGTGGATAGAACGTTGGCCTGTGGACTGAAGGGTATTGGGTTCGATTCCGGTCAACGGCACGTACCTTGGTGGCAGGCTCCTGGCCCTGGTTGGGGACATGCAGGAAGCAACCAATTGATGTGTCTCTCTCATATTGGTATTTCTGTCTCTCCCTCTCCCTTCCACTTTCTCTAAAAATCAATGGAAAAAATATCCTCAGGTGAGGATTAAAAAAAAAAAAATTCAGCCCTGGCTGGTTTGGATCAATGGATAGAGCACTGGCTTGAGACTGAAGGGACCCAGGTTCGATTCCAGTCAAGGGCACATGCCTGGGTTGTGGGCTCGATCCCCAGTGGGGGACATACAGAAGCCAGCTGATCGGTGATTCTTGATGTTTCTAGGTCTCTTTCCCTCTCCCTCTCTGAAATCAATAAAAATATATTTTTAAAAAATTCAGCAGGGCTATAGCAGAACCAGTGCACCAGGGTGAATGCTTCCGGAGGCCTCTGTCAGTTAGTGACAACAGCTAATTTCCCCAGAACGTTTGTGATTTCTGCAGTGAGGCTCCAAGTGGGGTTTGACCATCAGCAGCAGCTTCACCTGGCAACTTGCTAGAAATGCAGCTTCTCACACTCCACCCAGACCAGCTGAACCAGAAGCTCAGGAATTGGCGTTTAAGAAGCCCTCCAAGTGACTGAGGCATATTCAAGCGTTCTATGTGAATCAAGCCCCCAGGTTCTCTCAGTGAGGGCGCTGCTGACACAATATTTCACAACTCCATTTGCAAAACTTTTTTCAAAATGAGCTATTTTGGGGTTTAAGTATTGATGTAGGTAATTTCAGCACAGCAGCCTAGGTTAAGGCCGTGTTTGAGTCCTTTGCAATCCTGCATTTTTTTTGTTTTCCTCTAGCAGATTCCCAGTCCTTCCTCCCTTTCTCTTCCTTATACCACAAGATCCCACATCCTCTCATCCTAACAAGATAAAACACTATGACCCAAAGATTCTGGTCCAGTTGGTCAGGGTGGTACTTGGGGGCATCAGCATCCAAGTGCTTCTGCAGTTAGCATTGAGAACCACCGGTGTATTGAAGTGTGTGTATGTATGTGTGGTGGGAGTACTTACTTTACTGGCTAGTTTATAGTGAGAGGCTTTAATATAAAGAAAATGTGGGCCTGGCTGGCATGGCTCAGTGGTTGAGTGTCGACCTATGAACCAGGTCACAGTTGCAAAGCTCAATCCCCAGTGGGGGGCATGCAGGAGGCAGCCAATCAGTGATTCTTCTCTCACCATTGATGTTTTTCTCTCTCTCCCTCTCCCTTCCTCTCTGAAATCAACTTTTTAAAAAAAGTTGCCAGTTCTGTTCCATCAAGGCACATGCCAGGCAGGGTTGTGGGCTTGATTCCCAGTAAGGGGCATGCAGGAGGCAGCCAATCAATGTTTCTCTTCCTTTCTCTCAAAAATCAATAACAAAATATTTTTAAAAATGGTTCCATTTCTAATATGATAGGTATCAATTATTATAGCCCTGAAAGGTAAAGAACTCCTTGAGTAAATTTTGAGTGTAAAGGGGCTTCTGAGATGAAAAACATTGGGAACCATGGCTGGGATCTACAGACATAACAATTTTCTGTTTCTTTTAATGTTAGCTTAAGACTGGCCTACTGGCCCTAGCTGGTTTGGCTCAGTGGATAGAGCGTTAGCTTGAAGACTGAACGTTCCCAGGTTTCATTCCAGTCAAGGGCACTAAAAAAAAAAAAAAAAAAAAAAAGACTGGCTTATCCACTCTGTAGGAAGTCAGTTATGATGACACACGAGGGCAGTGTCTTTACACCCACTGGAAATGATAGGGCCCAAAAGCCAAGAGAATAGGAAGAAACAAGTGGCCTGTCTGGGAAACGAACCAAAGCACAAAATTCATTGCAACTTTGGTTTACTCCACAGACTGCTTACTAATTAGAAATGGGAACCAGAGGAAGATGGAATATACTAGTACAATGACTTGTAAGTCATTTCAGTGGAAACTCACCCAACCCCAGACCCATCTGAGCCCCAGCAGAGGCTGTGTGGCACCTCCCTCCCCGTCACCAGGTAATTCTTTAAATTAGAGACACCAGCACAAGACTGTCATTCACTTTTCCGCATACTTTATTTGTTACAAACATACAATTTTTTAAATATAGACTGTAAAACTCCATTTGCAAAAGTCTGCTATTGTAAGGAGTACACACCAGCAGTAAGGATTCTTAAACTTTTTTCTGTGAGTTTTTCTGTCAGTTTTGCTAGTTAGTGGTAATTACGGGACCCGCCATTTTAGAGACCTGTCTGAAGCAGCCCTGCTCATCTCAAAATTGACCGCAATCTGAGCTTCAACCTCCAGGCAGTGAGATCAACAGCCCATCTAGACTCTGCTTTTGAACATTTTCAGGAAGTATGGTTTCTGAATGGATACTGCACTTTACGGATTTGTTTGAATTGCCCATGTAGCTGTTTGTTAAAGTGCATTCTTCTTTTAAAAAATAAGAGGAATAATCTTTACTCTTTAATCAAGGTACTTTAAAAATGAACTTTTTGGTCTCTCAGCAGATATTCCCAAGTTGATCCTATTACTACAAATTTTAGTGTTCTATTTACAAATATTTATAGGGTTACAGGTGGAGGGGACCTTATACATGGAAAGGTGCGGCTTCTTTTGAAGCAGAAGTCAGTCCTACAAATTCACACATAAGAACACACACTTGGTTTACAATGCACAGCAGGTGGGTATTTACACAGACTGAAGACACCCCAAAAACCCCTTTAAAGTAACTTCCATAGCTTCTCAGCCTTCCAGCCAAGATCAATTGTAAAGTGACTTTCAACCTTAGCTCTAGCTGCACATCTGATTATATCAGGAAGCTGCCTCCTGCTGTCAAGATTTGGTTTTACTTCATTCAATGCCTATGGATTCTCTACCAGCAGGACATCAGCCTCACTTTGGAGTGAAGACTCTAATGTAAGGAAGCCCTGATAGATATGACTGGAAACATCCCAGAATACAAATGGACTTTTTAAAATGATCATGGAAAAATACCTGCATGTATTTGCAAAAGGAAGCATAAATCCCCACTAATTTCCCTAGAACTTTAATCTTAATATTATTCAAATATTGATCATTGAAAAAACTCAAAATATACTTGGCCTGCTACCACAACATGCAAAACTGCCCACTCTTGATAAGTATGCCCTGCTCGATTTAAACTGTTTCTGCACTTGCCCAATCTATTAACTTCTAGGAAATCACAGAGCTTTTTATAGAGGTGGCATGTGGACTGGGAGAAAAGGGTCTACATCTCATATCTGAAGAGCTGGAAACAAAACTCCCAAATTCCTACACATGTGCTTAGTGACAGAATTTTTTCAATTTACTTAGGACTCTCCCCACAGTTATTTGTTCCCAAAAAAGCAATTTTAAAAGGGGAAATATACTACTTGCTCAGCTATTTTCAAATATAAAGATTTTTTTGAATCAACCTGATCTTGTGACACAGGGTAAGAGTGGGGACAAAAGTTTGCCTTTAAGGAATAAGGGTTGGTCTAAATCAATTTTCTTGAAAGAATTAGCCATTGAAATTGAAGATAGGAAAAAAAAATGCTAGTGGACAATGAATTTGGACAGGTCTATTGTTTTCTCTCCAATATTCTGAGCCCACATTTCTTCATACCAAAGATATTGGCAGTGAGACACTTTACATAAAACAGGGAAAATGAAATTTGCTCCTAGATTCAAAATCTGTTAATTACAAATACAGTCATATTCTCTTGCTGCTGTTCTAACGTCTTTGCCTGTCCCAATCGGAATCTCTAATTCAAGAGGCATGAGTTAGATTTTCAAATGAAAAGCAAAAGATTGTGAATAAAGGTGATTACATTGATGATATATTTCCTATTTCATTAGGAAATATACATTCATAAAGGTCTTACTTGGATCAGAGGTACAGATAACAATTGGAAATTACTTAATAAATCTTCATGATGCAATTTTGTTATTTTTTCATTTTCCAAATTTAATTTTTGGTACTGATAATTGCTGAAATAAGAGTCTGATGAAACGAAGTTTTAAGACTGCGAATGGTGACTTTAAGTAACAAAGTTAGCTGTAACAAGAGTCTATCTCTTAAAAAAAAAAGAGTCTATCTCTTGAAACTTCTGGGGTCTAACATTTAAAAATTAATGGGTACTTTTCTAGATTAAAAATGGGAAGTTTTAATTTGCTATTTCTATCTTTTATTTGGAATTTCAAACAGGAGATCGACATGCACTTTTTCTTTTTTGTCTATATTTTTCTTAAGGTAAATGAGTTTTTTCTTTTCTATAAACTATCTCCCCCTGCCCCCAGACCCACCTATATACTCATTATTCAGTTTATTCAATGGGAATAGTAACTGTTTATGAAGACATCTAATTGATTTACAGTACTCTAAAACTAACCCTGAAAACTGAACCTCATTCATTTACTATAACTTCAGTGCTGTTGCTGACAAAAAAAGTTACCTTAAGGCTCAAGGGAAACAAACGTATAAACTGTGAATGCAGTATTGTTCACTATCCCATCCATTGGAAGCTAGCAAAATGCATTCTGGATCAATAATACAAACTTTCTAACATTAGGAAAGATTTCTACTCTTCATACACAGAGTTAGAATAATATTCATAAGCAGATTATCTAGGGGAGCCTGAGAAACCATGATCCACATCACACAAAGAGTCCGTGTATTTCATGATCAAAAAGTGCTTTTTCTTGAGAAATATGTCAGGGTTAAATGGCAATATACAATGTAAAATCACTCCACACTTTCTCAAGTGAAGTACAAAATGGAAAAGGAGCAAAAACATGGGAGGCTCTGCCCTTTGAACAGGCCTTATGCATGTGACTTTTAAGGGTGTATTAAATTAAAATAGTTTTTAAAGAGTTAACAGTGGGATTTTACACCACTATATATATTCTAAAACCTGAGATTGGACATCAAAGCAATCAACTTTGTACTTATTAGAGCAATTCTGATACTTCCTAAAAACAGAAGACAACTCAATTGAATTAATAACTCCCAGATCAAAACCATTAAATTTCCCCAATCAAAAAGGAGACCAATCACAAACACATTAAGTACTAAGAGTGCTGCAGAACGACTCTTGGCAAATGAGTCATTTTTACATAAGCCAAAGTCACTTTTCTCCTTCCCCTTCTCACCAATCAAGGCCACACTATTTTCAAATGAATATCTACTGAGAGATCAGTTGTGCATTAGACAAAGTACCATAATTGGGTTAAAATGAAAAAAAGTTTACAGTGAAGAATACTTATGTGCATAGCTTACACACTCAAGCGTCTCCTTAATTTCATCCACCTCAAGGCAAGGTAGACGCAAGCAAATTGTCACCTTTTCATACCTTGTGTAGATCATTCTATACCCCCCTGTAAAGCCAGTCAAGGTCACATGTAACAAAGCATCCTCAGCAACTATAGTGCCTGAAGTGTGCAGCCGTTTACAGACCACTCAATATGAGGGCATTATTATAACCAGCCTCTTCTGCCCACAACCCTGCATTTTCAGATAAGACAGGATAATTGTTTTGTTTTGAGAAAACTGAAGCTTGAATCTCTTAAAAGACCTGCAATTTATTGCAAAGTGATCGAGAGGTAACAAAGGAAGCAGGTTAATGGCTGCCTGGACCCAAGACCTCTCAATCATTTTGCAGTAAATATTATGGAAAGTGACCTGACAAGCAGCCATGTCTGTCTCACAGCTACAGTCGCTTGCACCACCTACACGCCTCCCATAGTAACATAGGGTGTCTGGGTTTTGGTTTGGTTTTCGCTTTGATTTTTGGTGCCATCCAGATTTACACTTTGTTCTGTGCAGCATATGCACTGACAACTTCCTCTGCTGATGAGAACTGTAGTTCTACACGAATGACAGGTAGGGACAATAGAAACCAGAAAGGAATTATGGGATATACTCAGAGTTTCTTGCTCTTTCAATTCTGTTCCTAAAATTGTGGACTTTTTTCACTTCTGTAACTGCAGCAGTTTGAGAAATGAACATTCTACCAATTATTAGGAAAGACATTTTACTTCCCTATTTCTCTGGAATATAACGATTTTGAGCATGTCATTAGCTGCAATGTTTGCCAAAGTCAAAAACAAGCCCTAAATCACTGTGTATAGCAGTGGTTGAAAACAAAACATTTTCTGCCTGGATTTAACAGATTATTTCCTTTAATAAGCAATATCTATGACTGAGTTCTGAAAGATGGCCCGTTAATACCGCCTTGTTGAACAAACCACACATTAAAAGTGTAGTTTCTATTGTCCCTAGTTACTGGAAGGAGGATCAGTGAAATGCTACAATCAATCCACATCCTTCTGTAGCCTTCCTGCAGTAGGAAGAGAGGCCATCAACCACCTTGCAGGAGAAACAAACCTTTGAGATTGGTTAAGACTTAAAACCCACCACTATGACATTTACCACTTAATCTTACATAGGCAGGTCAAAAATTTTAATATAAATTACTTTTCCAACACATAGCTTATGCATTCTTTGCTCCTTTTTTTTGGAGGATTCTCAAATTGATTATCTAAAGATTTACATATGATATATTACTGTTACATGGTCTAATGACTAAGAAAATTTCTCTGGTAACCAAAGCTGATTCCATATATGGTAGTGTTCTTGGCATATATTCTATATGCCTCAGACCACTTCCACATTCTTTCTATTCAGCTAATTATAGCTTAGTAGCCACGGGTGAGGATTGTGAAGACCCTGTCATTTCTACAGAATAGAAAGGCAAGGCTAGTTACTGCAATTCAGCCAAACAAAAGAACAGAAAAAAAGAGTAAACCAACCCCTTAAAAAGGAGAGGTACCGCACCTTTGCAAAATTGAACTGGCTCACTGCAGCTGAGCAACAGAACCACCACTGAAGCAAGAAAACAAGTTGGTCTATACAGGAATTGTACATGATTTCAAAACAAAAGTTACAGCGGTCAACTAATAGCTGCAACCTTAATTTTCATTGCTGCCTCAAAGTTTGAAACTAAACAGTTTCTGCAAACCTAATGCTAGCTTCTCAGCTCCTTTACTAAAACTACTTAGGGATTTGTTCTCCGCAGCAAAGAAATAAAACACTCAAAACACATAGGTAAATACAGCAGGACATCATTGAAAACAGCTGCCTTGTAGTACAAAATACAGTACAAGTATACGGATGTCATTAAAACATCGAAAATACTATTGCTCCCATACAATTTAGGAAACATTCTTTGCAACGGAGAAAATTTAAAAAAAAAAGAAAAGCTTTAAAAAAATCTGTTTAAAAACTCTACTGTGGACGATGAGAGTAGAGAAATTGTCTGAAAAGGGCACCAATGTTTGTGGCTCTTCCACTTTTTTTTAAAATCTAAGATTAATAATATTCTGAATCACAGTCTAATTTGTAAAAAAGCCTCATTTTATATACATAATTATTTCCCTCCCTCTCAGCCACAATGCATGAAAACGACCTTTTTGTATATTACTTAATTCCTAATAAATACAAAAAGATTGTATATATTGAATAATACCAAAATAAGATAATAAAAAGGGTATGCAATAAATTAAAAGGCAGCTCAAATAAAGGGCAGTCATGCAGTTAAAAAAAACAACCACTAAGATTGTGGAGGTGGGGTTACTTGCCTCTTGGTTGAGAAGGTGTTGCACAAAGCATACCTGAAAAACTTTGGAAAGAACATAGCTCCCATTTGATTCAAAGTTACCTAGGTCTATGACACTCAAATACCTTTTGATGGGGTGGCATTAACTTGATTAGTAAAATCACTTCTACTGAAAATCCATTTAAAATATAGAAGAGGCGATCCTTGAAAACCCCAACTTTTATTCTTGAAAGACAGCTGGATAAACTGGCAAAAGCCAGTTTTGTTGAAATTTCAAGATGGTATAAAAATGCTTCCATATAGTCAGCATATTCCCGTTCACTTCGGCTCCATTCAGATGGATTTCAATTTCCAAAGGGCACACTGCTTGCTAGACACACATCCATCTTTTGCCAACATTGATTGTGAGGTACTAATACAATGGATCAAGTTTTTAAAATTTTATTTAAAAAGAATAAATGATGCTGGAATTCTGGACCTGAGGATCTTTAGTATTTGAACAAATCCACAGATTAAACTGAAGGTAGAGGAAGACTTCAGTTTTCGTTATTTCCAACTTTTCTGTTAGACGTATATTCCATTAAAGCTCAGGCTTGTAGCCACACTGTTCCTTTTTCAAGTTTTGTGGTTTAAAATCCAGACAACCAGTGGCCGAAACAGCCGAATTAGCCTTAATTCACTGGCTCACATGGTGGAGCCACAGGGATCTGGCTCTCATTCATACCTAAGCCATTTCTTGGTAATGACCTCCATGTTTAAGAGATCAGGGGGAAGAACTTTAGTGAGCAGCAACCAATCCACTCAAACAGTTTTTTCCTTGTGCTTTATGCCTGATTTTTTCTTGTGCCTATCTCAGCAACCCAGATGTAAAACTGCTCTTTCATCTTCAAAATTTTTTGCCAACTTTTAAAATATTTTAGTAACCAATTCCAGTTCAAGGTTTGACTTGTGAATCCATTTGCATCCTGGAAGACAATTCTGCAAAGACAAGACACTGGCCTTGGTCCAGATATGGTGCAAAGCCTTTAATCTTCAACAAAATGGACCCAATTTGTTTTCGTATTCCCCGTTGACTTTTTGAATTCCTATTTTGCCTTGTCCATGATTAAAGTTGCATTCCTTTTCATTAAACCTGTACCCTCAGAACTGGGTAACTGCAAAGGTCTCTCTCTTCTCAAGAATTCCATGAAGACCTAAATCCAAAATGCTGATTTCAATGGAGGTGAAGGAATAGACACTGCAATAGTAAGGTCTGGAGAGATCTTTAGGTTCCCAAGCACAACACAAGTTCAGCTGTTCTCACGAGGTCTGGGAAACTCGGAAGTGTTCCTTGGCCCAGGGTGTGGGAGGACCTAGCCCCCACCGGGGTTACCCCGATGGGCGTCGGACCCTCAGCGGGGAAACCACAGAAGCTGGGACTATTTTGCTCGGGTGAGGAGACGCTGTTCTCTTTGCAGGTTGCTGTCCGCTCCTTGGAACTTGACGGCTTTTTTTCTCTAATTGTCCGTGACTGTCCTCTTATGGTGATGTCTCGTAATCAACTACATTATTTTAAATGTTGTTTTCTCCCTGTGGGCCTCCCCTGCTCCCCCACCAGCTCACTGGGGACGAGACGAGGGGATGGAGGTGGGGGCGGAGGCCCGAGGGGAAGCGGCGCGTTTCAGTCCTCATCCACCTCCTCGCCCTCGGACTCGTCCCCGCCGCCGCTGCCCCCGCCGCGCCGCTCGTAGAGCTTATCCCGCTGGCGCTCCTGGATCTCCTTCATCTCCTCCGCATACCGGCAGAAGGCGCCCCCGAACTTTCCCCAGGCCTTGAAGGGGACGGTGATGGCGTTGCGGTAGGACGGCTTCACCTCGCTCACGCGCAGGAACACCCCGTACTTGTTGCAGCCCACGTCGAAGAAGAAGCGCTTCGAGTCCACCGTGATGGAGGTGCCTTCCGGGAGCTCCCCGTACGGGCCGCCGCCGGGGCCCGCGCCGCCGCCCGCGCCGCCCGCCAGCTCGTCGTCGTCGCCGCCGTAGTCGTCGATGAGCTTGGCCAGCGCGTCGCGGAACTCGATGAGGCCCTGCGCGGGCAGCGCGATCGTCTGGCCGCTCTGCAGGCCGCCGGGCGCGGGGCCGCCGCCGCGCGTGACGGTCTGGCGGATGCGCAGGAAGCGGCCGCGCTGGTTCTCCTTGAGGTCCAGGTAGTACTTGCGGTTCTCGCGCACCAGGAACTCGCTCTTGAGCGCGCGCCGCGGCCCGCCGCCCTCCTCGGCCGCCGCCGCCGCCACCTGCTCGGGGCTGCTGGGGCCCAGCTGCGCGTAGTGCTCGATGAAGTCGCCCAGGTAGTCGCGGAACTCGGCGGCCACGGCCATGGACAGCGTGAGGCGGCTCTTGGAGCCGCCCGCGCCCACCTCGGCGATCTTGAGGAAGCGGCCCTTGGCGTTCTGCTTCACGTCCAGGTAGAAGCGCTTGTTCTGGATGTCGAGCCGCTTCGAGGCCAGCTCCTGCGTCTCCTGCTCGCCGCCGCCGCCGCGGGGCGCGGGCTGGAAGCCGCCGGGCCCGCCGCCGCCGCCGCCGCGCTCGCTGCCGCTGTCGCCGTCCGCCATCTTCTCGGCCGCCGCGCCCTGGCCGCCGCCGCCGCCGCGCCCTGGCCGCCGCCCGCAGCCCGCCGCGCTCGCGCCCCCCGCCCTCCGCCCCGCGGCTCGCTCTCCGCGGCCCCCCAGCCTCGCCGCCGGCCCGCTCACTCTCTCCGGCCGCTCATCGCCGGCCGCCGCCCCCCACCGCCCCCGCGCCCCGCCCCGCCACTTCCGCCTGGTCCGCGCTGGCTTCCGGCGCGCGCGCGCGTGACGCCGCCCGTCACGCCCACCTTGTCCTCGCGGCCGGAAGCGCCGCGCGCGGCGGCGGCGGCGGCGGCGCAGAGAAGTGACGTCACGGAGAGGCGCGGGGAGCGTGAAGGGGACGGGACGCTTCCTGCGGGTGGCGCCGCTGTCACGGGCGGGCCCGGCCCTCGGCGCCCGCTGGTGTAGACAGAGGCGGGCCCGGGGCTCGTCGGCCCTCGCAGCAGATCGGCCTCCCGACGGGACGGCGGGCGGGCAGTGGACGCAGTGTTGGTCCCGGGGACCTCGCACGAGGCCTGGGACGTACGTGGGCGCGTCAGCGCCACTCCGACCCGGGAAGCGGGGTGAAGGCCGAGCCGGGACGTGGCGGGGGCGCCGCGCGCAGGGCAGGAGGACCCACGCCGCGGGTGACGGGCGCCCGGGCCTGCACCCTCCCAGCCCCGTGGCCGCAGGCGGACCAGCGAGCCCGTCTCCCCCCGGTTACAGGGGATGGTGGGCCCGCCTCCGGGTGGGTGTGAGGGTGGCTTGTGGTGCAGTTCATGGCAAAGAAGGTGCACGAGCTCGGGGAGGCCCGGGGCCGAGCTGTCCCGGCCGGTCTTCGGGGAGAGCCCCCCTCCCCTCCCCCACCGCCCCCCACCCCCGGGAAGCGCCCCCGCCCCTCCTCTCCCTCCTCGCGGCTCCCCGCGGGTCCGCGTGCTGGATCGCAGGCCTTTCTTCTCCAGTGAATCCTTTTTGGCGATGGATGCCAGTCGATTGCGTTTTATAGCCGGTAAACGAGATAAAGCATAAAAAACACACAGACGGACACAGGAAGCGCTAAGCTGCAGTTTCCTAAGAGACGCCAGGTCCTTCCTAGTTCCTGGGAGCCGGACACCTCGGGCCCCGTGCCGGCCTCGGCACCACGCCCGCCTCCCGTGGTTAGAACAACAGCTTCCAGCCGAGCACGGGGTTCGGGGGGAGACGAATCTGGGGCCTGGACCGTCCGGTCTGGGGGGTCTGGGGGGTCGGGCATTGTGAATCCCCGGGGGAGGAGTGTGACGTCAGGCCTCACCGGCCGCCATGGAAGATGCCCACGCAGCTCCGCCTCCGATGTCCTGCCAACCAGGCCCCTTCCCTGCACGGGGACCCCGACAGGGAGGACGCTCTATCCCCCCCCCCCCCCCGTTCGTTTCTTACCAGTTGGGTTTTAACAGTCAAGTTCTCATTTAGAGTCAGATGGACTGTGTGAAGATGGATGAACAGACCTCCTTTAGGTGGGAACGGGAGAGCCCGTGGGAGAGACGTTACCCGAACCGGAAGGTGCCCCCTCTCCCCCGGGAGGCACGGCCTACTGCACGGCCCAGCAGGAGGGGGGCCCCTCCAGGAACCACGATGGCCACCGCCCTCCTAACGCAGTTTCCTCCGGTGCATCCTTTGTTGGCAGCCCCGCTGCCCGCAGCCTCGCCTCTAAAAGAACGTGCCTTTCCGTTGGTCTCTGGACTGAACCCCGGTTCACCTGCCTTTGGACCGAATGTCCTGATTTATTGTTCCCAATAAACCCCTTTGCTGGAGAAATAGCTGGCGGTTTAAGGTCAGCAATTGCTTTGGTTCCTTGTAAGTTTCATTCTTTCCTTTTACACATAGGATCAAATACCCTATCACAGTGGTCGGCAAACTGCGGCTCGCGAGCCACATGCGGCTCTTTGGCGCCTTGAGTGTGGCTCTTCCTAAGCCTTAGGAGTACCCTAATTAAGTTAATAACAGTGTTCCTACGTATATAGTCTAAGTTTAAAAAATCTGGCTCTCAAAAGAAATTTTAGTCGTTGTCCCGTTGATATTTGGCTCTGTTGACTAATGAGTTTGCCGACCACTGCCCTATCATAATATTCAATAATCATGTTTTGTTTTTTGTTTTTCCAGAATTTTTACAGTTTGATTTTTAAAATATATGTGGTTATATATTTATATTTTATGTTGAACTCTAGTCTAGCTGGGATGTATTTTGGTGTGTGGTATGAACTGAAGAATCTAAAACATTTCTTTCAAATAACCAATTGTCCCAGTACTATTTATTGGCTAACCCTCCAAGGACAGATCTCAACAGGTGGAGATGGATGTAGCTTATGTGGGGCAGAGGGAACATTTGTTCCCAGATGGCTAGAAGTCTAGTAGGCTGGAGCCCCAGATCTGTGAGGTGGGAGTGATGAACAACAGAGTGGAAGGTGGCTAGACTCGGGGAGACCTGATTTGTAGGCAGGAGGGAGGTTGGACTGGAGCCAAGGGGGAGCCCCTGGAGCTGTGTGCATAGAGTGTGATGCCTCCCCTCTGTGTTCCCAGGAGGTGGTCCGTGATCGAGGACAGCGTGCGTGCGCTCAATGAGGAGGCAGGACTGGACATGGCTGGTGGAGAGGGAAGGGAAATGTGGGGTTCGGGCAGGAGAAGGTCAAGATTTAAAAACCCAACATGGAGATGAGAGAGGATGCTGTGAGTGACCAGCTCCCACGGCTGTTCTAGAAGGATGAGTTTTTGTTTCATTGATTTAATATGTTTTTTAAAAATATATTTCTGTTGATTTCAGAGAGGAAGAGGAAAAGAGAGAGAGAGAAATCAATGATGAGAGAGCATCATTGATTAGCCGCCTCCTGCACACCCACCACTGGGGATCGAGTCCACAACACAGGCCTGTGCCCTGACCGAGAATCGAACTGTGACCTCCTGATTCGTAGGCCAACGCTCAACCGCGGAGCCGTGCTGGTCGGGCAAGTGTGAGTTCTTGTTGGAGATGGCAGGGAACGCTGAACTGAGACCTTAGAGGGCCCAATGCTGCAGAGTGAGGTGCCCCCTCCCACGAAAGTCCCAATAAACTCCGCTACGGAATGAGCTGCTGCTTTGATGCATTTTTGGAATATTAAACATTTTCCCCGGAAGTATATTCCTTCTCGGTGGCCTTAAGCACCTGTTGTGGCCGCCTGGTGGCAAATCTGGCATGAACGAGGGCCTCTCAGTGCCGGCACGTTAAACCTGAGGAGCTGGCTGGGTGCCCGGAGGAGGCGTGCACGCAGCTGTGGACCCAGACAAGCGAGTGAAGAACAGGGCCAGCAGCAGGGATGCAGGCTTGGGAGCTGCCAGTGGATGGGGTGGGCTTGACGTCCGCTTCCAAGGGCTGCATAGAGCAGTCGGGGACAGGCGAACGAGATCAGGGGAGAGAGAGGCCAAGGGGTCCGAGGTTTGGGTCCGTGCGGAGACGGCATGGACCCTTCCCACTCGCCCTGGAAAGGTGCTGGGAGGACCCAGATCCTGAGGAGAGGAGCAGAGGCCGCAGCCCAAGTCTCCCTTTCTTTTCGTGAAAAGAGAAAGGGAGAGGGAGAGAGAGAAACATCAATGATAAGAGAGAATCATGGATCGGCTGCCTCCTGCACGCCCCACACTGGGGATTGAGCTTGCAACCCGGGCCTGTGCCCTGACCGGGAACTGAACCCGTGACCTCCCGGTTCATAGGTCGACACTCAACCACTGGGCCTTGCTGGCCGGGCTCCAGTCTCCCTTTCTAACTCCTGTCTCTGACTCTGCCACTGTGCGGGGAGTGTGGAAGGCAGATGCCACAGGGCTAACGAGAGAATCCCTGGGCGGGAGTGTGGGCTGGAGGCTGCCGAGGTGACAGGGCGGAGGAGGACTGTAGGTGGCAGAAGGAAGCATGAGGCTGCCTCAGGGAAGGGGCCAGACCCTGGGGGGCCAGGAGGTGTTCTTTTTCTTCTGAGGCCAAGGAGAGAGGCGGAGGCAACCAATCCATGTGTCTCTCACATCGATGTTTCTCTCTCTGTCTCTCCCCTGCCTCCCTTCCACTCTCTCTCAATGGAAAAAAATATCGTCAGGTGAGGATTTGAAAAAATAAAATATAAAAAATAACACCCTGGGCCCTTCCAGAGGCCGGAGGCTCTAACCCCACCTGTTTGTCCACACAGCCAGCGTCCCACGTGGCCCAGGAGCCCCCAAGGGTGTCTGTGTCCTCACTCCACCCGGCCCCACCGCACCCTCCACCTGGCGGTGACAGGCCCTGCCCTGGCATCAGGGAGGGAGGTGTGCGAAGCTTGGGCGCGGCCTTGCCCTGGATGGTGTTGCTCGCGGTTGTGTGGGCTCCAGGTCCTGTAAAGACCCGGTGAGGGGGAGCAGGCACATAAAACCCGGACCTACCTTGTCTGTGTTTGGGGGATATGTTTGTTGGACGAGCGCGTTGAAACCCCAACCCAACGAATAGAAACAGAACTGTTGAAAAGTGTGTCAGCTGCATGGTAAACAGGCCTGAGGAGGCCATAACTGGGGTCCCTCAGCCCTACACAGCAGGGGGGCTGTCCCCAGCCACAGGGGCCATAGGGGCGAGGCCCCCCCCCGCCCCCCTCAGTTGCCCTCAGCTCGGCAGGCCCAGCTGTGCTCACAAGGCCTCCAGGCAGGCTCTCCTCTCAGCTGCTGGGGGAACAGGTGTGCCCTTTCCAACCGCCCCTGAGGTCACTTGTGGTCTCTCCATGGAGCCGGACAATGGCCATCTGTTCTGACTTCTCATTTCATCGAGAAAATCCCAGAATGCTGTCCTCCCTGCGACACATCCTGGACGCGGCTCTGCCTCCCCCACTCCTTCCAGAAGGCGTCTGGCTCAGACCCTGCCCCACCTGCTCCCCGTCTGCTCCTCGCCCAGTTAGACCCAGCCCTCCCGCAGGCTGGAGGCCGCACAGCAAGGCCCTGTGATCAGGGATGGAGGCGGCCGCAGTAATGACGCTGGCCTGAGCCACAGCCTTTAAAGAAACCTTCACCTGAGGAAGGCAGGAACCCCAGGGGCACTTCCTGAGCTCTGCAGGCGGGTGTCCAACAGTCCCCTCGGCCGCGTGTGCTTTGTCAATCCTCATCTGAGGGTATTTTCCATAGATTTTTAGAGAGAGTGGAAGGGAGAGAAGGAGAGAGAGAAACATCGATGTGATGTGAGAGACACAATCAATGGGTTGCCTCCCACACACACCCCAACTAGGGCCAGGGAATCAAACCTGCAACCGGGGTATGTGCCCTTGACAGGGAATTGAACCCAGGATTTGTTGGTGTGTGGGCTGATGCTCTAACCGCTGAGCCGGGCCAACAGGGCCCCTCAGCCCTGTGCGAAAGCCCTGGTCCCCCCGCGTGGGCTGCAGGGGCTTCCTTGGTGGGGAATGCCATGCCAGCCACGCTCTCTCCCTGCTCCTGATGAGCGAGGAATTCTTCACACAATCGTCTGTGCCTGTGCTCCTGCCTCCGTCCCTTCCCGCGGCCACCGCTGGGGTCCGGGTGGCCCCTCGGTGAGCAGCGATGGTCTGAGCTGTAACCGCTTTGCGGTGAGCTGTCCCCTCCTCACATGCCCTGGTCTCGGTCACCCTGGGATTCCCTCCTTTTGGCCACTGGCTCTGGCTGGCTGTCCTGCCCGCCTCCCTCTCAGACTCCAAGGGGTGAGACCGGTGCAGCTCCCTCCAGCCCTGGCACCGGCTGTACCCACCGTGGGAGGCTCAGCCGTGCCATCTGGTCCCAAGCCCGCTGGCCATGCATGAATTTACCCACGAATGGAGCCCAACATGGAGGGATTTATCATCGGTATTTGTAAAGTAGATATTTTAGGAAACGTTTATAGAAATATTTTTAAATATGTTTTTATTGATTTCAGAGAGAGGAAGGGAGAGGGGAATAGAGAGAAACATCCATGATGAGAGAGAATCATGGATTGGCTGCCTCCTGCAGGCCCCCCTGGGGCTGGAGCCCACAACCCGGGCCTGTGCCCCGACGGGGAATCAAACTGTGACCTCCTGGTTCCTAGGTCAACGCTCAACCACTGAGCAAGGCCAGCAGGGCACGTGCTGTGTTTTGCCACATCCGTGTGTCAAAGCATCCGAGTGTCAGAGCACCTGGGTGTCAGAGCATCCGTGTGTCAGAGCATCCGTGTGTCAGAGCACCTGGGTGTCAGAGCATCCGTGTGTCAGAGCATCCGTGTGTCAGAGCACCTGGGTGTCAGAGCACCTGGGTGTCAGAGCACCTGGGTGTCAGAGCGTCCGTGTGTCAGAGCATCCGTGTGTCAGAGCATCCGGGTGTCAGAGCATCCGTCTGTCAGAGCGTCCGTGCGTCAGAGCACCTGGGTGTCAGAGCATCCGTGTGTCAGAGCGCCCGTGTGTCAGAGCGTCCGTGTGTCAGAGCACCTGGGTGTCAGAGCACCTGGGTGTCAGAGCATCCGTGTGTCAGAGCATCCGTGTGTCAGAGCACCTGGGTGTCAGAGCATCCGTGTGTCAGAGCACCTGGGTGTCAGAGCATCCGTGTGTCAGAGCATCCGTGTGTCAGAGCACCTGGGTGTCAGAGCACCTGGGTGTCAGAGCATCCGTGTGTCAGAGCATCCGTGTGTCAGAGCACCTGGGTGTCAGAGCACCTGGGTGTCAGAGCATCCGTGTGTCAGAGCATCCGTGTGTCAGAGCACCTGGGTGTCAGAGCACCTGGGTGTTAGAGCATCCGTGTGTCAGAGCATCCGGGTGTCAGAGCACCTGGGTGTCAGAGCACCTGGGTGTCAGAGCATCCGGGTGTCAGAGCATCCGTGTGTCAGAGCATCCGTGTGTCAGAGCACCTGGGTGTCAGAGCATCCGTGTGTCAGAGCATCCGTGTGTCAGAGCACCTGGGTGTCAGAGCACCTGGGTGTGGGGACAGTGGATTGAGCTGGTGGTCAGGGTGGAGGGTGGTCGTGGGGGCTCAACTCCCCGTCTCCCAGGGTCTCGGGGCAGAAAGAGCCCGAGTGTTGGCACCTGAGCCCCGTTTTCCTCAGTCGAGAAATGAGAGTGTGAACCTCGAAGGTGAGCTGTGAGGTCAAGTGAGGTGTGAGTCAAAGGGCTTTGAAGGCCCTGGCTGGTGTGGCTCAGTGGATAGAGCATTGGCCTGCAGACTAAAGGGTCCCAGGTTCGATTCTGGTCAAGGGCACATGCCGGGTTGCAGGCTCGACCCCCAGTGAGGGGTGTGCAGCTGATGAATGATTCTCTCTCACCACTGATGTTTCTCTCTCTCCCTCTCCCTTCCTCTCTGAAATAAAAAAAAAGGGCTTTGAAGATGTCGGAAATGATGCCCCAGCTTGCTGTGGGCCAGGCCCGCACTTAGGGTGGGAAATTCAGACCCGGCAGCGTCCGCCTCAGTCCCTCTCCCTTCGGGGACTTTGACGGGTCACTGCTTCCGCCTGGGCCTCTGCTCGGCTGCCTGCTAAGGGTGCTGTTCTGGACGGTCCCCGAGCTTCAGTGGGGAGCCCAGAGGGGCCCACCGCCGGCAGGTCCCGGGGTTCCATCCGGACGGGGTGCCACCCGAGGGGTGTGCACAGGGCCTCCCCCGGCCAGGGCTGCGCTGTAGGGAGGGGTCCAGCCTCGAGCTGAGCAGGTGGGGAAACCGGAAACCGGAGGCCCGCAGCAGCGTCATGCCTGCCCCCTGGTGGCCAGTCCCGAGCCTTGCGTGGCACAGGAAGCTCCAGGCAAGGCGAAGGGGATGGAGGGGGGGATCTGAGGGTGTGCGAGGGGGGACACCCCAGGCTGATGATGACATCAGCACCTTCACGGGTCAGAAGCCCTGATGGCACATGCAAGACCCGAGGTGTCATTGAGTGTCAATTTCGTGTCAAAATACAAGTCTGCAAACAGGCACCAGGCCTGGCTCCTGATGGGAAAGGAAGGTATTTGGGGGAAATCGGGGGAAGTGCGCGGTGACAGTGCGAGCGAGGAATGGGGGCTCGGACAGAGGGAGCGCGGCCAATGGACAGTGTCGGGCGGCTTCAGGGCGTCGTTCACCCTGAAATGCTGTCAGCTCTGCTGCCGGTTCGAACATTTTCAGGATAAAATGCTGGGGAAGGTCTTCCCCGAGCAGGTGACCGCTGAGCTGGCCGCCACGTGGGCACCAGTGGGGGGGTGGCCTCTTTTTCCCTGGGATCGGAGCTCAGGCCCGGTGTTTGGGGGTGCTGATGAGCGGGAACAGGGAGGCTGAGTCTGGAGGGGGTGCCCACCGTCCCAAGATGGTGCCCAAGTGGTGGACAGGGGAGGCCGGGCTTTCACAGGACACGTTCCCGTAGGTGGGGGACCCACTGCTGCTCTGTGTGCCCTGGGGTCTGGCTGCTCCTTAAGAGAAGTGGGCAGGGCAGGAGGCCCAGGGGCCTGACAGGCAGGAGGCCCAGGGGCCTGACAGGCAGGGGGAGGGCAGAACGGGACCCACCCAGTTTTTAAAAAAAAAAATGTTTTTATTGACTTCAGAGAGGAAGGGAGAGGGAGAGAGAAATAGAAACATCCGTGATGAGAGAGAATCATGGATCGGCTGCCTCCTCCTGCACATCCCACACTGGGGATGGAGCCCACAACCTGGGCCTGTGCCCTGACTGGGAATCGGACCCTGACCTCCTGGTTCATAGGTCGATGCTCAACCACTGAGCCACGCCAGCCAGGCAGAGACCAGCCAGTTTTAATGACAAGCGCAAGTGAAATCCATGGGTCTGCCGTCCTTGGGGCTGGCTCCGCCGCACCCTCAGGGACCGGGCGTCCCGGCACAGCCAGGACAGGACCAGGCCCTGGCCAGGATTCTGCGCCCTACGGGGAACCCCGAGATGTAGGCAGCCTCTGGTTTCTGCTCAGCTCCAAGGCCACAGCCAGGGCCCTCCCCCAGCACCAGGCAGCGGCTATGGGAGCAGTCGGTTCTATCACATATTATAGTCTGATTAGTATAATCTAATGTGTTATTGCCGTAAAAGTGCTCATTGAGTTCACTGCAATCATTCATAGTTTAAAAGTTTTATGAGCATCATCCTGGCAGACAACTGTCATTTCAATTAAAAATAAATTACAGTAAAAAATTACTGATTGAGTCTTGAGAATAGCCAAGAGAACTGTATGATCTTGCTCTAAAATTACATGTGAGACTCGAGCTGGTTTGGCTCAGTGGATAGAGCGTCAGCCTGTGGACTGAAGGGTCCTGGGTTCGTTTCTGGTCAAGGGCTCGCTGTACCTCAGTTGCAGGCTTGAGCCGGGGTGTGTGTGCGGGAGGCAACTAATCGATGTGTCTCTCTCACATCGATGTTTCTCTGTCTTTCCCCCTCCCTTCTATTCTCTTAAAAGAAAAAATCAATGGAAAATATCCTCGGGTGAGGATTAACAAAAAAGTATTACATTTAAATTGCACGTGAGAAATGGTGCGAACCTGAAGGCTGCCTGGCAGCCCCGGGAAGCTGCGTCCGGCCTGGTGCGTGGCTGCCACCTGCTGACCTGGCTCTCCCAGGACCCAGAGACTGAAGTGGATGGGAGACGAGCGGCCCCGAGAGGGTGGCAGTCGGAGCTGTGGGGTGACCGTTCCCCAGCCTCCCTGATGGAGGTGTCTGTGCCCAGACTGGTCGTTGACACGTGGGGACTGGGAAGGCAGGAGCGGGGCGGGAGGGGGGGGATTGCAGGGCGAGGGCTGGGCCCCCATGGCAGCCCCGTGTCCCTGCAGAGGTGCTGGCCGCCCACAGCGTGCGTGTGGGTGCAGCAGATGCGAGCTACACAGTGGCCGAGACTTGGGGGTTGCGATGGTTCTTGGGCACAACACCAGCACCTGCCTGGGAGTGCTCCTACCTGGTCGGGTGGTCAGGCATCGGCGTGACGCGGGGCGCGGGTGCCTGGATCTGCCCCACTCACCCCCTGGGGGCCCAGGCCAGTCACTGACCTCCCGTCCCCCACTCCTGCCCTCACTCCGACCTTGTGAAGCACCCAGCACAGTGGTTCGTAGTGACAGGTGGCGAGTGTAAGGGCCACGGCGTCAGGGGTGGGACGGCCTGACTCGTGATTGGAGTCCATAACGGGGTCTGTCCCCTTCTCCCCCTGCCGCCCCCCTGGGACTGGTTCTCAGACCCCGAGGCCCAGGAAGCGCCCCCTGGCTGCTGCACCCTCTCTGGAGGTAGGCACCCCGCGTAGGCTCTGGGCCCTGGGCGTGCACCTGCCCCCCCAGCGCTGGGCCCCCCATGTTGCCAGGTGGGGTGTGCGGTGCCCCCCGGCTCCCACCCTGAGCCTTGTGTCAGCCAGTGATGCTCACAGCCGCCTGCAGGACCACAAAGGGCGCGGCCGCCTGTGGCCAGGGCAGCTGTGTCCGTGTGGGGTGCTCTGTGGGAGGCGGGGAGCTGCAGCCCCCCAGGCCAGACCTCCAGGCCGGACAGAGACAGCAGCTCTCCCAGGGCAGGGGCGCCGGACAAGAAACTGGCAGGAGGCAACTCCGAGCGCCCGGGACAGTGACCAGGGGAAGCCTCAGGGGGCTGAGCCCTTCAGGGAAGGGTCCATGCCGGGGGACAGTCTGGAGCCCACAGCGGGGGCCGGGGAGCCTCTCAGACCCCGGGCTTCACCCCCAGCAGACAGTCCCCAGGCCGCCTCCTCCTCCCGTTCAGGGCACCCGCGGGGGTCAGCAGAGACGCTGGGGTGGCATTTGCCAAGCAGGAGCGATGTCCACCCACAGACACAAGCCCAGGGGCAGGCGTGACGTCCTTTATTGCCCGGCGCTGGCGTGCTCGGGGGCGGGCGGGGCGGAGGGGCCGCCGTGCTTGGGGAGGCCGGCCGGCCCCTGCACAGGCAGAGGCTCAGCTGCTTGGCCACAGGAGGGTGTAGGAGCCACGGCTGCAGCGGAAGTCGGGCTCGGGCTGCTCTGGCCGGGGCTCCACGGACACCAGGCGCCGGGCGCCGCGCTGGCTCAGGGGGATGCAGTCAGACACTCGGACCTCCAGCGGGCGGCCCTCCCTGGAGCGGACGGGAGAGGTCAGGTGCGGACGGGCAGGGGGACAAGTGGGCAGGTGGGGAGACAGGCAGGGTGGCAGGACCCGAGGCCCCGAACCCCCCATCGCCCCTCCCCACCTCACCCCCCCAGCTCACCCCTGGCAGTGTCCGGCCAGCACGCCCACCAGCTCCCCCACGCGGTTGTCCAGCGGCGGCCTCGAGCGGTGCAGACACACCACCAGGTCGTCCTGACCCTTCAAGTGCAGCACCACCAGCTGGTCCCGCCCGCTGGTCACGCTCAGCCCCGTCACCTGGGGGTCAGGGTCAGGGTCAGAGGGAGCAAGTCCTCCTCCTGACCCCCAGGACCCAGCCTCTGGGGCCCCACCCGCTGCTCCTCCGTGGGTCCCCAGGTCCCCTTCCCGCCTTGTGGCTCTAGCGTGCCTGCGGTACTGGGGGGACTGAGGGGCTGGCCTTCCTCCTGAGCAGCCACACCCCCTGGGTCTGCACAGGGACCTGGACCCACCCGGGCCAATCCGTGCCCCGAGGGCACAGGAGCTGGGGCTCCCGGGGCCAGTGAGCCACAGGACGGGGGGAGGGAGAGCTCCCAGCCACACAGGTGTGGGGAGAGGGCCCACCTGGGGGCTGAGTAGGGAGTGTGGGGACGGGGCTGTGCCCGCAGGAAGCCATGCAGGCTGCTGCTGGTGGTGGGGGGGCATCCTGAGCGGAGACTGTTCTAGGAAGTCCCAGGCACCCCAGGCAGGGGGGAGGGGAGGGGGCCATGGACGCTGCTCCGCCCCACAGGCTCACCAAGTCCAGGGGCACGGCCCGCATCACCCGGTACTGCCGGCCGGGCTCCAGCTTGTACACGTGCCGGTCGGTGAGCAGCAGGGCGCGGTCCCGCCTCTTGTTGAAGCGGTTCACCTTGGGGGCAGATGCTGGGGTCAGTGCCCCCCGGGCACCCCCCGCCCCGCCCTGTGTTCTCCCTGCCTGGGCTGGAGCTGGCCACTTCCCAGTGTCAGGGCAGCTGGGAGACCGCTCCCCACCGCCCACCGCCCGCCGCCCGCCGCCCGCCGCCCGCCGCCCGCCGCCCACCGCCCGCCACCCGCCCACAGCTCACCACCCGCCGCCCGCCGCCCGCCGCCCGCCGCCCGCCGCCCGCCGCCCACCGCTCACCTTGCGGACGTGGCTGGAGAAGAGCACCGCCCCGAAGCCGTCCTTGTCCCGAAGCGACTTCAGGCGCTGAGCGAACAGGCTGGAGGCGGCAGGGTTGTCGGCGGCCTGAGCACAGATGGGGGCAGCTTGGGACGGGGTCTGGGACCATGTTCGACTGGCAGCCACTCTGGAGAGTGGCACAGCCACCCTGACCTTGGGAACCCAGGTCGGGCGGGGCATGCGCCGCCTTTGCTGGGCCACCCGCTACCCTGAGGGCCAGCACAGACCTCACCGCCTGAGGGTCAAGACATCAGGTTTCTGTCCTCCACGCTGGCCCCTGCCTGCTCCTCAGGCCAGACCTGGACCTCGGCAGATGGACGCTAAGAAGGCAGCAGCCAGCGGGGACCAGGCCCCCCCATGCCAACGTCCCTGGGCCCCTTCTCCTGCAATCCAGGCCAGGGGCCTGCGGGCAGCACCCGCCCACTGAGGGCCAAGGGGAGCTCTGGCCGGGATGCCAACCGAGCTTGGGGGGGCTGTGTCCGAGGACAGGGGTTTGGACTGCCCCTGAGATTGGGGGGCGGTGTTCTTGAGAATAAGGGGTTGGCCTTAGAAGGGGGGGCAGGAATGGGAGCAGGGCCCAGGATGCTCCCTGAAGCCCAGGCCAGTGGTTCTGAGTGAAAACACTTAAACTTCAGGCTGGCGGGCGTGGCTCAGTTGACCAGGAGGTCATGGTTCGATTCCCGGTCAGGACACTTACCCCGGTTTCAAGGTTGATCCCCAGTGTGGGGTGTGAAGGAGGCAGCGGATCAATGATTCTCTCTAATCATTGATGTTTCTATCTCTCTCTCTCCCTCTCCCTTCCTCTCTGAAATCAATAAAAAAATAAATTTAGGCCCTAACCGGTTTGGCTCAGTGGATAGAGCGTCAGCCTGCGGACTGAAGGGTCCCAGGTTCGATTCCGGTCAAGGGCATGTACCTGGGTTGTGGGCACATCCCCAGTTGGGGGTTTGCAGGAGGCAGCTGATCGATGTTTCTCTCTCATCTGTTTCTCATCGATGTTTCTAACTCTCTATCCCTCTCCCTTCCTCTCTGTAAAAAAATCAATAAAATATATTTTAAAAAATAAATATAAAACAAACCAAAAACCTCCACAATGCCCTAGCCAGTTTGGCTCAATGGCTAGAGTCTCAGCCTGTGGAACAAAAGGTCCCAGGTTCGATTCCCAGTTGCGGGCTCGATCCTCAGTAGCGGGTGTGTGGGAAGCAGCCGATCAATGATTCTTTCTCATCATCATTGATGTTTCTATCTATCTCGTCCTCTCCCTTCCTCTGAAATCAGTAAAAATATATATTTTAAATAACAACAACAACAACAACACTTAAACTTCAGAGGCAGAGGCCCCTCGGGCCCAGCCTGGCACTCACGGAGGACAGGTAGTCTCGCAGCCAGGCCCGTCGGCAGCCCCAGTCCGGCCGCAGCTCCTGCAGGGCCCCCATGGCGGCCACCTTGGCCTTGATCTGGGCCATGTCCGAGGGGGGGATGTTCTTCACCAGCTGCCGTGCCCGCCACCTGCAGGGACAGGTGCTCAGAGGGGCCTGAGCAGCCCCAGGTTCCCACCCCAGGTCCTGCCTCTCACTCTCAGCCTGGCCCTGGCCACCCCTCCTGCTGAGCTGCTGGTCACCCTGTGGCCCTCCTCCCGGAGAACTCCTCAGCCTGCAAAGCCCCACGCCCAGCCCCGCCACCACCCTCCCCTGCAGGCTGTGTCCCCTCCGGTGCCCAGCGTGGTGGGACCGCAGGGTCTGCTACCAACTGTGGAGTTCTGGCCGGTGTGGCTCAGTGGATAGAGCGGCGGCCTGCGGACTGAGGGGTCCCTGGTTGATTCCGGTCAAGGGCAAAGGCCCGGGTTGCGGGCTGGATCCCCAGTAGGGGGCGTGCAGGAGGCAGCCACTCAAAGATTCTCTCTCATCATTGATGTTTCCATCTCTGCCCCTCTCCCTTCCTCTCTGAAATCAATAAAGATATATTTTTAAAAGCAAACAAACAAAAAAGCTGTGGAGCAGCCGGCTTTCCCGATGTGTCCACCGGTCGCGCGGGGCTCGGAGTTGGGGTGGGGTGGGGGTGCACGGGCTGGGCGGGAAGGAGCGGGAGGGGGGGCGGGGGGGGGGGGCCCCGACCTGCAGAAGAGCGCGCGGCAGGCGTCCTGGAAGGGCTGCAGCACGGCCGGGGGCGGCGGCCAGGCCAGGTCGCGGCCGAAGAGCGGGGGCTGCCGCGCGGCCTGGAACCGCTGGTGCAGCTCCACCAGGTGAGCGCGCACCTTGTGCCTCCGGTAGCAGCGCATGATGGTGTAGGCGGCGCGCAGGCGGCGGCAGCGCCACCGCGCCAGGGTGCCCCTCCAGGCCTGGGGGACAGGGTCAGGGGGACCGGGTCAGGCCCTGCCCCACTCCCGCAACCCCGCCTCTGCCCACCCACTGCCTGAGAGCTGGTGCGGCTCGCCTGCCCTGGCTCCCGGGAGCGCCCCACCCGGCCTGCCCCAGCCCCAGCCCCAGCCCCAGCCTCTGCACAACCCCGGGGGAAGCTGCTCCCCTGAGCCCGCCCCCCCCAAGTGCCCCCGGGAGAAGACACATGACCAGGGGCAGGGGCAGAGGAAGCCCTTCCCACCCAGCAGGTGTCCACCTGGACTCTGACCTGCGTCAGCCTCCACTCCCAGGAAACCCTAGAGGGAGGGCGTCCCCGACGACGACCACCCAACCCAGACCACAGGCCTGCGAGGCAGGCAGCCCAGTGACCACAGATTAAAACTGACTTAAGCAACGTTGCCTGGATCGCAACTTTGGACCCGAAAGGCACAGACGGGAGAGGACGGGGGCTGAGGCGGAGGCGCCTGCCAGCAGCGGGTCACCCCTGGTCTCGGACAACAGTGTGTGTCATGGTCCAGGTTTGATGCCGGGTCAAGGGCACATGCCTGGGCTGCAGGTTTGAGCCTTGTTGCCCCTGTGGGGTGAGTGTGGGAGGCAGCCAATCGATGGGTGTGTCTCTCTCACATCCGTGTTTCTCTCTCCTCCCCTCCCGTCCACTCTCTTAAAAAAAATCAATGAAAAAATACCCTCACTCCTTGGGTGAGGATTTAAAACAGCAACACAAATGCCTGCGCTGGAGGAGCAGCAGCGGGGGCCACGTGCCTGTCACTGGGTGGGATTTGGTTCCCGAGTGGGACAGGTAACAGCGGACGCCGGACGCGGGTGGAACAGGATGCGCCGGCGGCAGGTGCTCAGACAGGAGGGACATTGCAGGGGTGGAGTTCTGGGTCAGCGTGGCCAGGTGGCCACGAAGGCGGACGGGCCTGTGGACCCGACCCACACTTTTTGCTTAAGTCAGTTTCAGTCGTGGTCTGGTCTGTCTCCAGAAGTCCTGCTCGTGTGCACGCCCCTCCCCTCCCCTTCCCCACGTGCATGCCCCCCCCACGTGCACGCCCCTCCCCTTCCCCGCGTGCATGCCCCCCCACGTGCACGCCCCACCCCGCCCCCACGTGCATGCCCCCCCGCGTGCACGCCCCTCCCCTCCCCCACGTGCACGCCCCTCCCCCACGTGCACGCCCGCCCCCCCCCCACAACCCGCGCTCCCGCAGGCGCACCTTCTGCAGCAGCAGCACGATGATGGGCACCAGGCGCGCGCGGCTCTGCTCCAGAGTCACCAGCGTCCGCGGCGAGCGGATGAAGAGCTTGCTGCGCCCGAAGGCCACGTCCCCCTGCAGCCCGTGCTGCTCCAGGAGGGCGCCCACGGCCTCGCGGTCCGAGCCCAGCAGGTGGTTGGGCCACGTGTACTCGCAGGTCATCTTGTACCTGGAACCACGGGGCAGGCGGTGGGTGCCAGGCCCCGGGGAGCGGAAGGGGGGGCAGCCGCCCCCACGTGCCACTCACACTAGCCCCGCCCACACCCACACTCCCGCCCCCTCCAGCCCCCAACAAATCCCACCCCGCCCCTATCTGCCCCGCCCCCTCCTGGGTTCCCGAGGGTCCCGTGGACTGTGTCCCTCGGTGCGGCTGTCGGGACCCCGTCCCCTCGCCCCTCGGACCCGCACGGGCCGGGCCGGGAAGCGGGTGGGAAGCGGGCGGCGGTACCTGAGCAGGAAGCGCGGGTACGGCTGTCGGGAGGCGAAGCCGGCCCTGCGGACCCGCACGTTCTCCAGGAGCCCCAGGTAGGCGACCTGGTGGCGGCAGTGCGCCTCGTCCAGCCGCGCGGCCGCCTTGTCCTGGTTGGGCTTGATGCAGCGCACGTAGAAGGGCTCCTGGGGGGGGGCGCCGGCGTCTTAGGGGACCCGCCCTCTGCGGGAGACCCCATCCCTCCCCCCCGGGACGCGCAGGGCGGTACCTTGGAGGCCAGGTTGTCCACCAGCGCCACCATGGAGTTCTTGAAGAGCGTGCCGGCCGTCAGCGGGCGCTTGGTCACCTCCGTGATGTCCTGCTGCCCGTCCGGCCACATGGCCCGCAGCGTGGGGTCCGAGCTGTGGACACAGCACCCGTGGAGCAGCCGGGGAGGCAGCCCCCCCGAGTGGCTGCAGGTCTCCCCTGCGGGCAGGGCCACCCCATCCTGCGGCCGCTGCGCACTCACCT
This sequence comes from Myotis yumanensis, assembly GCF_028538775.1. Taxonomy (NCBI): domain Eukaryota; kingdom Metazoa; phylum Chordata; class Mammalia; order Chiroptera; family Vespertilionidae; genus Myotis; species Myotis yumanensis. Next base: position 84,741,134 of record NW_027223760.1, on the reverse strand, counting down.
GTTGTACAGCAGCCGCTTGAAGTCCTGGAAGAGGGCGTCTCTGTTCTTGTCGATGAAGCCCAGCACGGAGTACCTGGGGGCCGGGGCGTGAGGGGCTGGGGCTGCCTCCCCGCCCTGACCTCGCAGGCCAGCCTCTCCCTCCCCGGCCCTGACCTCGCAGGCCAGCCTCTCCCTCCCCGGCCCTGACCTCGCAGGCCAGCCTCTCCCGCCCCGGCCCTGACCTCGCAGGCCAGCCTCTCCCTCCCCGGCCCTGTCCTCGCGGGCCAGCCTCTCCCTCCCTGGCAGTTTCTCTCCTAAAGAGAGTCCAGAGGTTGTGCCCTGGCTCTGGACCCAAATCTCATAGCCCTGAATCCTGCTCTAGCGCATACATGCTGTGTGGCCTGGGACAAGTTACTGAACCTCTCTGTGCTCAGAAAAGCGCCTGGGCATCAGCAACTGCATTACAGCCAGGAACTCCCAAGTCACGGTCTGGTTTTTTTTTGTGTGTGTTTTTAAAATATATGTTTGCCTTGGCTGGTGTGGCTCAGTGGATAGAGTGTTGGCCTGCAGACTGAAGGGTCCTGGGTTTGATTCCCGGTCATGACCAGCTTGCGGGCTCAGTCCCCAGTGGGGGATGTGCAGGAGGTAGCTGATCCATGATTCTCTCTCATTATTGATGTTTCTCTCTCTCTCTCTCCCTCTCCCTTTCTCTCTAAAATCAATAAAAATATATAAAAATTAAAAAAAATTGGAGGGGGCAAAAGGGAGGATGGAAGGTGCGATGGGGACCTTACGTGACATCTCCCGCGTAGTGCCTGATCCGGAAGTCCCGGCCGAACTCCATGGTCTTGTCCGTGGGGCAGAGCTGTGGGGGGACAGCCAGGGTCAGGGTGTGAAGGGGTCTGCAGGGCGGGGGGGGGGGGGGCAGTCTTGCAGGGGAGGCTGGGCCGAGCTGGGTGTGGGGTGGGCGACCACTGGGGCGGCACCTGGCGGCTGGTGTAGTGCGGGTGGTGGCGGTGGTGCGTGTCCAGGCTCTGCAGGAAGATGCGGTCGGTGATGGTGCCCGCGCTGCAGCAGGCCTCGTCCAGCACGGCCAGGACGCCGCGGTGCGGCCGCTCCACCAGGTCCACGATGGTGGCGTTGTTGAAGAACTCCACCTGGGAGAGTGAGGTAGGGCGAGCGGGGGGGCTCCGGGCCCGGGCCCACACCACCCCGCCAGGCCTCAGGGCGCAGGGGCGGGCACTCACGCTCTGCCAGGCGATGCCCTCCCGCTCGTACTCCTCCTGCTCCTGCTTCAGGATGAGCTGGATGAACAGCTGCTGCAGTTTCTCATTGCAGTAGTTGATGCAGAACTGCTCGAAGCTGGGCCAGGCCGCCAGCGTCATGCTCGGCCCGTGGGCTCCCACCGCCTGCCCAGCCCAGCCCCAGCCCAGCCCCAGCCCCAGCCCAGCCCCAGCCCAGCCCCAGCCCCAGCCCAGCCCCAGCCCAGCCCCAGCCCCAGCCCCAGCCCCAGCCCCAGCCCCAGCCCCTGCCCAGCTCCTGCCCTGGGGTCAGGGACCAGCCAGGACGGACACCAGACATCTTATTCCCCAGCCAACCCAGCTTCCCCAGGACAGCGGGGGGCCCTGGCGGTTGGGGTCAGAGCTGGGTCTCCCACCTGTTGACAGGGAACACTTCGAAGCCGTAGATGTCCAACACGCCAATGACCGTGTCCTTGCCGTCCCGCCGGGCGTCCCTGCCCCGGGGTTCCATGACGCTGTTGATCCGGTTCACCACCCATTCAAATAGCCGCTGGTACACTGCCTGGGGAGAGCTGGGCTGCTTCGGGCTGCGTTTGACTTTGCCTCCCCCAGGAAGGCCTCCTGGGTTCCTCCCCAGGCTGCCTGTCCCCAGGGTACCTTGGCGCCGGCGTCCCGAGCGTAGCTGGCCTCGGCCACGGTGTGGCCCTTCTCGATGACTTCCCTGCCCCCAGAGGCCACGGTGCGGGACAGCAGGCAGCGCAGCACCTGCTCCCGGGGGGTGGCCGTCAGCTCGGCCACGTGGTCCACCAGCACCTCCTCGGCCACAGCCAGGTGCCCCTCCTCCGTCTCCACAAACTCGATATTTCCCTGGTGATGGGGAAACCGGGAAGAGTCAGGCTGCACGGCCCAGGCCGGGGAGGAGCCTGCATACCTTTGCCCCCGGGAAGGAGCAAGGGATGGCAGGGATTCAGCCCGAGATGAGGGCCCCCAGCAGCCAGAGGCTCCCTGCCAGCCAAGCCTGCTGGCTCTGTGCTACCCCCCGCCGCCCCCCCCCCCCCCCCCCCCGCCCCACCTCAGAGAGGATGCAGGCTCAGAGCAACCGCCCACAGCCACACCGCTCTCAGGAGTCAGAAGCACCAGCAGGTCCCCACGGTGCTCGGCTTCCTGGTGGGGACGCCCTTGCCTGCTGTGTGGGCTCGTCCACCAGACACGGACCAGGCAGCTTGCAGGCTGCATCCTGGGCACACGGGGCCCATGGCTCGGGGTGTCTCGAGGGAGCCCACAGCCCAAGCAGCTGGGAGGAGGGGCAGCTCCGTGGCTGCCCTGTCAGAGGCCAGTCTTCCCCCGCCCCCCGCCCCCCCCCCGCCCCGGGCGGTGCGACGACAGGACAGCAGGTGGCGGTGCCAGCCCAGGCAGCGGGCTCACCAGGTGCAGGATGGCAGCCAGGATCCGGTGCACAGACCCCATCTCCTCAGCGCTGAAGCCGATCACCTGCATGGCCTCCATCACCGCCCGGTGGTGGCTCCTCTCCTCGCTCTCCGAGGCCTGGGGGAGAGGGGGCTCAGCACCCCAGCGCAGGCTCACCCACTGCATCCTGCCCCCCAGGCCCTGCAGGTGCCCCGACGGCCAGCACCCGAGCGCCGGGTGCCCACTCACACTGAGCCCCGCGCCCTGGCGGGTGAAGCTGTACAGGGCGGGGTTTCTCTGCAGGTGCAGGTCCTGCAGCTCTGCGTCCTCACAGCCTCGCAGCACCTGCGGGACACACCCTGGGGTCAGGCCCCGCGACAGCACAGACGTCCCTTCAGCCCCGGGTGACCCCGCCAGCCAGGGGAGCTCGTGGCGGCGTGGACACGGCCCTGGTGCAGGGAGAGCCCCTTCAGGCTCAGACGCACTGTGGACACCTCCAAGGTCCAGGCGGAAGGCACCTCGGGCAGAGGCAGGCGTGCTGTGTCCGGGGCAACCCACCCCAGAGAGGGCGAGAGGGGGCGGGAAGGGGCCGCCCTGCCTGCCCACCTGCCTGCCTGGCTCACCTGATAGAAGGCGTGGAAGTTCCTCTCACCCACGTGCTGCTTGAGGACCCGAGACTGAGGAGAGAGGGGAAGCTGGGCCCGTGTCTGGGTGGACAGGGACCCCCAGGGGACAGGCCCCAGAGCCCCAAGGCAGTGCAGGGAGCAGCGGGGCTGGCCTGGCCACAGAGGGAGCCCCACCCTGCGCATCTGGGACATCAAAGAAGGTAAGTCCCTGCCCCAGGGCCGTGGGCCTCGAGGGAGGCCTGGGCAACACCTTTTCTTTTCTTTCTTTTTTTTTTTTTAAGGGTAAGTTCGGCTCCTTAATTCTCTCAACGTCTTTTTTTATTTACTAGGGGCCCAGTGCACGAAATTCATACATGGGGGGTCCCCTCAGCCCAGCCTGCATGCTCTCCAATCCGAGATCCCTTGGGGGATGTTCGACTCCCTCTCACAATCCGGGAGTGCTGGCTCCTAACCGCTCACCTGCCTGCCTGCCTGCCTGATTGACCCTAACTGCCCCCCCTGCTGGCCTGGTCACTCCTAACTGCCTCCCCCCCACCCCCCGCTGGCCTGGTTGCCCCTTACTGCCCCCCTGCCAGTCTGGTCACACCCAACTGCCCCACTCTGTCGGCCTGGTCACCCCTAACTGCCCCCCCCCCCATGGCCAGGTTGCCCCCAACTGCCCCCCCTGCTGGGCTGGTCACCCCATGCAGCCTGCTGTTTGGTCGTCCATCTGGTTGTTTTGGTCGTGATGGCCCCTGGCTTTTTATATATTAGGATTTTAAGCCTCACCCAAGGATATTTTTCCATTGATTTTTAGAGAGAGTAGAAGAGGGAGGGAAAGACAGAGAGAAACATCAATTGGTTGCCTCCTACACACGCCCTGACCAGGGCCCAGACCATGGAGGAGCCTGCAACTGAGGTATGTGCCCTCAACCAGAATCAAACCTGGGACCCTCCAGTCCATAGCTGACACTTTATCTACTGAGCCAAAATGGCTAGGGCATAACCCACCTTTTTTCTTTTCTTTCTTTTCTTTGTTTTTAAACATACAGGCTAATTAATATTTATGTATTTTTGTTAGTCCTTACCTGAGGATACTTTTCCGCTGATTTTTAGAGAGAGTGGAAGGGAAGGGAAGAGACACAGAGAGAGAAACATCGATGTGAGAGAGAGACATCCACTCATATTGATTGGCTGCGTCCTGCACATGCCTAGACCAAGCTGGGGGACTGAGCCTGCAACCGAGGTATGTGCCCTTGACTGGAATCGAACCAGGGACCCTTCAGTCCAAGGGCCCATGCTCTACCTACTGAGCCAAACTGGCCAGGGCCAACCCACCTTCTCCAGCAAGTAGCTGTGGATGTGCCCCCCAACGGGGTCTCCCTTGAAGTCGAAGTTGATGTCCATGTACTTGCCGAAGCGGCTGGAGTTGTGGTTGCGGTTGGTGCGGGCGTTCCCGAAGGCCTCCAGCACGCAGGTGGACCTGAGCAGCACGTCCTTGACCCTGAACGGAGGGCAGGGTGGGGCTGCATCGCAGACACCTCGAGCCGGGGACCTGTTCATCCTACGGTGTCCCGGGCTGAGACCCACCCGCACTTCCCCTTGCAGGCTGAGGGCGCTTCCTCCTGAGACTCTGGAGGGCCCCGCCGGGCCCCGTGCCAGGCCAGGTCACCCCCCGCCGGGCCCCGTGCCAGGCCAGGTCGCCCCCCGCCGGGCCCCGTGCCAGGCCAGGTCACCTCCCTCTGGCCACGGGTGCTCAGCGGCATCTTCCCCACCAGCCCCACGTCACAGGAAGAGCAGGTTCCCCCACAGGAAACCGCTCCTGCCAGGCTGGGGAGCAAGCCCTGCTTTCCAGCTCCCAGCCTCACCGGTACCTGGCTGGGCCTCACCTCCCCTCGCCCGGGACTCAGGGGTGTCTCCGCTCTCCCGTCCCTGCCTAGCCCGCGCCTCACCTCTCCACCTCGGCCCTCTGGCTGGGGTTGGTGACGGCCGCGATGTACTGCATGATGTGCTTGCTGGCCTCCGTCTTCCCCGCCCCGCTCTCCCCTGCGGACAGACGGACAGACGGACAGGCAGAATGGGCGTGCGGCCTGGCCCCCCTCTCCTCTGGTGTCCTCCCACCACCAAAGCGAAGCTGCGGGCCGCGGGTACCTGAGATCACAATGCAGGTGTCCCTGGCCCTGCGCTTCATCGCCCGGTAGGCGGCGTTGGCCACGGCGTACAGGTGGGGCGGCCGCTCGTACAGCTCACGGCCCTGGTACCTGGCGATGGCCTCGGGCCCGTAGAGGGGCAGCTCCTGGTAGGGGTTGACGGACACCAGCACCTCGCCGATGTAGGTGTAGATGCGGCCCTTCTGGAACCTGGTGGGGGCAGGGCTGCTCCTCAGCCCTCAGGCGAGGCCCAGCACCCAGCTCCCGGGCCCTGCCCACCCGGGACAAGGGAGGGGGGTGGCCCTGTCCCCCGGGGCCCACCCCACTGCTCTCCGTGGGCCCTGATGGCACAGGAGGAGTGGCCCCCATTTTAGGAAGGGACTGGACTTGCCCAGAGCCACCCTGGGCCAGCAGGTAGGAAGGAGCCGGGCTGGAGGCAGAGGGAGGGGCCTCCGCTGTTTCCTGTTGGTCTGGGGCCTGGGCGGGGACCCAGTGGCAGAAAGGAGCCCCGCCCAGCCCCACCCAGATGGCAGGGCCTGGGAGGGGTGCAGGGAGGGAGCCCCCAGCACATCCTGACCTCTCACCCCTGCCCTTGGGGAACAGGCCACCAGCGGGGTGCCTGCTCCCCGGGGTGTGTGGGAGCTGCCCTTCCCCTGCACCCATCGGGGTTCCTCTTCCTCAGCCGCCTCGCCTCTGACTGTGGGGGTTCCCTGGCTGCACCCTCTCCCGGCACCCAGCACCCTCGCGGATGCTTTCTTTTGTGCCCCGAGTGGCTGAGTGGCCGGGCTTAGCATCTGGGTGGGGCCGGGGCCGGGGGCCGGGGCCAGGGAGGCCGTCCCATGAGCCGGTTGGTGTGAATGAGCTGCCGTCATGCCCGGCTCAGTGCCATCGAAAGAGCTCACTCTGTCCCCAACCCCACAATCTGCCAGGGGCCGCCTGCCTTCCGCCCGCCCCGTCACCACCTATCCCGCTCCTCCCTGCCCTGTGCCCTCCTCCTTTGGAAACTGGGCCCCAGGTCACGCTCCCAGTTGTGCCCTGCAGCACCCCACACTCCCCCCAAGACTCATTCAGCTGCCCACTTCCTCAGAGCACCCAGGGCTCAGCAGGGCCCCACGCGGGGGATGGGGTGCCCACCCATCTGGGAGCTGGTTTGGGTGCTGGGCAGGAAATCATGGCTTGTGTGAGAGGCAGGGGCCTGGGGAGTTGGTGCCAGCACTGGCCAGCCACCTGGCCCTGAGGGGTCAGTCCTGCCGGGCTGCCAGGCCCCCCTGCAGTGACCCAGGCCCAGATGGGGGTCTGGGTGGCTGTGTGTCCCTCACCCCCTACCTCCCCCCCCCCCCCCCCCCCCGAGGGACCGGGGAGCAGGGAGCCGCCTGGGCCCACCTGAGCTTCAGGTTCTCCATGAAGTCTTCCATGGTGACCTGGTCCAGAAGCACAAAGTCCGCTTTGCCGTACTCAGCGCCTTCCTCGTCCTCCATCCTGCCGGGAGCACCCAGAGCCCGGGCCAGGTCGCCAACTTCCCGCGCAGGGCGCAGGGCGGAGGGAGCAGGCCCGGCCTCTGCCCACAGTTCTCCCCGCCGCCTCCCCGTGTGGTGAAGTAGGAAGTGGGTTCTGGCCCGGGAAGGGCTGCCTCCCTCCCTGAGGGGCTCTGACCCCTGCTTCCTGGGCGGGCCCCTAACGTGCGGGCCGCCGGCGGGAGGTTCCTCCTGGCCCCAGAGGAAGCCCACCCCATCTCCACCCGCCCTCACCCAGCAGCCCCTCACCCAGCAGCGGCCGCCCAGGTCCCAGTCCCGCCCCAGGGAGTCCCCTGCAGCCCAGAGGGAAGATTCCTGTCACCCCCCCCCCCCCCCCACGTGGCTGTCAGCTCTGACCCGGGCCTGGTGGGTGCAGGGTGGGCACAGGGCCCCGTGGTGACAGTGGGAAACACCGTGCCCTGGCCTTTGGGGCAGGGCCCAGACAGCGACAGTCCTTGGTGTGAGGGCGCCAGGGTGTGAAGGACAAGACTGCTTTGCCTGGGACCTGCCGGAGGGCGAGCGGGGCCGGAGGCACCTGCCCATGTGCCACGTTCCCACCCCCTCAAGTACCGTAAAACAAATACAAATTTAATCAAGTTGAAAAGTGCTTATCCCAGTGAGCTCCCAGCAGCGCCTGCGGCTCCACCTTGGGGCGCCCCGTGGGCTGGTGTTTTTGAAGGCCTTTCCAACTCAAGGCCGGGGAGAACCTGGGGAGTTCTGGGCGGGCCTGTGGCAGTTTCATTTCCCAAACCCCGGGGTCAGCACCCGGGTTTGTATTAACACTCAGAAGGGACGACAGGCTGTCCCCATGAATCGTCAGGAGCAATGAAACCTCAACTTGGCAACATTTCCAGGTCAGGGACATAGCTCCCAGCCTGGGCTCTGGACTGAGCCGCACTGAACCCTCCACCCCGACAGCTCAGCTTCGGGGAGGGAGCCCCACCCACGACCTCATTTCCGAGGGGAGTGACAGAACACCCAAGGCCTTCCCTTCCTGGGCCCGGCCTGACCTGTGGGCCGGCGGGTCCGCCTCAGGCTTGTCCTGGGCAGACAGGTGGTGGCCTGACCCTCAGCTTCCCTGCAGGGCCTGGCAGCTGGGGCAGGGCAGGTAGAACCAGCAGGAGTGGGGGCAGCAGGACTCCTCGCCTGTCTCCTCTGGACCACTTTCTTTTTTTAAAAAACATATTTTTATTGATTTCAGAGAGGAAGGAAGAGAGAAAGAAACATCAATGATGAGAATCACTGATCGGCTGCCTTCTGCACGCCACCCACTGGGGATCGAGCCCACAACCTGGGCACGTGCCCCTGACCGGAATCGAACCCGGGACCCTTCAGTCTGCAGGCCGACACTATCCACTGAGCCAAGCCAGTCAGGGCTAATAATTCTTTATTGTTTAAAGCACTACCTATGTCCCCCTTTTCCCCTCATTAGCCTCCCACCCGACCCCCACCACCCTACTGTCTGCGCCCCTGGGTTATGCATATCCGCATGCAAGGTCTTGGGTTGATTATCTCCCACCCACCCACCCTCCCCCGCCTTCCCTCCGAGATTCCACACTGTTCCCACTCCTGTCCTCTGGACCACTTCCAAGATGCTTTCCCCCGGAGATGCCAAGCTGGCAGCACAGCCTGGCCCTTTGCACCTGCAGGCCTGGGTCCAGCTGGTCTGAGGCCACCTCTCTCTCCCCGTTGGTCAGGAGGCCCCTCCTCTGGGCCTCGGTGTGGCTGACCGACTGCAGGTGCCTCCCTATTCACCCTCACTAGCCAAGTGAATGTGAAACCAGCTCCGTGAGCCCGGCCCGCACACCCATGTGGGCTCGGGCCAACCTGTGTGCACAGCAGTGGCTGCAGCCAGCATTTGTCAAATGGAACCGACACTGCAGGCGCCTTCCCCGCCCCATACAGAGGCAGCACCCACCCCAGGGTCTCAGGCCAATGTCCCGAGAACAGTCCCCTCCCACCCGTTTGCAGAGGCGCCTGTGAGGGCAGGGAGGCACTTCAACCGGGCCCAGCGCCTTCAAGGAGGCGTCTTCCTCTTTGTGCCGCGCGCTTTGGAAAGCAGAGAAACGGGCTGGACTCGACCACTCATTAGGAACCTGTTTATTAAACACCCATTTCCCACTCAGATGCCAGAGGGAAGCAGACGGGGACACAGTGCCAAAACCTGGGGTCAGAGAATGCCAGTCAGAAGCCAGGCCTGGAGCCACCCAAGACCAGCCAAGACCCAGGAACCCGACTCCCTGCAGAGAGGAGCAGTGAGGGCGGCACCTCCCTGGGCACCCAGCTGCCAGCATCCACCTCATCTGTAAAAACAAGAAACTGCTGGGAAAACTCAGCAACGAAAGCATATGGCCAGAGCAGCCTTAAACCGCCCTGGGCTCCCACTCCTGACCTAGAGGTTCCCGGGGAAAGGATGCAGGTCGAATCCAAACCCAAAGGCGATCAAATGCCTGGCAGACTCACTCCAGGGCCCCCACTCCAGGCAGCTGTCCGCCCACAGCCTCCCGTGCTAGCCTTCCCGGGACACTCACCTGAGCTCCCCGAGGAGCCAGCCTCACGCCCTGAAGGGAAGACTCTTCTAGTCCAGGGACTTCGGGCTGAGACACTGGGGAGGGAGGACGGCAAGTGTCATGCGCTGGGCAGGGACGCAGCAGTCCCCAGGCCGAGGCCGACAAGGGGGTCCCGCCAGGCTCATGGTGCCCTCCTGGGAGGAAGCCCAGAGGCCGAGCGAGAATCAGCTGGTGAGTCACATCGGCATCAGCACCAGCACTGCTCACCGGCTCCCACCTCACAGGCGATGCGGGTGAGCTGGGCGCCCTGCCCGCAGGGGCCAAAGCGCTGCCCACGGAAGGGCACACTAGCTCTCTGCCCGGGAGGACAGCCAGAGCCTCACCCCCAGAACCGAAGGAACACGAGACTCACGGACAAACCAGTGTCTCCTGGTGGCCACTCTGAGGCCAGCGTGTCCAACGTCTTCACTCAGACCGGAGAGGAGTCCCCTGGAAGGAAGGCAGAGTGGGACCCTGCTGGCCACTCTTTCCGTCCTGCCCACCCCTGATTGCACCCAACAGCCCTCACATCAAGGCAAGGACACAGGGCACCCCCTCCCTGTCTGGTGGGCTGAAGGCCTGGTGTCCACTCGCAACCTGCCAGTTCCAGCTGGGTGAGCCCGGAGAAGCGAATTTGAGCAGAAGGTGCCGCTGTCTGCCTTGGCCTCCCAGTGAGCACCGAGGGGTGGTGCCTGCGCTGTCTGGTGCACACTGCCTGCTGCCCGGATAAGGCCAGGGTGAAACCAAAGGCTAGGCCAGAGCTGCTGCGGCTCAGGGCATGGCCCGAGCAGGTGCTAGACAAAAGGGCTCACAGCAGAGGGCGTCTGTCCAAGGCTGGCCCCTCCACCGGCACCATCCTCAGCGTCCCAGGAGCTGCTGGCACTTGGCATGGGACCCAGCCACAGCTGGGGGTGTGCAGGCCCCAGGAGGAACACACAGCACCAAGTCCCTGCCAGCATTCCCCTTGCAGGGTCCGTCACAGAAGCATAGCAGGTGGAGTCCAGCCAAACCGGCCAGGAGAGGCAGGGCCCTGACTTCCTAAAGGCAGTGACCTGGGCCTCAAGTCTGCCCTTCCTGACCCACTGCCACCCTGCTCCGCCCGCTGCAGGGCCCGCAGGCCACCTGTGTGGACACAGCGAGGGCTCCCAAGACTGAAGAAGGGAGAAACGATCAGGGATGTTCACCCCCAGCTCCTTGCCTGCGGGGGTCGCTGTGGCCTCTGCCTACAGCCCTGCCTTTGTCGAGGTCACCCTCTCTTCCAGAAATGTCCTTGCCATTTGGGTTTCCTACGCCCTGCTCCCGCCTTCGTGCTAATGCCCGTAGGAGACCCTCAGGTGGCCCCAACCAGAGTGTTCCTGTCTCCTGCTGGGACCCCGACTACCACAACCACCGGCCCGCCTCAACAAGCAGTCCTGCCTCTGGCCAGTGGTCGGCAAACTCATTAGTCAACAGAGCCGAATTTTTTAAACTTAAACTATATAGGTAGGTATATTATCATTAACTTAATTAGGGTCCTCCTAAGGCTTAGGAAGAGCCACACTCAAGGGGCCAAAGAGCCGCGGTTTGCCGACCACGGCTCTGGGCGTGGACAGACCATGTGTCCCCACAGCCCGCCCCCCCCCGCCCCCGCCAACTGTGAGAGCACTCTCTGCAGGCCGCCTGTCCCCCCACCCCCACTCCCGTGGGCTCCAGCCCACTGGTCCGCCTTCTGGGTTCTGAGGCCTTCTGGGTTCTGAGTCCGTGGCTCAAGCCGGAGCCTCGCCCCCCAGGGCACCCTTCCTTTATGACTTCACCCACTGAAGTCACCGGACAATGCTGAACGTTCTACCCCAGAGCTGGGGCCTCCAGGAGGCAGGGACAGCCGCCCGGCCAGCCCAGAGGACTCTCCAGTAGACGGGGACACCGCTGGCCCATGTCTCACAGGGGCGGAGGGCAGCTTCAGAGGCACGGGGTGCTCCTGGCACCATGGATGATGCCGCCGTCCTCAAGCGTCGAGGCTACATCCTGGGGATAAATTTGGGAGAGGGCTCATACGCCAAAGTCAAATCTGCATATTCCGAGCGCCTGAAGTTCAACGTGGCGGTCAAGATCATTGACCGCAAGAGAGCCCCCACAGACTTCTTGGAGAAGTTCCTTCCCCGAGAGATTGAGATTCTGATCATGCTCAACCACCGCTCCATCGTCAAGACCTACGAGATCTTTGAGACGTCAGAGGGCAAGGTCTACATCATCATGGAGCTCGGGGTCCAGGGCGACCTCCTCGACTTCATCAAAAGCCGGGGAGCCCTGCGCGAAGACGATGCTCGCAAGAAGTTCCACCAGCTCTCCTTGGCCATCAAGTACTGCCACGACCTGGACATCGTCCACCGAGACCTCAAGTGCGAGAACCTGCTCCTCGACAAGGACTTCAACATCAAGCTGTCCGACTTCGGCTTCTCCAAGCGCTGCCAGCGGGACGAGAGCGGCCTGCTGGTCCTGAGCAAGACCTTCTGCGGGTCGGCGGCCTACGCGGCCCCCGAGGTCCTGCAGGGCATCCCCTACCACCCCAAGGTCTACGACATCTGGAGCCTGGGCGTGATCCTCTACATCATGGTCTGCGGCTCCATGCCCTACGACGACTCCAACATCAAGAAGATGCTGCGCATCCAGAAGGAGCACCGCATCAACTTCCCGCGCTCCAAGCACCTGACGAACGAGTGCAAGGACCTCATCTACCGCATGCTGCAGCCCGACGTCAACCGGCGGCTGCACATCGACGAGATCCTCAGCCACGCCTGGGTGCAGCCCAAGCCCCGGGCCCTCAGCAAGGAGGGGGCGGGCCTCCTGGGCACTGAGCCCCCGCAGGTCCCGGAGCCCTCGCGGACCCCCGAGCCCTCGCAGATCACCGGGCACTCGCGGACCCCTGAGCCCTCGCAGATCACCGGGCACTCGCGGACCCCTGAGCCCTCGCAGATCACCGGGCACTCGCGGACCCCTGAGCCCTCGCAGACCACCGGGCACTCGAGGACCCCTGAGCCCTCGCAGATCACCGGGCACTCTCGGACCCCCGAGGCCTCGCGGACTCCTGAGGCCTCTCGGACGACCGAGCCCAGCTCCGACAAGAAGTCTATCTCCCACCAGGAGCCCCAGGAGGAGGCACAGCCTGAGGTGACGCCAGAGTCAAAGCCCCAGGAGGAGATGGTGCAAGGGCAGGTCTCCAGGCAGCTGGAGAGCACCAGCCTCATCGCCCCCACGGGGCAGCGGAGCAGGGAGACAGTGGAAGGGCGCTCTCCGAAGCCCCCGCAGACCCAGTGAGCCTCTCACCGGGCCCAGGGGCTGGCAGGGAAGGAGGCGGAGCCACAGCTTTGAGCCTGGGCTCCAGACAGGTGAGACCCGAGGTGAAGGACAATTCCCAGATGAGCCACTATTTTTGTCAATTTTCCCTCTCCCTTTGAACATGCTACTGAAGCAATAAATCACTATATTGGTCCATAAACTGGGTGTAGGGTTAATGAGTTTCAGCCAGCATCACTGCCCGCCTCTCCCACGGCACACGGAGCCCACAGCCATCCATGCACCGCAGAATTTAGCCTGTGGTTCTCTAGGCTTGTCTCCTGGACCCTCAGTCCCTCAGGATAGGGCTCGTCCCCCTTGCTGCTCCCTACTCCCACTCCCCGCAGCCGACCTGCCTCCACTCCCTGAGCTTTCTTTTTTTAAAAGGTATTGTTTTTTTAGAATATATTTTTATTTCAGAGAGGAAGGGAAAGGGAGAGACAGATAGAAACATCAATAACGAGAGAGAATCATTGATCGGCTGCCTCCTGCACTGGGGATGGAGCCTGCAACCCAGGCATGTGCCCTTGGCCAGAATCGAACCTGGGACCCTTCGGTCCGCAGGTTGACGGTCTATCCCTTGAGCCAAACCGGCCAGGGTCCCTGAGCTTTCTTGTCAGTGTCTGTGAGGCTGTGCAGGATATGATCAAAAGCCCAAAACGCGTTCTGCAAACACATGACTGTTGTGTGACCTGCACTGCAGTCCAGTGGCACTTGCCCCGTGTCGCTAGTGGGCACCTGGAGCATGGTTGCAGTGAATGAAAACGGAACTTAAAATTGCACTTAAGTTCAATCCTATGTGGCAAGTGGTCACCACGGGACAGTGCAGGTCCAGTGTCCAGGGAGCAGGCGATGTCTGAAACTTCTATAACCTCGCTCCGGACGCAGCAGGGCAAGGCCTCAAACCGTTCCACAGTGTTCTCGCAAGCACGTCAGGAATGCACAGGGCCACCCCAGGCCCCAGCACGCTGGAGGCTTGCAGCCCCCGCCCCGCCCCGCCCCGCCCCGCCCCGCGGTGCCCAGGAGTGGTGGTGGGTTGCCCCCAGGAGTCCCGGAGCGGCAGCCTCATCCATGGATGTCACTCCCCTCCATTCCAGCTCTACTTACCGGACTCGGGGGCATCCGTGCCGTCACGTCACTGCCACACTCAGCCTGGCTCCCACGGTCTCAGCAGGTGGGCACACCCCGCGGGTCACAGGAAGGACCCTAAGTAGGGGCGGTGACAACTGTCCCCGAACCGGGGCGGGGGTGCAGCACTCGGGCGCCGGAGCACGGCTGCGGGGTCGCGCTCAGCTCCGGAGGCTTCGAAGCCGGGCTCGCTCCCCCGGGAAGCCGCCCCGAGACGCCGTCCCCAGCGCGTCCCTCCCACCCCCAGGCCCACGCGTCCGGGTGGCGCCGGGCCCGGTCGGAGGCCCCTGCCGCCCGCGCCCCTCACCCGTCTCCGCACTCGGCCGACCCCGCCTGCGGCCCCCGATGGACTCGGATGAAGACGACAGCCGGGGGCGTCCCGCAGAACAGCCGCACCGCACGCACCCGCCATGGCTACAGCCTCGCACGCCGCGCACGCCGATGTTGCGTCATCGCGCAATCCGCCGGAAGCGGCAGGCGACGTCACGCAGTCCGCGGACCAGGGGAATTGACGTTTCCGGGTCCGGGCTAGGGCCGGAGCCTGGTGGTTGCGCGAGTCGGTGGTTCCTGTGAGGACGGAGCCCAAGGCCGGGGCTCAGTGCGGCCGGGTGCGCCGCGAGCCTGCAGCCCGGGCGGGGGCGGGCGGGGCCCCGGACGGCCTGGAAGCGACCTTGTGGGAACGGAGCAGGGGCGCCCGCAAATGAAAGCGGATGTTGGCCCGTCCTGTTCCAAGTAGGATCCCTTTGCCTGCAGAACTCCAGTCTACCCTTTTCAAGGGAACGCACATCCCTAATGGCTCGTCCCACAGTCCAGGAAGTCCCGGGAGGGCAGGGGCCCCGCTGGTCACCTGACTCCAGCCGCACGGCCCCCAGCACCTCCTGCAGGCCGGGGAGTGCCAGGGGCCCAGCTGCACCCCGCAGAGCAGGGACAGTGCGGAGCGAGAGGCAGGACACGCAGCTGGCATGCATCCCTCACGGAGCAGAACCAGTGGGGACAGACTGGCTCGTTGAGGGTCGGTTTACACGGTCTGTGCTGCAGAGCTCGTGCCGACAGAGGCGTGGCTTAGTGGCAGGTAGCGGCCCGCTGCCTGACTCCGCTCGGCCATGTGGTTAGGGGCAAAGCACCGGTTCTGCTGGCTGTTAGCTCCCACGATGTGTGCGGTGCGGTGCGGACGTGTGAGTTAGCAACCTCGGGAGCTTCCTGGGTGTGGTTAGAAACTGGCTTCCTACGCGGAGGGCCGGGGACTCTGAGGAGAGAGGCAGACGCCTCTGCGTTGGAAGGCGACAGGTTTGACAAGCCCGGTAACGAATAAAAGGAGGCTCGCTCTCACCTTCCGGTTAGCCCCGCCCCTCCAGCTGGCCCCGCCCCTCCTCCTCAGGCCCCGCCCCAGGTCCCCCCTCACTTCCTGTCGCGCCCAGGGAGCCCCGCCCCTCCCTCCCTCGGGCCCCGCCTCCCCCAGGCCCCTCCTTCCCTTCCGGTGAGCCCCGCCCTCCCTGCCGGCCCCGCCCTCCAACCGCGTCTGCCCGAGGTCGGCCTCCCCGGGCGCGAGGCAGGCCGGGAAGTTGGCTGCCGTAGAAATGGCGGCGGAATCCAAAAACTGAAGCTGCTTCCGCGACCCCGAGGGGCCATGGGCGGGCTGGGGGCGGGAAAGGGGCGCGACAGACGCGCTCCCGCGGCCGGAGCAGGGCGGACGCCATCCCGCCGCCCTTAAGGGCTGGGGGCGGGGCGTGCGGGGGGCGGGGCCGAGCCCTGGGCCCGGAAGTGCAGGGTGCGGGGTGCGGACGGCCCCTGGCGGCCGCGGGCGGAGACAGCGCAGGGCGGCGGGCGGGCAGCGCCGGAACGCGGCTGCGGCGGCCGCGGGGCCCGGGCGAGCATGTAGCGGTCGCGGGGGCGCGGGGCTCCCTGGGCGGGCCGGGCCGCGGGGACCGCTCGCGGCGACATGGAGGAGGAGGGCAAGAAGGGCAAGAAGGTGCGTCCGCGGGGGGCCGGGGGGCCGGGCTGGGGGCCGGGAGGCCGGGCTGGGGGCCGGGAGGCTCCCGCGGGCCGCCCTCCGCTCTGGGAGCGCGGGCGCGGGGCGGCCGGGGAGGGAGGTCGGGGCCGGGAGTACGGCGTGCGGAGCCCAGCGCGCGGGCAGCGGGCGGCGGGCGGCGGGCGGCGGAGCGGACCGCGGGGCGGAGGGCGCCGGGACAATGCCGGTAGGGGGTCCGCTGCCGGCCGGCGCGGCGGGGGAGGAAGGAGCCACGCCTTTCCGCCCCTTCCGGCCAGTGGTTCCCCTAAACTCAGGCTCCGCACATGGCCTGACCCGGGCGTGCGGACCGGGGCTGCGCGGTCCGGGATGGGGACCTCGGAGGCGGGGTCCGTGATGTGCGGAGCCTTTGCCGCTTCATGTCCTCAAGTTGCTGGCGCCGCGCGGAGCCAGAAGCCGAGCCCCGCGGGCAGCGCACAGCGTCCCGACCGCGTTTCCCTCCCGCTGCCACCCGGGGCTCGGCCGCGGCGGGGGCTGAGCTGCCTCCCGGGGCTCGGCCGCGGCGTTTCGCAGTCGGGTTTTGGACGCGGTGGCTCGGAGCCTCCTCGGTTCTGCGGTCTCTAAGGTGTGGCTCTGAGGACGGGCCGAGGAGTTGATACAGAAGCGCATCCTCTCGCGGAGCCCGAACAGGCGCAGCGTAGGCCGCCGTTCCCGGGAAGTGGGTGTCGGTGAGATGTGTCAGTTTCCAACACAGGCTTTATAACCTGCTTCGGAGCGTCTCACCCACCACGTTGGTCTAGGTTCTCAACCTGGGGGTCGAGCGACCCTTTCACAGGGGTCGCCTAGGACCATCGGAAAACACATATAGGATTACATATTGTTTTTGTGATTAATCACTGTGCTTTATGTTCAGTGTGTAACAATGAAATTGGGGGTCACCACATGAGGAGCTGTATTACAGGGTCGCGGCGTTAGGAAGGTTGAGAACCACGGGTAGGAAGTGTGGCGTGTGTGCACTTACATATTGAAGTTTAAGCAGCCCTTGGTCAGCCCTGTGGTCTTAGGTCAGAGCCCGCTGTGCCCCTGGTCCATCACCTGCCGGACAAGGTGCCCGCTCTGCAAAGGTGCGTGCGAAGGGGCGGGCGGGCAGGTGGTGCTGCCCCCCCTGTGTCAGCGGGACGGGAGTGCGGGACCAGCTCCCTACAAAGCTGGTTAAGTGTGGAGGACGCCCAAGCCAGCGGCCCGGCCTGGAGCGGTCGTCTGCGGAGAGGCTGCCCACCGCGGAGGAGGAGAGCTGGGGACCGAAGCTGGTAGGAGGCCCTGGAGGGAATTGAGGCCACGCTCCCTCCGGCCCAGAGCGCCAGGTAGGCCGGGGCCTGCACAGGAGGTGGCCCGCCCGGCAGAGCACCAGGCCTCAGGCCAAACTCTCCCTCCTTGCTCAGGAGAGTTGCCGGGTTCGCACCCACCCAGGAAGGATGGGTCTGGCTGAGTTTCTTCTAGAATCTTCTACCAGCTTTGGTAGAAACATTACGCCCTTTAGCAATATTGAGGGACACAGACATTCCTGAGCTTTTGGAATAGAAGTGAAAAGCCAGTAAAACTCAAGAATTTGGGAGTTGTGGCCAGTGGAGAGATCCAGGCAGGAGAGGTCCCTGATGGATTCGTGTGCACCAGGGGAGGCGTTGTCTCGGGAGAGGATACATAGTTGCCTGAGCCGGAGAGCGCTTTCTCTGTTCTCGGCGCCTCGCAGCTCCTTTTCCCGCAGGCGGCCAGGGCGCTGGGCCGCGGCTTCCTATCCAGCCAGCACCCAGCACACTCACTTCGCCTATTGCCCGTGCGGGTCGCCAGCCGGCGGAACCTTCCCGCTCTGCTCCCCCAGGCGATGTCGTTTTCATCGTGGTGAACTAAACCACATACACAGGTTCAAGCTGAAACAGCAGAAGTAATGACAATAACTTCATGAAAGTAGAGTTGGACGTTTTTAAAAAAATACATTTTTATTGATTTCAGAAGGGAGAGGGATAGAAGCACCAATGATGAGAGAGAATAATCGTTTGGCTGCCTCCTGCACACCCCCTACTGGGGATCAAGCCCACAACCCAGGTATGTGCCCTGACTAGGAATCGAACCTGGGACCTCTTGGTCCAGGGGATGATACTCAATCCACCGAGCCACCATAGCCAGGCCCGTTGGACATTTAACATATATATTTTATTGATTTTTTACAGAGAGGAAGGGAGAGGGATAGAGAGTTAGAAACATCGATGAGAGAGAAACATCGACCAGCTGCCTCCTGCACACCCCCCACTGGGGATGTGCCCGCAACCAAGGTACATGCCCTTGACCGGAATTGAACCTGGGACCTTTCAGTCCGCAGGCTGACGCTCTATCCACTGAGCCAAACCGGTTAGGGCGCCTGTTGGACATTTTAATTCTCTTCCCAAGGTAGCGTCCTCAAAAATGCAGCTTTGCCTTGGCCAGTTTGGCTCAATGGATAGAGCATTGGTCTGTGGACTGAAGGGTCCCGGGTTTGATTCCGGTCAAGGACACATGTCCAGGTTGCGGTCTCAATCCCCAGTAGGGGGTGTGCAGGAGGCAGCTAATAGATGATTCTCTCTCATCCTTGATATTTCTAACTCTCTCCCTTTCCCTTCCTCTCTGAGGTCAATAAAAACATATATTTTTAAAAATGCAGCTTTAACTCTTTAACGGTGTGGGTGGTAGGCTCATTTGGGTCTCCAGACACTTGTCTTGGTGCTTGTCAAGCAGTTATTCAGGCTCGTGCTAACATGGCCTAATTCCCCAGGACAGGAAGCTGCCAGAGAACCAGTAGAACCCAGTAGATTCCATATAAAGTGGCCCCAGGTACAGTCCTGTCCTTTCTCAGGCTCCCCTGGCACATGGGAGGAGGGCAACTGGAACCCCTGCCATGTCCCATGGAAGACGCTCGTGGGGATGCAGGAGGAGCCTGCGGGGTGAGGTGAGCGTGGGGACAGAGAAGTCTGCTGGGGCCGCTGCTGCGTGCAGTTTCCGCAGTGACTGGTGCCTTGTAGACCACACGTCCTGATTTGTGGTTTGGAGAATACACCTGCCTCCTTCCCAAGCGAACCCCAGTTTTGTGCGTTTGACACTGTCCTGTCAGGATGTAACTCCTTTTTGTAAGAAACGTGGGTGTACACTTGGGTTGGGTTGGGTACGTTTTTACAAAAGCATTTGACTCAGTCGAGGATCGCAGCCGGGCGGATGGCACTGTGTGGAAGCCACACCGGCTTCTGCCGCTTGAGCTGCTGTTGGTTGCAGCCGCCCTGCTGGTGGCCAGGATTTCAGTCTGAACACGGTACACATCCCTGTGTCCATCTAGTTTATTCGCCGTCTTCACATGAGAAAGAGGAGGGTGAGGTGCCTGGGAGGCAGGGCTGGGTCTCAGGTGGTGACGAGGGCTTACTGTTAGTCGTGTTGTGTTTAGTATTTCTGTTCCGTCCTGTTCTGATCTGAGGGGCGTCCATGCTGAGATGTTACAGGCGGAATTCTGTGATTTGTGCGATGAGTGTTATTCAAGCTGGAGGGGGAGGGAGACAGCTGGATGCTCGGCAGTGGGTGTTCGTTACTTACTGTTCGGTCTCCGTTGGTGACTTTCTGAGAATTTCCATTTAAAAAGTAGGGAGAAGATCCCCTGGTTATGGCCCCAGGTCACCACCTCCGGGACCTGCCAGCTCACCTGAGGATTGGAAGCTTGGCCTAGACCAGCGCCTGTTAAACTTCTGTGACTCCAGCCCTGGCCAGCTGCTCAGTGGTTAGAGACCAGCCTGTCCACCCCAGGGTGGTCGGTTCTGTTTCTGGTCCAGGGCATGAACCTGGGTTGTAGGTTCGATTCCTGGCCCTGGTCAGGGTGTGTGCGGGAGGCACCCAGTCAGTGTGTCTCTTTCACATCATTGTTTCTCTCACTTCCTCTCCCTCTCCCTCTCCCTCTCGGCCACTCTCTAAAAATCAGTGGAAAAATACCCTGGGGTGAGGATTAACCCTTTGAGTGCCAACCAATATCCTAGGAACTATGCTAAAATTGCCAAGGCATTTTTGCTGGTTTTACAGCAGTTTAGGGAAAAAATTATGAATCGCAATTAATTGAAGTTACATATTCAAAACCTTAAGGAAACCTTTACTACATTTGTTTTCTGCACTTAGGTGCCATCTGTTAATAAAGAGTGAACTACTAGCATCTAATAGTGACACTGCAGCTCCCCGCACTCTAGGGGTTAACCAAAAAAAATAAACAAACAAACTTCAGTGACTCCAGCTCCCAGGAGGTTGGATGGTGTGAGCTGGAGACTCACCTCCACAGGTGAGCACGTGTGTAAACACGTGCATGTGAATGAAAGTGTAGGGAACTGGTGCCTCCCACAAGCCTCCTGTCCCTGCAGTTGCTGTCGCGATAGTGGCCCGACTGCCCTGGTCGCTCTGGGCTGAGTCTGGGTCGGCTGCATTGATCTCGGCCGCTGATGTGCTTGGTGCCGGGGAGAGGGCAGAGGGCCGGGCATTTTGTTTGGAAAGTGAGCTGCTCACACGCAGCGTCAGGAAGGCCAGTGCTCCTGTGTCAGACGCGTGGGGCCGCCATGACCCAGAGCCGCTGGAACGATGAGCTCGCCGCCTGGCGCTGACTGCGCCCTCGGTGCACGTGCCTGAGTTCAGGGCCGCAGACCCGCAGCCGAGCTCAGGGCAGGCGGGGCCGTGGGAAACGGGCTTTGATAAGAGCGAGGAAGGAACCTCTGTTATGAAGACAGCGAGCCCCCCCTGAGAGAGAACGTGTGATGCCACCCGGGCCCGCTCACCATCGTCAGCGCGTGCCCGCTTGGCTCACCCGTGTCCTCCGCCAGCCCTGCTCCCAGGCTGAGCTGGACGTGGCCCCCGAGTTCCGGGGTTGAAGCCTGGCCCCCGCAGCTCAGCATGGGTCTGTGTTTGGAGAGGGCTTTTAACGAGGTGATGGAGGTTCAATGAGGTCGTCAGGTGGCTCCCATCCCACAGGACCTGCGTCCTTATCTGAAGGAGACTTGGACCAGGAGCCCAGGGGGTGCACGCAGGCGCCCGAGGACGGGGGCAGACCCATCTCCACGCCCTGGAGGGAAGGGGTGTCAGCTGCGGGTCCCCCATCTCTGGTCCCCTATCCCGCTGGGCTAGGGCGGCAGGTGATTTTTTTCTTAAATATATTCTATTGATTTTTTACAGAGAGCAAGGGAGAGGGATAGAGAGTTAGAAACGGGCAGCAGGTGATTTTGAAGCAAGTCCAGGACATCCCGATGATGCGACCGGAGTCTGGAGTGGTGGCCCTGGGCTGGGACAGGTCTCCATCGACCCAGACAGGCCCGGGTGACCGAAAGCGGTGGGACCACCTGCTCCCAAGTGCTGTCCTGAGCGCAGTCTTGCTTGATCCCGTGCCTCCTTGTGGGGGCAGCGCTGTTCCTCATGTACACTGGACGTCCTGAGTCCCAGTGAGAGGGCCGGAGACTGGACCTGTCATTTGGGTAGAAATTCAAGGGCTGTTTTCTACCGGGAGCAGTGCTCACACGTTACAGGTTCCCGGGACCACACGTTACAGTTTCCACAGTTCCCACACGTTACAGGTTCCCGGGACCACACGTTACAGTTTCCCCAGTTCCCACACGTTACAGGTTCCCGGGACTCACACGTTACAGTTTCCACAGTTCCCACACGTTACAGTTTCCCGGGACCCACACGTTACAGTTTCCCCAGTTCCCACACGTTACAGGTTCCCGGGACTCACACGTTACAGTTTCCACAGTTCCCACACGTTACAGTTTCCCGGGACCCACACGTTACAGGTTCCCGGGACCCACACGTTACAGTTTCCCGGGACTCACACGTTACAGTTTCCCGGGACCCACACGTTACAGGTTCCCGGGACTCACACGTTACAGTTTCCCGGGACCACACGTTACAGTTTCCCCAGTTCCCACACGTTACAGTTTCCCGGGACCACACGTTACAGTTTCCCCAGTTCCCACACGTTACAGGTTCCCGGGACTCACACGTTACAGTTTCCCGGGACCCACACGTTACAGGTTCCCGGGACCACACGTTACAGTTTCCCCAGTTCCCACACGTTACAGGTTCCCGGGCCGAGCGTTGGTCTGTGGGATAATTAGATTAGGCGCGTGCGGTGAAAAGAATCCTTGCTAAGTGGGAGGGTGGATTTGGGCTTTTGTCTGAGGCTTAGGGTGGTGAACTGCAGGTGGCTGGTAGCCCAGGAGGAGGGAAGGCATTGAGTCCGAAATGCGAGGAAGGTCGGCCTGACCGGGTGTCGCTGCTGTTCAGGGAGACCCAGGTGGGCGGTGTGGTTCTCCTGTGTTGTTACTGTGAGAGGAAAGAGAAACTTTGCTAATCTGGCTCCATTACTCCTTCTGCAGTTTAAGATTCCATGCTCGCCATTCCCAAACACTTGCCATGCCTCCTGTGTCATGACCTTTGCCCCCGTAGCTGGTGTGGTCCCGGATATTCGTCTGCACGCGGGGCACGGGTTACCAGTTGCACGCCTCGCACAGACTGCGGTCACCTGCCGGGAAATGCGTCGGTCTGGCTGTGTCTGACGGTCACCACCCCAGTTGGTGTGTCACTCGAAAGAGCTGGCACATTCCTGTTTGCGTGCACACAGCAGCCCAGGCCCGCCTGCACTGCCCTCGATGGCAGACCCACCTCAGGTTTCGCTCCAGATCCTGCCCCTGACGGAGTCTCCAGCCCCTGCTTGGGCGGGGAGTGTGCAGCCAGTCTGCTCTTTCACCCCCGCCCCCCATTTTGTTATGAAAAATCTTGAATCATCAAAGTTGAAAGAATTTTACAGCAAATACCCGTACGCCTGCCACCTCGATCTGCCATCAGCGTTGGCGGCGCCTGTTCTATCCTGTGTCTGCCCGTCCATCAGCCACCTGGCTTCCTGGTGCCTTTCGAGGCACGTGCCACACACAGTTCACTGTGGTCTGACTACGTGCGTGATGCAAATGCGTCCGTCCCAGCAGGGAGCCCGGCGGCGCCTTGGCCATGGTGTCCAGTGCACTGGGCTGTGGGCAGTTGTGAGCGTCATGCAGACAGCACGGCCTTCAGGGTCCTGACCCGCCTGGCGAGGCCTGACCCGACCAGCAGTGTGGGACTGCGGTGCCCTCGCTTCTGGTGTCCGTCTCTGAGTTAATTTATGATGTGACCCCAATAAAAATCAGGCTTTTTCTGGAACCAGACCACTTACCGCTCATTTGTGTTACAAACAGGGAAGAACCCCAGGAAACCTGAGAAAACAGGAGGGTGCCCCACAGCCGGGCGCCGGGCGCGGATCCCGCAGGAACGGGAGGGGCTCTGCTCCCCATGAGGCCGAGGGGCGAGAGGGCCGCTGCCGGGGGGTCTGTGCGCCCAGTGGGCAGCAGGGTGAGCCGCAGTCGGTCAGACGTGAGTGAAAACCGACTGGCCATCTGTGTACAAACATGGGTGGGCCTTCAGCGACCTGGGGGACGGGAAGCTTTCCTCCCTGTTCCCCCAAAACCCTGAGGCGGGAGGGTGGTGACCAAGGGTCTAATAACATCAACTGCGTGAAAGAAAAGTCAAGGGAAATATTTGCCAGCGATGAAGCAGAAGGTAGCTCTCCGGAGGACAAAGTTTTCAAAGATAGAAACAGGCTGGTGGCCGGAGACAGGTGGGCAGGTGGGGACCGGCGGTCCCAGGAGAAGGTGGGTCAGGGCCCCAGACCCCCAGACATGTGAGGAGGCAGCGCACGTGCACTTGTCCTGAGGGCGCGTGGGTGACGGCTCTTTCCGGATGGGCCCCGGGGCCGGGTGCTGCCTCCTGTCGTTATTTTGAGCTGGAAGCAGACGGAAGCTGTGGTTCCGTCCTTCCGGGCCGTCACCAGTGTCGGGGGAGGGTCACCATGTGGCCGTAACTCAGCCCAGTCGGCCAAGGGAGCTGGGGAGCACAGTGCCTGCCCACAGAGGGGGGCGCCCGCTCCCCTGCGGAGTCTCCCCACGGACGCCCCGGGGCGGGGCCATGGAGGGCGAGGTGGGTGCTGGCGGAGGGGGTCCCCCGGGGCCCGGCTCTGGAAGGCGGTGGGGGTTCCGGGACTGAGAACCCGTCTCCGGGCCGACGGCGGCGAGGCGAGGAGCCGTGTGTGCCCACTGGGCTTGTGCATCTGAGCTCGGGAATGAGGGCTCGGGTGTCAGCTGCTGGGCCTGGGCTCTCGGTCAGCGAGGACCCAGATCTGAGGTGGAACATGACTTCGGAGAGAGGTCAGAGAAGGCGCACCCACAGCGTGGACCCCGCCCGGAGCTCTGTCCCTGCCGCCCGCGCGGGGAGCGGAGACGCCGGCACGGTGCCTGGGGCGGACGCCGTGGCTCGGTGGGGACGCACCTGCAGGTCTCAGGGCGGGTGAGGCCCCTTAGCTCCCGACAGAGGCTCCCTTTGGTCCCGGCCCCATCAGAGTGTCCTGCTCCTTCCGGGCTAAGTGCGTCCTTTTGTCTTTTGGGGTCAAAGGTTACGAGAGCATTTTGGTGATGAGGAACCTGAGCGCCCAGTAAAAATGCTTGTTGAGTGAAGATGAGTAATTGCAGGGCTACAAACACTTTATTCCATTAAAAAGAGATTATCAGTTCTTTATAAAAAATATGTTTTAGCCCTAACTGGTTTGGCTCGGTGGCTAGAACGTCAGCCTGCGACTGCAGGGTTCCGGGTTTGATTCTGGTCAAAGGTATGTACTTTGATTGCAGGCTTGGTCCCCAGTGTGGGGTGTGCGGGAGGCAGCTGGTCGATGCTTCTCTCTCATCGATGTTTCTAACTCTCCATTCCTCTCCCTTCCTCTCTGTAAAACCAATAAAATATATATATATTTTTAAAAATGTTTTTATTGAATTTTCAGAGAGGAAGGGAGAAGAGAGAGAGATAGAAACATCGCTGATGAGAGAGAATCATTAATAGGCTGTCTCCCGCACGCCCCACACTGGGATGGAGCCCGAAACCTGGGCGTGTGCCCTGATCAGGAATCGAACCCTGACCTTCCGGTTCATAGGTCGACGTTCAACCACTGAGCCACCCGGCCGGCACAATGAGAGTTTTTTTTTTTTTTAAATATATTTTATTGATTTTTTACAGAGAGGAAGGGAGAGGGATAGAGAGTTAGAAACATCGATGAGAGAGAAACATCGATCAGCTGCCTCTTGCACACCCCCCACTGGGGATGTGCCCGCAACCCAGGTACATGCCCTTGACCGGAATCGAACCCGGGACCCTTGAGTCCGCAGGCTGATGCTCTATCCACTGAGCCACACCAGTTAGGGCTCAATGAGAGTTTTAATAAATGTTGGACCTGCCTGCCTCTCAGGCCCTGGAGGGGAGTGAGCCCAGGCTTGGGAGACGCTGCGCCTGTGTTGTCCAGGGGAGTCTCCTCTTTCCGCCCTCTTCTGGCCGCTGGGAATCGGCCCTTGACCTGCCAAGTGCCTGAGAGCAGGTGAAGGCCCGGCCCACCCCGCATGGTGCCTGGCCCTCCTCCTGGAGTCGGCACAGCCCCGGTCCCAGCGCGGCCACTTCTCGCAGAGCCTGTGCCAGCGATGGCTCCAGCCGCTGCCGTCTCTGCCCGCAGCCTGGCCTCGTGTCGCCGTTCAAGCGGGTCTTCCTCAAAGGAGAAAAGAGCCGAGACAAGAAGGCACACGAGAAGGTGACGGAGCGGCGGCCCCTGCACACGGTGGTGCTGTCGCTGCCCGAGCGTGTGGAGCCCGACCGGCTGCTGAGCGACTACATCGAGAAGGAGGTGAAGGTCAGTGCGCCCGCCCGCCCCCGCCGGGGGCCCTGTCCAGGAGCTGGGGCCCAGCGCCGGGCTCCTGTCGGCCCCTCCAGGCTCTCCCCACGGTGGTGAGCGCTGCTCGGCTTGTCAAGGGTTAGGGCTGCCTGCCTGGTGGGCACAGCCCAGACGCAGGTCTCGGGGTGTCAAAGCCTGTGCCCGGGGCACTGGATGGACCCCCAACTCGGTGGGAGCAGGTGAGCAACAGTGCAGCTCAGGAGGCGGGAGAAGGAAGGAGACGCCGTGGTCAGGGAGCCGGGGCCGGAGCTCAGAACACGCCGTTCCCGTCGCTTAACGCAGGGGTCTTCAAACTGCGGCCCGCGGGCCACATGCGGCCGCCGAAAACATTTATCCGGCCCGCCGGGTGTTTTTGCTGCCGCTGTGTGCATAGGAATTTGTTCATAGTTTTTTTTTAAACTATAGTCCGGCCCTCCAACCGTCTGAGGGACAGTGAACTGGCCCCGTTTAAAAAGTTTGAGGACCCCTGGCTTAAAGCGAACACTTGGGTGCCCCACTCGGGTAGTCAAGCAAGGCCGGTTCCTGTGCTGACGCGGGCGCCGTGCTGTGGGCACCACGGGTCGGAGCTGGTGACAGACGGGCTCAGGGCGGACACGCAGCTGGACACACGCCGGTCCCAGCAGGACCCTGTGCAGGTGCCAATGAGTTCGTTCTGCGTTCAGGGGGCGGCTGCCAGTTTGTAAAAGGAGGAACGGGAGGCCCGGCTGCTGCTCCCAGAGCCTCAGGGGTGACCTGCCGGGTCTTTCCCGTGGGAGCGCTTCCCCTGATTTGTCGTTGCTGCGCCTGGCCCCTCCGCGTTGGTCTCAGCCTCGGCCAGGCCAGCGCTCAGCACGTGGTAGCTCCCTCCTGTGCGGGGGGGGGGGGGGGGGGGGGGGGGGCGGCCTGTGGGGCCTGTGACCTCTGTGCCCTGCTCTCTGGTGGCCCCAGAACCGAGAAGATGCGTTGATTGTCAGGTTGTGGGGTTTTCTTGTGAGGCAGGACGGGGACCTCTGGGCTCGGCCTGATGAACAGGGACGGCGTCCAGGTCCCCTGTTGGGACAGCGACCTGCGTGTGCGAGTGGGAGATGGGGACGCCGGACGCGCCGGTCACACTCAGCCCACTCCCCACTCGGGAGACAGGCGTGGCCACCCAGTCGTGGGCAGTCACATCGCCGTCGGCGCCTCTCCGTGGCCGCCCGCGGGGACGGCGTGTGGGTCGTGGTGCGGCGACCGGCTTTGTGACCGCGTGAAGCCGGGCAGCGCCGCTGGCTGACCCTCTCACGGCCTCTCCCTGTCTCGCTCAGTACTTAGGTCAGTTAACGTCCATCCCAGGGTACCTGAACCCGTCCAGTCGGACTGAGATCCTGCACTTCATAGACAACGCCAAGGTGACCCTCCTTCCACCCGCCCCTACCCTCGGCCTGCGTCACCTCCTCACCCTGACCTCTGACCCTCGGCCTGCGTCACCTCCTCACCCTGACCTCTGACCCTCGGCCTGCGTCACCTCCTCACCCTGACCTCTGACCCTCACGCTCTGGCAGCAGCTCCTGGTCCTCTGAGCTGGGCCTTCACGGTCAGACCCGGTGCCACCACATTTGGCTCCTCGGTCTGAGCGTGCGTTTGTCCCCAGACGTGCTCCTCGAGGTGCTTGCTGCTCACAATTAGTGTTTTCCAAACACCCAGACGCCCCGCGGCCGAGGCTGACTCGGGAGCCCCAGGGGCAGCGGGCGGGGCTCAGGCCTCTGCCCTCTGCGACCTGACGCCCGCGTCCCCTCCAGAGAGCCCACCAGCTGCCCGGACACCTGACGCAGGAGCACGACGCGGTCATCAGCCTGTCGGCCTACAACGTCAAGCTGGCCTGGCGGGACGGCGAGGACACCATCCTGCGGGTGCCCATCCACGACATCGCCGCCGTGTCCTACGTGCGGGACGACGCCTCGCACTTGGTGGTCCTGAAGACAGGTGGGGGCCTGGGCGTGGGGCGGGGGGGGCCTGGGCGAGTGGAGGGGGGGCCTGGGCGCAGGATGGGGGGCCTGGGCGAGGGGAGTGCGGGCCTGGGCGCGTGGGGGGGGGGCTGGGCGAGGGGGGTGTGGGCCTGGGCGCGTGGGGGGGGGCCTGGGCGAGGGGGGTGCGGGCCTGGGCGAGTGGAGGGGGGGCCTGGGCGAGGGGGGTGCAGGCCTGGGCGAGTGGAGGGGGGCCTGGTCTCCGATGAGGAGCGAGTCTGCCTGGAGGCTCTGGAGACAGACGGCTCCTGCACGCCGGTCAGCGGCGCCGCCACTGAGCCCGAGAAACCGAGAGGCGGCTGCTGTCCCTGCGTCAGCTTCGGCCGAGCAGGGCAGGACCCGGGAGGTCCCGAGGGGCAGGGGTGGGGTCTGGCCACTGGCTCTGAGCTGGTGCTCTGCCCAGGGCCGCCCCCTCCCGGACACGGGTGTCCTGTGGCACCCAGGCCTGGCAGGGCCCCACGTGGGCAGCCTGAGGCTGGGGGGCCCTGCCTTGGCCCACGGCTCTCCAAAGCTGGGTGCAGAGGTGAGGCCAGACCCTCAGGGCCTCTCGAGCTGTGGGATCTGCGTGGTCCCCCGAGGGGACTCGGACCTTCTGCAGCCTCTCCTGGCAGTGGGGCCCCCTCTCGGCCCCCCTGGGGCAGCTGCCCGTCGAACACAGCCTCTGCCCCGAGGTGTGTGGGGTCCCAGGTCGGCGCCGCCCGCAGATGTGAGACACCCCAGCTGGTCGGACCCAGTGGGCTTCAGGGACATGGGCAGGGCTCCTGGTCTGGGCCCCAACCTGGACTCGGTCCCCGACCTGCCCTGGCCCCGCCCTGGGCCTGCGCTCCCCCCGTCAGGACCGTATGTTAGGGGAGCCCTGCCAGCACCCCCTGTGATCAGAGAGGCTGAACCAGCAGTTCAGTGTCCGCTCAGCCATTGGTGCGTCATTGCGAGGGCTCTGGGCGGTCACGTGGGGGCCTCGGTGGGCGTGGAAGGGGGCTGCTCGCCTGGCCTTGTCTTTGCTGAGAGCAGGTGGGGGAAGGCGCGGGGCGTGTCCCCTGAGCCAAGCCAGGCCGCCGAGCGCCTGCTGTGGAGGCCCCGCCTGCCCTCACCTGCCACCGTGTTGGCTTCTCAGCCCAGGACCCCGGCATCTCCCCCAGCCAGAGTCTGTGTGCGGAAAGTTCCAGAGGCCTCGCCACAGGCTCCCTGTCCGAGAGTGGAGTGGGGCCCGTGGAGGCCTGCTGCCTGGTGGTCCTGGCCACGGAGAGCAAGGTGAGCCCAGCCCTGGGACCCGGCCCCCCCCCTCACACCTGGCCCGGCCCCCCCCTCACACCTGGCCCGGCCCCCCCCTCACACCTGGCCCGGCCCCCCCCCCACACCTGTCCCGGCCCCTCCTCACACCTGGCCCGGTCCCCCCCCCCCCACACCTGTCCCGGCCCCCCCCCCACACCTGTCCTGGCCCCTCCTCACACCTGGCCCGGCCCCCCCCTCACACCTGGCCCGGCCCCCCCCCCACACCTGTCCCGGCCCCTCCCCACACCTGGCCCGGCCCCCCCCTCACACCTGGCCCGGCCCCCCCCCCACACCTGGCCCGGCCCCCCCCCTCACACCTGGCCCGGCCCCCCCCCCCACACCTGTCCCGGCCCCTCCTCACACCTGTCCCGGTCCCCCCCCCCCACACCTGTCCCGGCCCCTCCTCACACCTGGCCCGGCCCCCCCCCCACACCTGTCCCGGCCCCTCCTCACACCTGGCCCGGCCCCCCCCTCACACCTGGCCCAGGCGCCCCCCAGCTGGCCCCACCCACCCTGGCTCAGGCCCCAGGTCACACTGAGTGGTGCCTCCTGGGCTGTGCTGGGGGTTCTCTTCCCAGCATCGCCGCTCCCTGCCCTGTGTGATGGGGGCTGGTTCCCTGTGCCCCAAGCTGTGCCCTGAGGGAGGGTGCCTGGGGGTGGCCAGTTAGGGTTTGGGGCCCCATCAGCCACTGGAGGACTGCCAGCCCCGGGGAACCCTTGGCACTCCTCTGTCCCGTTTCCGCTCCATGAGATGGAGGGGACCCAGCGACGGTCGCCTCACAGGCCCCGCCCTGGAGGCCCCTCTAGAGACCCCGTGTCCTGGGCCTGCTGCAGCTGCAGGCGGGTGAGGCCTGGTGTTGAGAGTGCTGCCCCCAGCCCCACCCCAGGCCGGGACGGGTGCGGAGCTGGCAGGGCCGTGGGAAGAGCTGCAGGAGCTGCTGGCCACCTGGGCGCAGAGGCCTGAGGGCCGGGCCTCCGGAAGCCGCCCAGGGAGGTGCCGCTCTGCCCCCGCAGGTGGCGGCGGAGGAGCTGTGCTCGCTGCTCGGGCAGGTCTTCCAGATCGTGTACACCGAGTCCACCATCGACTTCCTGGACAGAGCCATCTTCGACGGGGCCTCCACCCCCACACACCACCTGTCCCTGCACAGCGGTGAGCGCGGGGGGGCGAGGGCCCCTCCCGCAGGGCTCTGCCGCCGCGGGCACGCCGCCCCGGCCGGGTCCTCGGGCTGGAGCCAGTGCCTTGATTTCCAGACGCCCCTGCAGGCGCAGCTGAGACTGGCCCTCCCCTGCCCTCCCCCAGGCCAGCCAGTGGCTCCGGCATCACTTCGGGGCTGGGGTTCTTTTCTGGGACCGCAGGTGGCTGAGGTCACCTCACCTGAGTCAGACCACGGGGGGGCTGCCAGCACTAGGGCTGCGAGCGGCTGTGGGCGCCTCCCTCCCAGGACAGAGGCTGCTGGGGTGGTGGCGGGGGGCAGTGAAGGAGCCCCAAAGCTTAGACCAGGACAGCATTCAGGTGACCCCAGCCCACACGCACACGCACAGCCAGACTCAGGCCCCGCCCACAGGTCACACTCAGTGCCTCTCAGAGACCCACGCGCTCCCGTGCTCACCAGACCTTCACGTGACACCCAGACCCTCTGCTTTTGAAACCTCTTTATTGGGGGCCCGGGTTCTGTGAGTGAGAGGCCAGCAGCCCGGGTGCCTCTGTGCGGAGCCCGTGTGCTGGGCTCGGAGCTGACAGGTCACCCAACCCGGCGGCTCAGGCCCAGGCTCAGGGTGGCCTCGCTGCCTGGGTGAGAGCCCAGCAATCTCCCTGCCCGTCTGGGCGCTGCCAGCTCGCCTGCGGCCCAGGGACAGGCTGCTCCTACCTTCATCGCTCTGGGCTCTCTCTGCCTTCATGGCTTGGACCAGGGATCTCCTCCACGGCCCCCACCCCCCCACCCCCATCGCAGGGCCCGCCCCAGACAGTGCACCCAGACAGGCCGCGAGGTCAGAGCTCAGCCAGCTCTTCCCGGTCCCACATCATCTCCACGGTCCAGGCTGAGGACCGTTCCTCTGCCCACCACCTGCCTTTGCTCCCACAGCCCCTGGCACCTGCCTCTGCCTCAGCTCTCGGTCCCTGCACGTCACAATGTCTCAGGGTCCCTCGTGTTACAGACCTTAGGCCACTGTCGGCTGTGTCCTGAGGAGCAGTGGTACCAGGCCCTTGGCTGGTCTGGAGGTCTCGGCTCCCAGGCCTGTCTGTCCTCGGGGAGCTCACTGGTCCCCGCTGGGGACCCGCTAATCATGGCTTCAGCCCTCGGCTGTGGGACAGGGCAGCTGCAGGACCGGATTCAGTCCCTCCCCCGCGCGTGGGCGGCTGTGGTGCTCGCTGGGCACGGGGCAGTCTGCTGGTGGGAGCCTCTGCCGCCCCCACCTCACGAGGCCCCCAGGGGAGTCCCCAGCCCGTGCTCTGCCCGGGGCCGGCCATGCCCAGCGCTGTCCCGTGGTCCTGGGAGAGCGGGGCCTGCGTGGCTGCCCTCCCGTAAGCCGGTCTCTGCTCTGCATCCCACACAGATGACTCTTCCACCAAAGTGGACCTGAAGGAGCCGTACGAGGCGGACGCCAGCAGCTTGTGAGTCCCGCCCCGCCCCTGCTCCACAGCAGGCGCCCCCCCCCCCCCCGCCCCTGCTCTGGCCCCAGCACCCGGGCCCCCCCACCCCCCGCCCCTGCCCTGCTCTGGCCCCAGCGCCAGGCCCCTGGCCCCGCCGCTGCCCTGCGGTGTCACGGGTGCAGGTACAGGGGCCATGTTCTCGCAGCTCCTTCCCCGAGTGTGTGCCCACGGCGCCCCACGCCAAGACGGCCAGCGAGAGCGAGCTGAGCGCCACGGCAGCGGAGCTGCTGCAGGACTACATGCTCACGGTAGGCGTCCGCCCCGGCCAGCCCCAGGAGGGGGTGTGTGTGGGGGTGTGGCTCTGGGCCGGGCCCCCCCACCCGTCACCACCCGTCACCACCCACTCCCCGCAGCTGCGCACCAAGCTGTCCTCGCAGGAGATCCAGCAGTTTGCGGCGCTGCTGCACGAGTACCGCGACGGGGCCTCCGTGCACGAGTTCTGCATCAACCTGCGGCGGCTCTACGGGGACAGCCGCAAGTTCCTGCTGCTGGGTGAGCCCCGGGGGTGGGGGGTGGGGGGGGCGGCGCACGGCAGGTCGGCTCTACGGGGACAGCCGCAAGTTCCTGCTGCTGGGTGAGGGGAGGGGGGGGGGCGGGGGGGGGCGGGGCGCACGGGCAGGTCAGGCGAGCAGGAGTTCGCTGGGTGAGTGAAAACGCCATTGCAGCTGAGGGATGGGCCCTGGACCTGCAGTGTCTCCTGTGGACCCTCGAGAACAGGCTGGCTGGCAGGGACCGTGAAGCTCCGGTCCCGGGCTCTGCCCGCAGCTAGAGCATCTCGTCGTGTCCATGAGGGAGGGGTGGCGCGGCGGGAGCCCAGCTGGGCAGGGGGGTGCCTTGCTCGGCCCCTCCTGTCCCTCCTCCACCTGGGGCTTCCCTGTGGGACGGCAGGGTCAGCTGCGGTGTGCCCGCAGGTCTGCGGCCCTTCATCCCCGAGAAGGACAGCCAGCACTTCGAGAACTTCCTGGAGACCATCGGGGTGAAGGACGGCCGCGGCATCATCACCGACAGCTTTGGGCGGTACCGGAGGGCCGTCAGCTCTGCCTCTACCTCCACCTCCAACGGGAACAGAGTGGCTGGCAGCTCCGACGACCAGTCTGTGCCCTCGGAGGGGGACGAGTGGGACCGCATGATCTCGGACATCAGCAACGACATCGAGGCGCTGGGCTGCAGCCTGGACCCTGACTCGGCCTGACACCCGGCCGCGGCCGCCTCCCCGCCAGGGCCGGGCCGGGCCCGGGTGCGGGGCCTCTACTGTGAAGGAGACGGGCAGAGGCTGCTGAGCACCCGCCCGCGGAGCGCGGACAGCGGTGGTTTTGCACATGACGTTCCTATCGAAACTCAGAGACCTTAAAGAAGTTGCTGCAATGTGAATACTTTATCTCTGCTGCCAGCGCGTTTGTGATCCTGTGGGGGCCGGTGTCCTCGGCCCTTACGCCTCCCCCCTTCCCGCCCAGGCTGGGTACAGCGGTCTGGGCCCCGCGGGAGCTGGGCTGCTCCTGAGCCAGCCTGTGGGGAGGACCCGATGGGCTTTTGCTTCCTGGACGTGGGGCCAGGAACAGGGGTCCCGGGCGCCTGCGGATGTGAATGTCAGGCCCTCGCTGCAGGGACGTGGGCACCAGGCGCCGAGGGGCACGGCCTCTCGCTCAGGCCCCCAAGGTCCACAGCAAACGTGTCCCCCTTATCCCTCCATCCCAGCCCCTGGGCTTCAGCCTCCCATCCATGCCCTTCGAGTGCGGGAGGCAGTGGGGTGACCCCAGGGGAGCCTGGAGACTGCAGAGGTGTGGGGAAGCCCCGGCCACCCCCTCCCAGGTGCCTCTGCTCCACAAACCCTGATGGTGCGAGCAGGGAGCCGGGAGGCTGCAGCCCCACCTGCGCAGTGAACCCTGCGCTTTATGGAGCCAGGAGCCTCTCCTCTGCTCAGGGTCCCCCCACCCTCTTACCCTGGCACCGGTACACCCTGTGCTGGGATGGGAACCCCCCTCAGGTTCCCTGTGTTCTGTCTGGAGGGGAGGGTGTGGCGAGGACGGTGACCCTGGGAGCTAGGCCACCAGGAGCCAGGGCCGCCTTCCTGTAGCGTCTCCTTCCCGAAGCTCCTGTGGGAACCCCCTCCTGTAGGAACCCCCCTGTGGGAACCGCCCGAGGCTTGGTGTTCTTATGGAACCCCAGTCCCCTGGCCCACCCCTTGCCCACAGCCAAGTGACCAGACTGCCTATAATCTTGGGGACCACTGGGCACCCCAGAACAGCGGGATGGAGGCCCCATCCCATGGGGGAGGACATGGGGCGGGACCACCGTCCTGGGTGTGGGCTCCGGGAGGTCCTGCCTCACCCGCTTGGCTGAGGGCCGCGGGGCAGGGGTGGAAGTTTG
Source organism: Myotis yumanensis (assembly GCF_028538775.1). Taxonomy (NCBI): domain Eukaryota; kingdom Metazoa; phylum Chordata; class Mammalia; order Chiroptera; family Vespertilionidae; genus Myotis; species Myotis yumanensis. The sequence continues at coordinate 84,707,171 of NW_027223760.1, read as the reverse complement.
CTGAGCAGCAGCGCTGGGGGTGGGGGGCCGGCTGGCCAGTGGCTACATGGTCAGCTCCTGTAGGAAATGGGAGGGTCAGGCCGGGGGCCCAGCAGAGCCAGTGGGGCGTCTGAAGGGCCGGGCCTCACCATGATGGCGTTGACGATGTCGCTCTGGTTGTCCCTCAGCGCCCGCACGGCCTTGGCCCTGGACACGTTGGCCTGCGCCATCACCAGCTCGATGTCCCGCAGCTCCAGGCCCGCCTCGTCCGCCTGGGGGCACAGGAGGCGCTGGGCTGCCCATCCAGCCAGAGCCACCCCTCCCACCCCCACCTGCTCCCAGGCCTCACCTCCTCCTCCTCCTCGCCCTCCTCCTCCTCCTCCTCCTCATACTCGGGCTGCACCCGGGGCCCAGGCGCCGACTCAGGGACGAGGGTGGAGGGCTCCGCGGGCACCTTGAACTTCTCGGCGGCAGCTCTGTGCACTTGCTGGGACAGGTCCTCGATCTGCAGCCGCAGCAGGGCAGCCGTCAGCGCCACGCCTGGGCTCCCCCCCTGCCCCCCCCCCCGCCCCCCTGCCCACGCTGCTGGCCTTGGCCTCCCCGAAGACCACGTAGGTGTCGGAGGCCGGGCTCTTGAACACGTCGGGCTTGGCGATGACGAAGAGGATGTTCTTGGACTTGTGGATGGTGATGCGGGTGACGCCCTGCACCTGCCTCAGGCCCAGCTTGGACATGGCCTGGGGGCGGTGGCGGGCTCAGGTCTGGGGAGCCGGTGCTGGGCGCGGGCTGACGGGGCCCGGCTGTTTCAAGAAGGAACCCCAACGCCCACCCCCATGGGACTCACCACCCCAGGGTGGGAGGTGGTGGGAGGGGCCCCCAGTCCTGGGTGGGGGTTGTCTGACCAGCCCCCCGCCCCAGGGGAGCAGCCCCCAGCCCACCTTCCGGGCTTTCTTCTCGCTGCGGCTCTGCTTGGCTTTGGCTGCAGTCTCCTCGGTGCCACTGGCTGCAGCCTGGGGGAGGGCGGTCTGAGCACCCAGGATGGGTGTGGAGCCCCCTGCCCCCCAAATGCACCCCCTTAGCTGGCACCTGGGCTGGGCCCTGAGGGGCCTGGGGTCCCGAGAGGTCCTGCTCCTCTGGCTCCCCCGACGACTCCCCGTGGCTGTCGGAGTAGCTGCCAGGGGCCGGAGGCGGCTCTGGGGACAGACGGGGGAGGGGTGAGGCGGCCCTTCCTTCTCGCCTGCCCCCACCCCCCACCTCTGCCCCTGGTGGGCAGCTCCGCCCCCCCCCCCCCCCTCACCTTCCTCCAGGCTGTCCTGCTCGTCCTGCTGCTGGGTGGCTGGGGGCCCTTGAGGGCTGGCGGGGCCCCGGGGCCCGGAGCCAGGAGGCACTTGGCAGGGGAGTGGGGGCCGCAAGGCTGTGTCTTTGGCATGGAGGCCCCCCGCGGGGGTCACCTTGGGGCTGAGGGAGGGGTGGGGCGGGAGGCCAACGCGCTGCCTGGGCTCCCGGGGGTGGTTCCTGGTTCCTGAGGAGGTAGCGGCCCGTGGGGCTCCTGCCTGGGGCGACGGGAGGTCCTCCCCGTCCCCCAAGCTCTCCCGCGGACGCTGGCAGGGGCAGGGGACAGGGGCCGCTGCGGGGGGCAGGGCTGCCCCAGCGAGGACCCTGGGCAGGGAGGGCTCACGCCTTGGTTGCCCATCCTGGGGCTGCAGTGGGGAGGGGCTGGGAATTCCGGGGGCCGCCTGGGCCTGCTCATCACCCCCCACACCTCGCACCCGCTCCCGCCTGGAGGAGGGTGGTGAAGACATGGGGGTGGGCTCCTCCGGGCGGCTGCTCCCCGCCCTGGGCACAGCCCTTGATGGAGACTGGGAAGCCACAGCCGACAGAAGCCTGGGGCCCAGGGGGCCCCCTCCGCCCTCTGCTGGGTTCTGGGGCTGCACCCGCCCACCCTCAGGGCAGCTGCTCCCAGGAGCCTTCCCAGCGCCCTGGGGTGCTGGCTCCAAGCCTCCGTACCCCTGGTTTCCTGCCCCGGGGGCCTCCACTCCCACACCGGCAGGCAGGTGGGCCCCCCTGTCGCCCGCCAGCAGGCCTTTGGCTATTTCCTCTCCACTGGAGGCTGGCTCAGGGGGGTCCGCGGTTTCTGTAGCAGGCTCAGGGGGGTCCAGGGTCTCGGAGGCATCCTCAAGGGGGTCCGCGGTCTCTGCAGCAGGCTCTGGGGAGTCCGGGGCCTCCAAAACATCCTCAGGGGGGCCCGGGGTCTCGGAGGCATCCTCTGGGGGGCCCGGGGTCTCGGAGGCAGGCTCAGGGGGGTCCGGGGTCTCGGAGGCATCCTCTGGGGGGCCTGGGGTCTCAGAGGCAGGCTCAGGGGGGCCCAAGGCTTCCTTGGAGAGGCCTGGGGGTCCCAGTACCTCTGTGGGGGTATATGGGTGGTCTGGGATCTTCGCAGTGGGCTCCAGGATCTCCGGGGTGAAAGTGGGGGGGTCTGGGATCTTTGCGGAGTCAGGAGCCTCTGAGGTGAGTTCAGGTCTGTCTCGGGCCTCTGTGGTGGGCTCAGGGGTGTCTGGGGTTTCCAAGGCAGGCTTGGGGGGGCCTGCATCTGCAGCGAGCTCCCGGCCACCCTCGTTCGTCTGGTCCAGGTCCGGAGGCTCCAGGTCTTCAGTGCAGCCCATGTCCTTCCCCCGAGCTGCCCCCTGGGCCGCGGAGGCCATGGGCTCGGTCCCTGGGGCCCCGCCTGCATCTGCCTTCAGGGCCTGCAGAGCGACTGGGCTGGGTGCCCTGCCCGCCCCCTGCGTGGTCTGGGGCTCAGTCCTGGGCTCGGGGGCCGGGGTGGTGTAGGCCCGCTCCTGCCAGGACCCAGGTGTGGCCCTGGGCACGGGCCCTGCTCCAGCGATGAGGCCTGCTCCTTGCCACCCAGCCTGAGAGGTCACTTCTGTGACCCCTGAGGCTTCCTTCGGGGTGTGTTGGGCCAGGGCCACCGGGGACACGGGGCCTGGAGCGGGGCCGGCCCCGGGGACGAAGGTGCCCACGTCTCCCTCGGAGACCACGGGGCCGTCCTGCAGGGCGGCGGTGGGCTGCGCGTGGGGCTCCCCGCTGTACAGTCTCTCGTCATCTGCTCCAGGGTAGGAGGCCGAGTCGGGGTCCGAGGAGGCGGCAGAGGTGTCGTCCCAGAAGGCGAAGGCCTCGTCCACGCCCTCGGTGACCGACAGGTCGGACAGTGACTGCAGGGAGGAGGCGAAGGTGCTGTCGTCCTTGTCCTCGCTGGCCCCGTCCCCGTCGGCGGCCGGAGCCTCTGGCTCCTGCTCCTGCTGCTCCTCGGGGGACAGGGGCGTCACCTCCACCGCCTCCACCTGGAAGAGCAGGCTGCCCCGGAACGGCAGGAGGGCGGCCGGGATCATTGGGTCCTGGGCCAGGACATCCAGGTCGAAGAAGTGGCCCTCCTGGTCCCAGGAGGAGCTGCTGTCCGTGGAGAGGCTGGACTCAGGGGACGAGGACCCCGGGGACCCTGCGGGGGGCCAGTCCTGCTCCAGGGTCTCAGAACCGGGTGGGGAGAAGCCGCGGCCCGAGGGCACCCCTAGCCCTTCCTCGGGAGCCAGGCTCAGAGAGCAGGAAGGGGACGGGGACGAGGCCCAGCTTTCTGTGTCCGCGGTGACATAGGAGCCTGAGGGTGAGGTGGGCGGTGAGTCCCCCACGGGCCTGGCCTCAGCCTGGACGTCCCTGCAGGGCCCGGAGCTGGGGAGCAAGGCAGGGGTCTCGCTGGGAGTGGAAGGAGGCGTGAAATAGGAATCGGGGTCTGGGGCAGGAAAAGGCACAGGAGGGTCACCCCGAGAACACGACGCGGGGGAGTGCAGGCTGGCAGGCCCCCACTCCGGGTCCCTGAGCTGTGGTGGGGCTGCCCAGGGTAGTGGGGGTGCCTGGCACGTCTCCTCCCCCATCACAATCCGGGGCTCCAGGGTGGCTGGGAGAGGCCGCTCGGCAGGCTGGACCTCGGGGGGCCTTGGGCTGGGGCCCCCCTCCATGGGGACCACCCAGGCTGAGAGCGCCCGGCCAGGCCCCACATCCCCGCTGGCTCCCTCAGGCGGAGGCCGGGCGCCCGGCTTGCTGAGCAGGAAGGTGAGGTCCAGGGGGCTGGGCCCAGGGGTCAGGGCACACTGCTCAGGCCGGTCCCCTCTGGGAGTCGTGGCCGCGGACCCGTCTGTGGAGAGAGAAGGGCGTGAGGAGGGCTGGCACCCGCGCCCCCAGGAAGGGGTGCCGCCTGGAGGGGGACGGGGAGCGGTCATCGCTATGTCGGGGAGCATTTCCGAGGTCTGACCACAGCAACCAGCTCCGGGTCCGTGTGTGGGCGCAGCTGTGGCACAAACGGGCACCCTGCTTTTCTGCAAGGTGCTTGGCAGCAATGACGCGGCCCCCTGCCTATGACCCTCTGCCCGTCCCTCCCGTGACCTCCGGGGTCAGAGGGCTCTGGAACATTCCACCCGGGTAGGGTCCCTGTGCCTCAGCTTTCTGTCTGCAGAGGGAAGTGTCCACCAGACCTGAGGCGAAGCTCCGAGGTGGCCCTGCCCGGTGCCCATCCGCCTGCAGCAGGCCCGGCCCTGGGCCACACTGCTGGGCGCCGGGGGGCCAGGGGGGTCCTTTGGGTCCACTGGGGTGTGACCAACACCCGGCACCTGAGGTGGGTGTGGCAGGCAGGGCGGGTGCCTGAGGCTGGGCCCGGCATGGTACCCTGACCCACCCACATCGCCCGAGGCCTCAGGCAGCAGGAGGGTGGAGCTGGGCCAAGGCTGCAGTGTGGGGAGGCCTCCAGGTCGAGGTTGGAGTGACTGGTTCAAGGTCACCAGGCTCTGGGTCTGGGGACACCAGCCCTGTTCCCTTTTCTGGACTCAGAAGGAGGCCAAGCCCCGGACCCGGCACGGCCCCATCCCCAGGCGCCCGGCCTGCAGCAAGGTGCCCTTGGCCCTGAGTCGCACATGGCTGACCTCCAGCGGGGCGCCGGCCCCATCAGGTCTTCCTGGCCCGGGAGCCCAGCACCGGCCTGGCCGCCCAGGACGAGGCCTGCCTGTGGCAAACTGCCCCTGGCCCTGACCCCCAGGCCACCCCCGCCCCCCGACCGCGGTGCCCTCTGGCCTCCCTCCTGCTCCTCCCTCCGGGACCAGTGCCGTCCAGGGGCCTGCAGGCAAGTGGGGGACAAGTGTCCCCAGACCCAGGGTCAGCTGGGAACCGCCGCCTCCGTCCAGATCCGACCCGCCCAGGCACTGCTCCTCGCAACAATGGAACGCCGGGGTCGGGACTCTCGGTCAGCACCGCCCCCCGCCCCCCGCCCTTTCCCGCAGTCCCGGGGCGGCGGGCGGGTCAGCATTCAGGGGTCGCAAGGACACGGGGCGGGGGGCAGGGATAGAAGGCCGAGGGCGGGGACGCACGCGGGAAGCGCGCAGCCTCACCTGTGCGGACCCCCGGGCCGCCCGCCTCGGGCAGCAGCAGCTCGGCGCGCGCCGCCTCCCCGGGCATGGCCTGGCCGCGCGCCCGTCTCTCCGTCCCGGTGCCTCCGTGCGTCCGTCGCGTGGAGCCTGGGAGGCCACCGCCCCTCGCCCGGGATGGGGTGGGGGTGGGGCTGGGGGGGTCAGTGGGTGACGTCACGCCGCCCCGCCCGCCGGCGCCCAAATGAGCGTGCGCGCCGCCAGGCACTGCGAGCGCGGGTCCTCCCGCCCGGGGGCGCCCTCCCGGAGCGGACGTCTCCGCAGAGCTGCCTCCCTCCCTCTCGCGGCCCAGGGGCTGGCGGCGGCGGGAGGCGGGACCCCGGGCGGCATCACACCTCGGCCGGGTCGGGGAGAGGCGGGGTCTCCAGAACTCGGGGTGCGGGCGGAGCAGCTGGAAGTGTCAGGGGGCTGGGCGCTCTGGGGAGCTGCGCGGCCCCACCTGTGCGGGTCCGGTCGGAGCGAGCGCCTCCATCCTAGAGGTGAGCGGGCCCGCAGCTCCGCAGTGATTGGCTGGTCCTCGGTCGGTCCCCATGGCAACCGCCTCCGGCTCCGGCTCCGAGCAACCAGGGGCGGGGACAGTCAGTGCCCCGCCCGCCCTTCCTCTCCCTCCCTCCCTCCCGCCCTGGGGGCCGCCCGGTTCCCGGCAGCGCCCGCCCCGCCCAGGACGCCGGCCTTCGTTCCCGATGGTCTGACCGCCGTGCCAGGCTCAGGGAGACCGTCATTGTCCCCCAGACCGGGCGGGGCGGGAGCACCGACTGTCAGCAGCTGTGCTGGCGGGCGGCGTGTCCTCCATCCTGCACACGGCTCCACCCGAGCCCGCGGGGCCAGGGGGTTCACGCTCAACCTCCGCCGTGCGCCCCGGGTGCCCCCCGTCGCTGGAAACCGTCCACCTGGGTCTCCTGCTCCTCTCCCTCCCCGCGCCCCTCCCGAGTCCCCCGCTCTCGCCTCCCTGCTCCACTGGCCGCCAGGAACCAGAGCCCGCTATGGGCCAGGATTGTCTGGATGAGATGGCTGCCCCCCCCCCCCCGCCCCCCATGGTAAATGCCGGAAACAAGACCACTTCACGGAAGCCCCACAGTGAGCGAGCTCAGGGCTGAGGGACCCCAGGGCAGCCCCGACAGGAGGGCCCAGTCGACCCCCAGGACCAGGCAGGCACTTTCTGCCCCCGAGGAATGCAGTCCTGCCAACTCTGGGAGGACCCGGGAGGCCTGACAAGGGGAGCCCACTTCGCCCCACTGGCTACAGGATGGTGAAGGCACTGGCAAGGGGCACCCACCACCAAGCACCTCCCAACCCCCCCCACCTTGGGACACAGCAGAGACGGGTGGCACGAGGCCAACAGTGATGCAAAGCCTGGCAACGCCCGTCATGGGAGCCACAGGACGTGTGCGTAGCCCAATAGGATGGCTGTCGCTAGAATAAACCTCAAACCCAATCGCCTAACTGTCCAGGACACAATAAAAATCACCCATCGTACCAGGAAAATCACAGCTAGAAAAGGAACCAACCAGCCTGGCCAGCATGGTTCCGTGGCTGAGCACTGACCGGTGACCAGGTCACATGGACCCCCAGCAGGGGGTGTTGCCATCACTGAGTCACAGAAAGGAACCAGGTAGAGAATGGATCGGAACCCAGGAACCTGTGGGCTGAGAGCAGGGCTGGTGGGCCCTGGTGTGGTGGGCAGCTCACACTTCCTTAGCAGGACTCCCAGACCTGAGCTGGCTCTGCACCCCGGGTGCTTGTCCCTGCTGGTCCTTCACCTTGGGGTGCCCCATCTTGCCTGGGCTTGGAATCACCAGCTTCAGAACGCCGTCTCTCTCTGCCCCCCAACCCTGGCTGTGCAAATGACCGTGTCCTATGCACTGGTGCCTGGGGCTCCCCCTTTACCTCAGCCTGTGAGCAGAGAGGGTTTAACGAGGAGGGGTGGGCAACAGCTGGGACAGGCATGGGGCATGAGGGGCCCTTCGGCACTATGCCCGCTGTGTTCCGGCTGTACTGGTGGAGGCCAGCGCCCAGCGTGCCCCCTGGTGAGGGAGCAGAGGGGGGAGCCACGTCCTCCCAGCACCAGGCAGCAGTTGGCATCGAGTCCGGGTGAGACAAGAGAGGTCTCCTGCGCCAACGCCCCCAAATATCGGGCTCTCGTGACCCTGCCAGCACAGGCCCACCTGACCATGGGTGCGAGGGCACCTCCAGGACAACTGTTCACACCCCAATTAGAACCCCAAGCCAGGCACCGAGCACCCACTGGCCTCACAACGTGAGGACTCAGTCTGAGCTGGCTGACCACAGGCCCTGCCATGGGACGCCACGTCCAGGGGAAGGTCTGTGGGTGGCAGAGCAGCCAGGCAGCGGGGTGACGGGCTGCCTGGGGAAGCCAGCCCCCTCTGCCCAGCTCCGTGCCTCTCGGACAAGTGGTTCTGCTGATGGGGGAGGAGGGAACGCACAGGGCAGAGGCCTCGGGGCCACCCCTGCCCACGGCAGACGGTGGGTGGCGAGAGCACGGTGGACGGCGTGGGGTCACAGCAAAGTGCAGGCGGCCTCCTGGTGTGAAAACCAAAGTTAAAAGTTTATTTCCCACGAGAGGGCAGGGCACGCAGCACCGGTGGCCCAGGCCCTGCACGTTCGTCCTCACTGCCACCTGCAGCCCCGGGCCCGCGTCTGGGCCCCCGGGAACACGGCCCCGGGCACAGTCCACGCAGGCAGGTCACTTGGCCAGCTCCTCTGCCACCGACTTGCGCATCTTGTCCTTGAGGTAGGCGGCCTTCTGCCACTCGGACCGGAGCTCCAGCCACTCGTAGTAGGGGACCTGGGGGTGGCACTGAGTGAGCAGCACAGCTCCAGGCTCCATCCTGAGGTGCAGGGGCCGTGGGACCAGCGCCGGGCTCGGCAGGGCTCAAGCACTCGGGCTAAAAGCGGCTCCCGAATGTTTCAGTTGTTTTAACGAAGAAACTGACAGCATCTCGTGTGGCCGCTCACAGGCTATCTCTTGGAAGGAGCAGGAGGGACGCAAGTCTCCCAGGCGAGAGCTGCTCACCGGGTTTGAACCTGGGCATCCTGCCCGCCCTCGACCCCCCAAGAGGCCCTGGCTGTGCAGGTGGGAGCAGGACCTGAAGCCCCGCTGACATGCCCTCTCCGGTCACCACCTGCCCGACAGGTACTCACGTCCACCACCAGGAAGCCGGCAGCCAGCATGTGGCGTCGGGCGAGCGCAAAGCGGCCCAGCAGGTCTTTGCTGCGGCCGGTGAAGCTGGAGAACTCCCAGCGCAGGAAGGCCAGCCTGGGAGGGGGAGAGAAGCCACTGGCTGACCGTGTCTGTCCTCGGAGGCTGGGCAGCGCCGGGCAGAGCAGGCCAGGGCAACACCAAGAACCGGGGAGGACTAGGTGCATGGCCTACCTCTTGGCCGTAGGCGGTGGCAGCTGGCCACCCGAGGGCGGGGACAGATGAGGAGCCACGAAGTCCCTCAGGGGCAGGAACTGGCCTTCGGCGTCCAGCAGCACCTCTGCATCTGGGGAGGGGCGACAGATGAAATGGCCGGCTGTCCCCACGTGGAGGGCGGGGCGGGGCCTAGCTGGGTGGACGGGCGGGAGGCTCACCGAGAACCCAGCCATACTGCGTGGCCACGGAGAAGCGGCCCCGGTCAGCTGCCCCCAGCAGCCCCTTCAGGGTCTCCTGCAGCTCCTTCTGCAGGGGCGTCACCTTCCTTTCAGGGGCCGGGGGCCCGGGGTCCAAGGCCGAGGCCGGCAGTAGGGGGCCCGTGTACTCGGGGTGCTCCAGCCGGGCCGTGGCGTTGATGTGCAGCAGCTTCTGAAAGGTGCTCTGACCCCTCGGGGACCTGTCACCTAAGGGAAGAGGTGCAGTGAGCGGGGGATGGAGGACCTGATGGGTCACCTGCAGGCAGACGGCAAAGCAGCAAATGCTGGGGAGCCCTGGCCCATCGTCTCCCCTGCTCCTGGCCTGGCACTGGGCCTAGAGGCTCCCACCCGCACCTGGCCGTGGGCACACAGGCTGGCAGCGCAGTCCCAGGGCAGCACACGGACCCCCACCCTCACCTAGGAACTGGGTGTGCAGCTCGGGGCGCAGCACGGCCTGCAGCTCCGACGCCCGGGCCTGCTGCAGCACGCACAGGGCCCACAGCACGTCAACCTGCAGGGCCGGGTCCAGGTCGGGCAGCTGACTCCCCAGCTTCTCGTGTACCTGGGGGACAGGGAGGGGGGCAGGGGAGGCGCTGCTCAGTACGCGCAGATGTTCTGGGTGCGAGGCTGCCACTGGGAAAGGTGCCAGGAACCATCCAAATCCCCTGGGACCAATCGGGACAAAAGGACATTCAACTGGGCTTTCCCACCGACTCCTCCATGGGCAGAAGGTGAGGTACAAACTGCCTCTCCAGGAACGTCCGAGTGGCCCCGAGAGGGACTGAGGGCACGAGTGGACGCAGCTGGGGTGGTGCCCCTACAGGGACCCTGCCAGTGGGTCGGAGTCTTGGGGGCATTAAGGCGGAGACAGGAAGTGAGCCCGCCCAAGAACGCCTCCTGGGCCTGCAGCCACTCTGGCCCACGGTCAGTGCTTGGGTTTCGAGTGTTGCCCCCAGACAACCCAGGAGGTCTGGCTCCAGCTGGCTTGCTCTGCCCCTGCACCTGCCAGGCCTCCCTCCTTCCCGTCTGCAGGGAGAGGGGCCGGGAGATGGGCGGGAGACGTACCAGGTTGAAGAACGCTTCCTCTTGCTCTGGACGGAAGTTCAGGCGGGCGAAGGCCAGCAGCACGTTGCAGAGGTCTGACATGGCGATGCTCTGGGCCCTGCTGAGGACATGCTGGGCACAGGGAGGCAGGGGGGCAGGATGAAGTGTCCACGCCCTCTCCGCCCGGCAGCAGCCCCTCAGAACCCGCCCAGCACGGCTGTGGAAATGCTCGTTAACCAGTAGGTGCTGTGCCGACCAGGTGACCATGCACCTCAGCACAGGCACCGTCTTCCTCACACGAACTCCCTGTGGCAGCTGAGGGGGTCTCAGCTTCGCCACCTGCACAGATTGCCAGTTGGGTGCCCCTGCAGCCGCCATGACTGCGGCACGGGGAGAAATCGTTCTCTCCCTGCAACGGCGTCCCTCCAATGCAGAGCAGGACCCCATGTTTGCACTGGGGGTTTCTAGACCCTGGACCTCCTGACAAACCCCAGGACTCAGGTGTGCAGCTGCTCACCTGGGCAAAGGCCTCGAACAGGGGCAGGTTGAGCCACTTGAGGAAGGCGAAGGACTTGGCGCAGCGGGCCACCTCGCCGGACGTGAGGCTGGGCACGTGGGGCAGCAGGTCGGCGGCCAGGCGCTGGAACACCTGGGTCTGGTGGAAGCCGAGTTTGCCTTCGGGACAGAGCAGACCCTGGGGTTCACCTGGAGGCCCACCCAGCACCCCAGCCCGGCCCTCGGGTCTAGGAGCTTGGTGTCTGTAGCCAAATTTATCCCTGAGGCCCAGCAGAAGGGACCAGGGCCCATGGACCACGTTGTTTCTATGGCAGCCTTCCGTGCCGGTGCCTGCCACGGGGGGACAGGCACCGAATTTGACACGGCTGCAGCCAGGGCGCCCCCAGCCCTGCGCACGGGCTCACCGTAGGCATAGGCCAGGTCCAGGAGGACGCCTTTGGTCAGGGGGAAGGGCTTCTGGACCAGGTGGTAGGAGATGGCCCGCAGCAAGGGCAAAGACCGCCGGTTCTGAGCCGCCAGCGCCACCAGCACCCTCTGCAGCTCTTCTGGGCGAAACTGCTCCACCAGGTCCAGGCACTGTCAACCACAGCCCAGGGTCAGCTCGGCGCCCACGGCCGGGGTCCCATGCAGCGCAGCCCCTGCGAGACAGCAACTGGGCCTGAGCTTACTACCCACAGACCCCTGCAGGGCCCAGGGCAGGGGACCCAGGGCCACTGAATGGTGGCCCTTGTTGTGGCAGCCATGTGGCCAGCCCGGCTCTGGGGGACGGGGCTGAACTGACTTGGCTGTGGGCTGGGAGCTGAGCCTTGGGGCCGGCCTGGGCCGCGGGGGGGAGGGGAAAGGAGCCAGCAGGCCCCGCCCACCCTGCCGCTCCCTTGCTCTCAGCCCCAGTACCTTGTCCTCCAGGTGGTTCATCAGCGACTCCGAGAGGGACCCCGCCTTTGTCAGGAGGGCCACCAGCGTGCGGCCGTCCTCAACCTCCACCCAGCGCCGCTCCAGGTTCAGCAGCAGCTCGGCCAGCAGCTCCCGGGAGCCCCGCTCCTGCATGTAGGCGGCGCTGGACTCGGCCAGGAAGGCCAGGTGCTTGAACTTGAGCCGGCGCATGCGCCAGCGCACCTCCTGCTCCACCGACAGCAGCTCCTTGGAAGTGGCGGGGAGTGCCAGCGTGTAGAGGCTCCGGAGCAGCTTCACGAGAGTCCCGTGCCAGACGGCGGTTATCTGGGGGGGGACACAGGCAGGGTCACGCCGGGACCCAGGTGGGCACCGGTGCTCTGTCCCGGCCGGGTCTGTATGCCGGGCCGGCTGTCCAGCCCATCGCCTGCAGCAGGAACTCTGAAAGGTAAGACCCTGGAGTCTCCTCACATCCTGCCCGCCCGGCCGCCCGCTTCTGCTGCCCCATCTGCAGGCCCGTCCAGGCCGAGGCCAGAGGGAGGCCTGTGGGGCGCGACTAGGGCCCAGACGGGCCAGTTTTGTCAGCAAACTTGTTCCTTTGCTGTGGCCCTTGTTCGAAGTAGCACAGGGAGGCCCCTTGCCCTTAGACATGTCGGCACCACAGGGCCCTGCCACCCCCACTCCCAGGCTCTGGGAGACGGCAGCTGCCACCCCACCAGCTCTTACAAAACCTGGCAGGGACCAGCACCCGCAGGCCTCACCCCCGTGCCACACGCCACTCCCCTGCGTCTCTGAGGGAACCGGTGGTCTGACATGAGCCTTGCCCCCAGCCCCCCGCCCTCCCAGGTCTCCGTGCGGGTCCTGAAGGAGAGTGATCCCGCTGGGCCCTGCCGTGTTTCCAGGGCCCAGAGAAACATGAAGCCGCTGAGGGGCCGTGGCCCAGACCCACCCTCGTGGGAGGTGGCGTGGCTGTGCTCTGACTACTGGTGGCACAAGACTCCGGTCCCAGCCTCTGCCTTCATACGTGGGACCGTGCTGCCGAGAGGGACCAAACCACTCACACCAAGTGAGAAGCAAAGGCTGCTGTGACAGGTGGGAGAGGGAACAGTTTAACCTCAGTGTCTCGAGGCCCAGCGCCTGCGTCTCTCTGTACGGTTCCTGGACAGCAAGAAGGATTTTAAAAAACCTTGGTCACCCTTCGCATGGTCAGTACTTTGCTCCCAGTTTGTCACAGCTTAAACTTTATCACGTGTAGTTCCCTCAATTTGCTTCAATTGTGCCTTTTCATTAATAACTAGAATCACAGCCTTAAGACAGGAGGGCCCTAGTTAACCATTTGTACGCCAGAAGTGTCAATAGACACAAGCAGGGGAACTTTTTAAGTTAAAATATCGTGGCAGTTAACTGGTTAAGGTCATTTCACTTTTTTTAAACCCTCACCTGAGAATATTTTTTCCATTGATTTTCAGAGAGAGTGGAAAGGAGGGAAGAGGAGGAGGAGGAGAGGGGGGGAGAGAGAAAGAGAGAGAGACAGAGAGAAACATCGATGTGAGAGGGACTTTGACTGGCTGCCACCTGCTCAAGCCCTGCATGGCCTGGGATGGGCTGGCAACCTCCTGGTGCAGGGCAAGCTGCCCAACAACTGAGCCACCCCAGCCAGGACAATCAAGGTGATTTTTATGAGCTATATTCTCCCCTATCTCCACCCTCATCCTTTGAGAATCGGATTGGCTGAACAACGCCCACACCTCCTCAAGCTTTAAGAGTGTGCCGCCATCAGCCAGACCCCGGGGAGGGGGTGGCACACCGATGAGCAGAGCAGAACCGGAAGCAGCAGAAGCAGGCTGGCACTCTCCACCTAACAGGGCCGCCGTGAGGGTTCCCAGAGAGAAGGTGTGAAAGCGACAGACCGGCTGCTGCGGCCTCAGTGCCCCTGCTGTTTCCACCTGAACAGTCTGCGACCCACCTGACTGTTGACGAGCTGGAGAAGCTGCTGAAAGCGGGCGTCCTGCACGAGCAAGGCTTTGTCCTCTGGCTTCTCGGACAGCAGGCGAGAGAGCCTGATGACCACGAGGGCCGCCTGGTCCTGCTGCAGGCCGTGGCCACCAGCCAGCAGCTCCAGGAGCTCCTCCGGCCCAGTGGCCTTCCTGATGAGCTCGTCCACCCGCTGGCGCTCCGGGTAGGGGGTGATCGCCTGCTCCTTCTCCAGGGGCTGTGACGAGGAAGCTGGGAAGTGGGAACTGGGTGAGGTAGCTGAGGAAGTCAGTGTCTTTCGGGCCACCCTGGCCAGGCTCAGGCGGCCGGCCGGAGGCCCAGCAGGGGCTAGGTGGGCGGCCTCTCTCAGGAGGCAGGCACATCGCTTCACCAGGCGAGCTGCCATGACGGCCCGGACGGCAGGGAGGTGGCACTGCTAGCAAGTCATTCCCAGGCCCTGAGGGAGAGAGAAGGAGTTGGTGCAGACAGGAAAACGCGACAGTGAGATGGAGTCGCAGGCACACGCTCCACACTCAGCCCACACCTCCTGACCCCCCCATGCCCAGGACAGCACCTCCTGAAGCAAAGATCTCAGAGGTTAACCAAACGCCACAACAGGGGCGCATGCAGGCGGCTTGGGGCGTTTCAGTCCTGATTGTGCTTAATCAGATCAGTCGGCCCCTCACACGCTCAGGAATGGGAGCCTCTGCAAGAAGGGCTGGGCAATTTGTTTTCAAACGTTAAGTGTCTTCAGGATTAAGAATGAAGAGAGACGAGGGAAGATGTTTTCAATCACTTTCTCCCGAGCGTTCCTGGGCACAGAATCCACATCCCACAGCTTCTGTGGGTCATTTTAATACTTATAGACACAGAGCGAGCTTCCCCAAACCTGCACCGACCTACTCAAAACATGAACACACAGCCCGGCCGGCGCTCACTGGTTGAGCATCGACCTATGGACCCGGAGCTCACGGTTCCATTCCCGCCAGGGCACACGCTCTCGGCTGCAGGCCGGATCCCCAGGAGGGCGCAGGAGGCAGTCCATCAGTGATCCTCTCTCATCGCTGATGTCTCTCTCTCTCTCCCTCCCCCTTCCTCTCTGAAAGCAATAATAATAATAGTAATAATACTGATGATGATGATGATGTTAAACTCCTAAACCAATCGCAACAGGCACTCCACAGGCTTAGAACCGTCTCCCAGCAACACGCGCCTCATCCTGAGCAGGCCCCGCGCCCTCCTTGCACTGGGTCCCTGGCCTCCCTCCCCCGGCAGGGCCCAGACCGAAGTTCCCTCCTCCGAGAAGCTGCTGCAAATCCCAACTACGGTGCTGACCGGTCCCGTCAATCTTGCTCATCCGGGTCACTGAGTGACCCGGGTCAGGCAGGTGCCGGAGGCGGGAAGCCGCAGCCTGGGCCTCCCCGCCCAGCACGGAGCCTGCCTGTTCGATCTGCGTTCCCGGAACCCGGATGTGGCCGCTATATTCTACTTTTACGGGGTGGGTTCCTGCAGCGTCGACCTATGACCCAGGAGGTCAGGGTTCGATTCCCGTCGGGGCACAGGCCCGGCTGGCGGGCTCCATCCCAGTGCGGGGCGCGCAGGAGGCGGCCGATCCGTGATCCCCTCTCCCCATGGATGTTTCTCTCTCTCCCTTCCTCTCTGAAATCAATAAAAACAGTAATAATAAACAAAAACCTCGGCCTGAGTTACAGAGAGGCCCAGGGAGAGGGGATCCCGGCCCAAGGTCGACGGCGCGAGCACGGAGCCGGCAGCGGGAAGCACCGCACGCTCCCCGCGAGGCGACCCCGCGAGCCGGGGAGGAAACGAGGCCGGAGGCCCAGCCCGGCCCGAGCCAGCACCGCCCGGAAGGGGCCCAGGCAGCTCGGGGAGACCCCACGGCCAGGGCGGGGCTCGCGGGCCGCCACGCGGGACCGGTTGCGAACCAGGACAGGCCGGGCTGCCCCGCCCCCCGAGGCCCTGCCGCGCCGGCCCGCGCACCCGTCTTGTCTCTCCGCCCGCCACGCTCCGGCCCCAGAACCCGCGCGCGGCGGCCCCTTCCCCTCCGCCCGGAGACCTACGCCGCGGCCACGGCCGACACCGCCGCTGACCTCCCTGCGACCCGTACGGAGCGCCGCCGGAAGCGAGGCTCGCCCGACGTCTCCCGACAGGAAGTCACGGCGGCGGCCCATTTCCGGTCTGGTGCCATCTTTGTTGAGGGCACACGGCCGGAAGTCGCGGCGGCGGCCCATTTACCATCTTTGTTGCGGGCGACGACTCGGCGCCGTGAAGTGGGGCGCGGGGTTGGGGTGGCAGTTTAGGGAACTGGGAGGAGGAGTGTGAGAGCCCGGAAGGGAAGGCTGGGAGGCTGTGCGCCCCGCAGCGGGCCCCGGGCCCCGCGGGGTGTGCAGGCGGCCGACCCCGGCCTCTGTCCCCGCAGCGTGGGGTGGACCTGCCGGTGGCGGCGCCGCGGACCCACGTGCAGACCCCGGCCCACGTGGCCGCCCCAGCCGAGGCCGTCCTGCCGAAACGTGGGCACAACTTGCCTGCGTCTTGCATTTAAGAAACGAAAAGGAAGGATTCTGGGACTTTATGCGCCATTTCCGACTTGTAAGGATTGAGGTTTCACTATAACAGGACGCGCGGGGTCAGCCGCGCAGACGGTACCTGGGGCCCGTGTGTGGACGCGCTCGTGCCCCGTCCCGCCACGTTCCCTCCCCCGTGGGGTTAGTGACCGCTTCGGCCTGATGCCCACCGAGTCCCTCACCTCCCTCTCCGTCTGTCTGGATGCGCGACAGAGAAGCCAGCGTCTGCCGGGCCTGAGCCTCCGCGGGCACCTCCGCGCCCCCGCCCCGGTGCCGCCGCTCTGTGTGCAGGTGTATGTGCAAGTGTGTGCGTGCAGGTGTGTGTGCAGGTGTGTGCGCGCAGGTGTGCGTGCAGGTGTGTGCGTGCCTGTGTGTGCAAGTGTGTGTGCAGGTGTGTGTGGGTGTGGGTGTGTGGGTGCCTGTGTGTGCAAGTGTGTGTGCAGGTGTGTGTGCAGGTGTGTGCGCGGGTGTGTGGGTGCCTGTGTGTGCAAGTGTGTGTGCAGGTGTGTGTGGGTGAGCAAGTGTGTGGAGCCCGTCGGGGGCTGGGATGCGCCCTATGAGGACGGATGTCCGTTTGGGAAGATGGAAAGTTCTGGGGATGGGGGTGCTGACATGAATGTGCTGAGTACCAGTGAACTGTACTCTAAACAGGTTCAGAGGGCGCCTTTTAAATAATGTGCACTTTGTAATCGTTATAATAATAATAACGGGACATGGAGAGTCGAGCCCTGGGCCCGGGGCGGCTGGGAAACAGCTGAGGGCCCCCCCAGGGAGCTGGGAGGATTCCTCTGCGCCCCCTCTTTGGAGACAGGCCCGTCCCCCCACTTCCCACGCCCCGTCCCAGGGGATGGATATACAATGGTTACCTGCAGGGGCGCCACAGGCCCGCACATCTGCCTGTCGCCTCCGCCTCCACCTCCTGCGCGCTTGGCTGGTCTGGGCCTCACAGGCACTGCTGGTGGGCAAATCCTGGGCTCAGAGCCTCCCTTAAAGAGGAGGCCACTGTGGTGTCAAGAAAATGTTCTTTTAAAACCATTTATAAGCCCTGACCGGTTTGGCTCACTGGATAGAGCGTCGGCCTGCGGACTGAAGGGTCCTGGGTATGATTCCGGCCAAGGGCATGTACCTTGGTCGTTGGCACATCCCCACTAGGGGGTGTGCAGGAGGCAGCTGGTCGATGCTTCTCTCTCATGGGTGTTTCTAGCTCTCTATCCCTCTCCCTTCCTCTCTGTAAAAAATCAATAAAATATATATTTAAAAAAACACCCATTTATAAGTAAGAAAAATTGCCAGACACCATGGTAGGAGTCCGGAGGGGAGGCCCTCGGTCACTGACATGGGGATCTGACCCAGAGAACTGTGAGCAGGGGGAGGGGGAGAATGTGGGGGAACCAGGCACCGGGGGCTGCACCCCAGGAAGGAGCAGGTCCCGTCAGGGCGCAGGCCGAGGTCGATCCCCTGTGTGGGGCGTGCAGGTGGCAGCCGATCCATGACTCTCTCTCATCATTGATGTCTCTCTCTCCCTCTCCCTTCCTCTCTGAGATCAATTATATGCGTAACCTCCAGGCTGACAGGTATTTTTCTGCAGACGTTCCCAACGTGTCTTCGCGGCTTCACACCGCGTGGGACTCCTCTCACCGTGCCCTCCTCCTGTCCAGGAGTCTCCGTTCTCCAGCCACTTTGAAGGGGTCTCCTTGATCCGCAGCTGGGGCAGTAGGTGTGCCCTGACTTGATGCGGGGTTTGTCATGGTCCTGGCCACTGGGGTTCCTGGAGCCGCTTTAATCTGAGATTCAACTTCTGGAGCGATGGTCTCAGGGCGGCTGGTCTGAGGGTCACGGAGAACATGTCTTAGGGTGACTGGGTGGTGAGAGGATGTGGGGGGGTGACTCGGGGGCTGTGTGGGTGGGCCTCACCGAGAGCAGGGCCCCAGGAGGTGGCAGCCTCAGTCCCAGAGTCCACCTCCTCTCAGCCTTCACCTGCCCCACCCCCCCTGGGGGTGGGGGGCTCCTCTGACCCCTGCTCCCAGCCTTCAGTCCCCAGGGCAGCGTTCAGCTGGCTCTCCATCCACGGGGCCAGGAAACCCCAGGAGCTGGTCCCAGCTGCGGCTGCGGGGAGGGCAGAGGCCCCCCCTGGGCTCTCGGGGCGTGTCTGCCGGAGGGACTGTGCCCAGGTGCTCGCTGACACTCCACACACGTTAGTGGCCCCATCAGGTGGACTCAGCTCCGTGGGCCTCGCGCCCATCCATGAAGTTGCCGCCACTGATACCGCAAACATGGAGCGTTTGGGGGTGGTGGGTGGGGAGATGAACAAGGAATTCTAGTACCTTCCGGGAGCCAGGAGCCCGAGCCACGGTGACAACTCTGATCCGTGTGGGACGCACTCGAGGTTTTAATTTCTGCACCTGGTGCAACAGTAGATTCACAGAATGAACACGTGTTGCCAGTCACAGCTTTTCTAGGCTCCCAACTTTCCGTGAAGGGAGACAGCGTTTTGGGGATTTTGCATTTGGTGGCAGCGCCGGCCGGCCCTCGTGGACGCTGCTGTCCTGCGGAAAGGGTGTCTCGGTTTCAGGCCTGCGGCGCGGCCCGGGGATTCCCTAACGGGAGTGACCTGCTGGGCACTTGCTTGAACATGTGTCTTTAAAGTTCACTCCAGCGCAAAATACGCGGAGGGGACGTCGGCGAAAAGACCTGAATTTGAACCAAAGTTCTGCCAGAGGCAGTAAGATGGCGCGGCCTTGGCCTGGGCAGGGGGGTCCCGCCCGACTCAGCCCTGAAAATGAAGCAAAAGGCTTTTTGCACACTCCAGAGGTCGAGCGGTTCCCTGATTGCTGGGTGTTTTTATGCTCCTGTTTTGTAAGTATTTGCATTTTTATTTGTCACGAGTAGCCCTGCGGTGAAAAGCCGCCCGGGCCGCAGGAGGCGGGCTCAGAGGCTTTGATGCAGCTCCCACGGTTGTGATACCAAGTTGCTCTCATAAATATTGTATCCGTTCCTCCCTCGGAGCGTGTGTCAGAGGCCTCCTCACCTGCTGCGGGAGCGTGGGATTAGCCACACTTGTAATCGTGGCCACCTCAATAGGTGAAAAAAACCATCTCATTATCATCATTGGTAACGTTTTGGGTGCTAGTGGAGGCCAAACAGATGGTGGCAATGATCTTTTTTAAATAAATTGATTTCAGAGAGGAAGGGAGAGGGAGGAAGAAACATCAATGGTGACACAGATTCACTGATCGGCTGCCTCCTGCACACCCCCTGCTGGGGGTCCAGCCGGCAACCCTGGCATGTGCCCTGATCGGGAATAGAACGCGGGACCTCTTGGTTCATAGGTCAAAGCTCAACCCCTGAGCCACGCTGGCCGGGCGGTGGCGATTCCCTCTGGAAGTCAACCATATGAAATGTCCCCGTTTCAGAGTATTTCATGTTATAATTTGTAACTGGAGGTTTATAATGAAGTTGGAGGAGATATTGAAGCGGGTACCCAACTTCGGGCAGAGGACAGCTCTCTGAACAGGGGACCTGGCGTCTGCTGACAGCGATGACGGTCCAGGCAGGCGCGGCTGCAGGAAGGCCGCCTGCTAATTCCCGGTGACATTGGTGCCAACAGCTGGGCTTGCCGGTTGCTACAAGTTGATACGTTTGTTTGTCCTGTGGTTTTGACGGTGAGTGACTTTCGCCACAATCTCTCAGCAGAATGAAGTTGCCACATTCTTGCAGTTAATTAACCATCACATTTAATTTCACACTCCAAAGATTTGGAATAGCTCCTGTTTGCAAAAATCACCATCGCAAAGAATTAAACAGAATGTTTAAAGAACCAGCGTGTAGTATTGTCAATTAAGTCTGGGCTAACCGTTAATAAACATAACACAGTGTGGGAAGCCATCTGCCGGGCTCGGGCGCCGAGGGGGCCCCCGCCTGCCGCCGCCTGGTCTGGGCTCGGGGACTGGACGCGCCTGACCTCCAGGAGGCGGCTGGCAGGAGTGGCCACTCTCCTCAGAGCAAAGCTTCTCCTGGGTTTGTGTTTGAGCGAAGCCAGCGCACATCGAGGACAGGACGATGACAGAGAACCCGCTTCCTTTAAAAAGCCAAATACTTTTATTGATTTCAGAGAGGAAGGGAGAGGGAGAGAGAAACATCACTGATGGGAGAGAATCATTGATCAGCTGCCTCCTGTATGCCTTCTACTGGGGATCGAGCCCACAACCCGGGCATGTACCCTTGACCGGAATCGAACCCGAGGGGGTGGGCAGCGCAGGTGGGGGGACAGCGTGCAGTAGGAGCACCTGGGAGCCCAGAACAGGGTGGACATACCCGGTAAGGGGCTGCCCGGCGTGGGCACGAGAGTTGAGTCCTACAGGTCGCAGACACCAGCCGCACAGCGGGTTCTATCTAAAGGGAAAAACGCCTCTGGATTGGGGGGGCCCTCCCCGGACGCACAGGGTGGCCGCCCGCTCTCCTCTGTGGGGACGCGGGGCTCGGGCTGCCGGCTCGAGGTGGCACCAGGACACCCCGTGGAGGCGAATGAAGCTGGTTGCCTCCCGGTGGTGCCCGCAGCCTCCCTTC
Source organism: Myotis yumanensis (assembly GCF_028538775.1). Classification (NCBI taxonomy): domain Eukaryota; kingdom Metazoa; phylum Chordata; class Mammalia; order Chiroptera; family Vespertilionidae; genus Myotis; species Myotis yumanensis. The sequence continues at coordinate 84,686,521 of NW_027223760.1, read as the reverse complement.
TCTGGCTCGGGGGACACCCCACTTCGCCTGCAGCCGGGGCCCAGAATAGCTGCGCTCCAGATGGCTGCATGCTTGGCCGGGGTCCCTCCGTCTTCCTCTCCACACCTCCCGCCCCAGCTCAGAGACGCAGCCTGCACAGCCCCCAGGCCGGTGCCTCCCCCGGGCCTCCATTCACCCCCCCTTCGTCCACCCCCTCTGCGGCCGAGGGGCCTCCTGCCTGCTCCTGACCGGCCCCTCCCAGCCCCCTGATTTCACTGCGCTTTGCCGATTACTGGCCCGTTTCCACTTTTGTCCCACGTGTGGCCGTGCCAGCAGGGGGAGTGGTCACCTGATGAGAGGATGTGGCCACATGACAAGGGGGTGGGGCCACGTGATCAACAGGAAGTGTGCACCGAACAGGGGGCGGGGCCACATAATGGCGGGGAAGGGCACACGTGGAGGGGGGGCGGGGAAGTGCATACGTGGACGGGGCGGGGAGGTGCGCACGTGGACAGTGGACAGAGAGCGGTGAAGTGCACACGTGGACAGTGGACGGGGCGGGGGGAGTGCGCACGTGGACAGGGGGCGGGGGAGTGCGTACGTGGACAGTGGACGGGGGCGGGAAAGGCCACACGTGGACGGGGCGGGGAGGTGCGCACGTGGACAGTGGACAGAGAGCGGTGAAGTGCACACGTGGACAGTGGACGGGGCGGGGGGAGTGCGTACGTGGACAGTGGACGGGGGCGGGAAAGGCCACACGTGGACGGGGCGGGGAGGTGCGCACGTGGACAGTGGATGGGGGCGGGGAAGTGCACACGTGGACAGTGGACGGGGGCGGGGGGGGGGGAGTGCGCACGTGGACAGGGGGCGGCACCCCGGTTTCAGGTTCTGCCCCAGAACGGGGAGAGCCCCTGTTCCTGTGGGTTAGGCAGGTCTCAGTCATCGGAGCAGCCGCCCAGGAAATAGCCCCTCCTTTTGGGGCTTTGACCAGGTTCTGGGAACAGCTGAACCCCGAGCCCCGGCAGGGGATCCCCCTGACCTCCCTGAAGGGCTCCCAGGGTGCTCCGTCCCTTTATTTTGTAAATATAGACCTTCCGCTGTTCCCAGCGCCCCCATTCTATGGAAATACACCTTCTGCTGCTCTGCAGCCCTGTGCTTCCTCCATGGTCCTCTTAATTTCCAAAATTTCCTAAACCTGTCCTATCTTACCCCTAAAATTCCTGCTTCAGTGGGAGGCTCAGGGACTCCCGCCGCCTTGCTGAACCCCCAGCTGCAGGATGATGCAGGGTCCTCTCCAGCCCCACCCTCACCTCCCAGGCCTCCCCCTCCTGAGTCCAGCCTGGGCCTCCGCTTCCTGGGGCACCGGGGTTGACAGGAGTGGCACTGGGTGGCCGTGCCCATATTCTAGACGCCAAAACTGAGGCTCAGAGAGGGGAGCAGAGGTTCCTACCCCCAGCCCACCTCCCCCTCCACTCAGCCCAGCTCACAGGCGACTCCCCCAGCTGCCACCTGGTTGCCATGGTGTCAGAGGAGGAGAAGGAGGAGGAAGAGGAGGATGAAGAAAAGGAGGAGGAGGAAGAAGAGGAGGAGGAGGAGGAGGAGGGGGAGATTCCTGAGAATCAATCCCCAAACACACACCAGCTGGCCCTCCCTCCTCATCCCTCTCTCCAGCTTCAAAGCCTCCGTTTGTGCAGGGGGCGGGGCCTCTCGCTGGCCAGGCAGAAGGAGCAAAGGAGGTCCAGGAGGCTCTGGGACCCCAACCTCACCCAGCAGATCTCCTGGGCCCGGGCTCCACGCCCTCCCACAGTTCCCTGACCAGGCGGGCTGTGTCCTGCCTCTTCGTCTTCCCGCACATGCAGTTCCCTCCACAGTGAATGCTCTTCCTCGTCCTCCAGGGCCCAGCTGGGCTTTAACTCCCCTGGAGAACCTCCCCTGAGTCGCTCGGGGCTCCCCCTGCGTCCTGCACCCACCCGGTCACAGCGTTTTCTGGTGATGCTCTCATGGGCGGTGAGGTCTTGGCGTGCGAGTTCTGCCTTTGTGCCCCAGCCCCTGGCACAGACAGGTGCTCAGTAAATCCGGGAGGAAGGGAAGGAGGGAGAGAAGGGAGCAAAGAAACACCTCTCATGGGATTGGGGAGGATCTGGACCGGGGGCACCTGGCACGGGGCTGAACAGGGAGCAAAGCCCACTCCCTTCTGCCGCCTCCACTTGAGCCTGGGCTCCAGCACCTTCCGCCTCCTCTGATTCGGACCCGGCTCAGGGGCCGTGTCCACACCCGCAGGCCTGTGTCTGCTGCCCATTTGGATGCGAGGTCATGACACCAGGAGGCAGACGGGCACTTGGCTTCATGAGGAGCTGGTGTGTTAGGGAGAAAGGCCTCCATTCTCGGAAATCCTGAAATCCCGGACTGTGTTTGCAAGGGCCTGAGGGCTGACCTTGAGCAGAGGTTTTCAAATGGTTTTCCCACTGAATACTTGGTGCAAACAAAGCCTTACCTGAGGCCATTATATAAAACAGATGGAAGCTATGCTGGTTGGGGCGAAGGGTGCGTGTGGAAGCAGCGTGGCGACCGGCCTGGCACGTAGGGCCAGCTCGCAGGCGGTCAGGTTGGCTGAACGGCGAGGTGAGCGCTCAGCGCGGCCACAGGGCTCCTCCTGGGGACTCCCTGAGGCTGTGGCTGGGAAAGGGGAGGACTCAGAGGCAGGAGGAGGGGCTGCTTGCAGAGCAGGAATGGTGGGACCCCCTCCAGGTTGGGGCGCGTGTGCTGGGCGGGCGGGGTACGAGGGTCCTGGCAGGAGCCGCTGCCGTGGGCTGAGCACATGCCACGGAGGAGCTATTTCGGGCGGATCCCCTGCGCTGGGGACAGATGGGACGTGGGGCGAGAAGGGAGGCAGGCGGGTGGGAGATGGTGTCTGCCAGGGAGGCGGTGCCTGGCGACCCAGGGAATGGGGTGGGCGGGTGCCCCTGCCTGACATTCTGCAGGCCATGGGCCACCCGACCCGAGCTGTAGCAGTCAGAGCAGCCGGCTCTGGGCTGGAGGGGGCTGGCCTTGCCGGACCACAGGCCACGGGACCCTTCCCGCACCTGCCCGCCCGCACCTGCCCAGCCGGCACCGCCCGCGTCCCAGGCTGGGCCCCTCCCAGGTGCGCCTCCTGCGCACCCTCCCCGGGCAGGTGAGCAGCCTGTGGTCAGGGCTGGGTTTCCTTCTAAGCCCGCAGGCCGTCCGCCCAGCGCCTATATTTAACCAGTTTAATGAGATTCTATCCAGTAATTCCTGAAACTGGTAATCTCTAATTGGGTCAAACGCTCTACCACGGCCAGGCTCTATTTTTAGCTCAATCCTCAGCTGCAGCTCCTGCTCCGGCAGCTGCCAGCGGGGCTCCCGGTGCCGGGCCAGACCTTGTTTTTAGCTCACCTGGTGCGAGCCGGGGGCGCCCCGTCGCCCGACCCCCAGGGTGGTCGGCACAAATCCATTTGACGTCGGTCAGCTTAGGGCCCCGGGGTCACCGTAAATAAGAGAGGCTGTGGCCAGCTTTGGGGAGCTGTCTTGTCCGCCAGGGAAAGGGGGTGCTAAGCGTGTCTTTTATGAACATCCCTGGGGGTTCACAGAGAACCCCTCCCTGGCCTCACTCAGCCCAGGGACCCCGCTGCAGGGGCCAGGCCTGTCTGTGCTTTGCCTGCTCACGGCCTCTCAATGGAAGAGCGCCCCCTCCCCCGCAACCCCCCCACCCGACAGCGCCCACATGGCCTCCTCCTGGGACCCTCCGCACCCTCAGCCACGACTGGCACCCCTGCCTCCTGCGGCCACTTGTCCCCCCAAATGACACAGAAACCTCCCAGGACTCCGCGCTGGTGGCTGATGGAGCCTGCGGCTGGGTGATTCCAGGGCCGAGAAACGAGTTGAGAAAGTGAACCTGACCGAAGGTGGTTCCCTGTTGAACACCATCCACCCCTTTCCCGCCTCCACAGACCCAGTCAGTGCGGGGACCTGGGGTGGGAACTCCCAGCGGAGGCCAGGTCCCGGCTGAAGAGGAGGGACTGGGGAGCTGCCCCCGCAGAGCGGCATCCCGGCCGTGGGGGCTCCAGGCGCCCGACAGCCACAGCAGCTCCGCGAGCTTCAGTGCCGCCGCCCGTGTGCACGGAGCGTGCCCTGCCTCTCCTCCGGAGAGACCCCTGTGAGCCAGTCCTGGGGGGGGGGGGGCAGGCACCGAGAGGCCGAGTCACCTGCCAGATCCCCAGCGGGGACACGAGACTCAGGTCTCCACTCAGCCACGACCCGTGGCCCCTGCGTGGCCTGCCCACCATCCGGGACGCTCACTTGGTGTCAGGAGGCCCAGGCCCTCGTTGTGACACAAGGACACACACGAGGTTGGCAGTGACGGGACATCCCAGGGCCACCGGGGCCGCAGGCCGAGCTGTCCCACCGACTCCGGGTGCCGAGAGGAAAGTGCAGGCGTGGTCTCGGCCGGTGACGGGAGGCCGCCTCCCGCCCGGCAGGACCTGATGGGACCGTGACGGTCCTCGGTCTGCTCAGCGCTGAGGGCGGCAGCCGCGCGGTCCTTTGCTGTGGGTTGGTGTTCACTGTCTGTCGCACCAAAGGCGTCCAGGACGGAGCAGGCACTGGGGGCCCAGGACACGGGGCTCACACCACAGGCCCTCTGTCCCCTCAGAGGCTGACGTCCGAGAGCAGGTGTGGGCGGGGCCGCGCCCCCTGAGGGTCGGGGAGGGCCTGTGCCTGCTGTGGCAGCGTCTCCGGTCTCCACCGCCTTCACGGTGTCCTGTCCCCCGAGGCCCCTTCGTGAGGACACAGTCACGCTGGACGGGACCCCCTGCTCCAGTGCGACCCCATCTTACCCCGCCGTGTCCACCACCTTGGAAAAGCAAGGTCACGTCCTGAGGTCCCGGGGTGAGGGCCTCAGCGTATGAATTTGGGGGACACGGTTCGGCCGATGCTGAGCACCTGCCCCGCCTCTGGGGTAACCTCCCCGTCGTCCTGGCTGCCAACCGCCCTTTGGGGGCTTCTCCGTCCAGCCCGGCGAACGGGGAGAGGGACGTGTCACATGGGGGTCCCCCCCCATGGGGACAGACGGCCATCCAGGTGAGCCACGGGGTCGGGGTCAGGGGCTGACCTCATCCCGGGCTCTGGTCATCCTGCCTGTGACATGGCATGACCCCTGCCCCCCCCCCCCGCCTCTGCTTCTCTCTCCACAAAAGGAGGGAGTCGACCTCTGTCCGAGGCCATGGGAGCAAACAGGACGACACGATGGTGACCGTGCCCCCCACAGGGCCGGGTGCTGCGTGAGGACAGCGTGCGTGGCCCGGAGCGCAAGCCCCAACGAAACCGTCACAGGCTCTTTGGAAAGCAGGTGCCTACCTGCCTGTGAAGGTTGGGGGGGGCTGTGGATCTGTGACCTTTCCCCCAGTCACTTCATCGCGGCCTTCTGGGCATGTCGTCCGATCCAGCTTTTATTTTATTATTTTATTTGTATTGACTTCAGAGAGGAAGGGAGAGGGAGAGAAACACCAATGATGAGAGAATCAATGACCGGCTGCCTCCTGCACGCCCCCTACTGGGGACCAAATGGGCATGTGCCCTGAGTGGGAATCGAACCCTGACCTCCTGGTTCATAGGTCGATGCTCAACCACTGAGCCACGCTGGCCGGGCTGATCCAGTGTGGCCATCACTCAGCTTTAGGACATACAACACACCCACCGTTTAGCCAGAGCACCCGCGGGAACGGTACCTAACACCCCACAGACCTTGCTACCATCGGGACAGGCAGGGGATGAGGTGACGGAAGGTGGCCCTTTGCCACAAAGCGGGGTGGGCGCCCCCCCCCGCCCCCCCCCCCCCCCCCCGTCCACCCCAGAGGGGATGGAGCCCTGACCAGAGGGAGTGGTGGGTGGAGGGTTAGGGACCCAGGGTGTGAAGGGGGCAGGGAGGGGGGGGGACCCCACGCACTTGCTGCTGGGAGCTGCTGAGACAGGGAGTGGACAGGAGTCCTGGCCTGGGCAGAGACTGAGGGGCCATCTCTACGACGGTCAGAGCTAACCGCGGCCATTTTTGTTGTTGGTTAATCCTCATTCGAGGGCATTTCCCATTGATCTTTAGAGAGAGTGGAAGGGAGAGGGAGAGACAGAGAGAAGCATCAGCGTGAGAGACACACATTGGTTGGTTGCCTCCCGCATGCGCCCCGACCAGGGCCAGGGATTAAGCCTGCAACCGAGGTTTGTGCTCTTGGCCAGAATCGAACCCGGGACCCTTCAGTCCACAGACCGCCGCTCTACCCACTGAGCCACACGGGCCAGGGCTCTGTGACCGCTTTGGAGCTTCTACAAACAGGGCAACGTCCTGCGCTCACCTAGTCCTGACGCGGGGACTCTGAGCCTCTCCTGAAATTCCCGTCCTCAGGTCCACAGCTCAGGGGGGTGCCTGGCACCCCAATGCGGCCTCCTGGTCTCTGGTTCCAGGGGCCCAGTTCCCGGTCCCTCTCCCAGAGGTGCCAGGGCAGGGCCTGCGCCGAGCCCCGCCTCTGGCCCTCCCGGGGCAGCGTCTACCCGGGGGTCCTCTTGTTCGGGGGTCCTCTTGTTCGGGCGGAGGCGCCCACCAAGGGCGGCAGGAGAACCGGCAGCTCGGCCTGAGCCCTTCCCTCCAGGGCGGAGTGTGAGCGCGGCCACCGGGCGCCCCGCATGGGTCTCCCTTCCACTGGGGTCCCAGCTCCCCCTTGGGGCGAACTGCAGCGCCCCTCACTGTCCTGTCCCCCCACCTCCTCCACCCTCACACCTGCTTCCTAACCGCTGGCTCCAGGGCCCTCCCCTGGCTCATACCCGGCCCCCCCCGCTCCCGGCCGCGCTCCTGGAGACCTCAGGACCCCCCTCCCCCCTCCCCCTCCCCCTCCCCCCCGTCCCCCACCCCCCCACCCCCCCACCCCCGCGCTCGCCCGCCGCCACCCTCCTCCCACCGGGTCCTGGGCGTCGCTTCTGGGGCTCGCAGGACCCTGGGCGCGGGCGTGGGCAGCACCTCGTCACACGGGGAAACGCGCCCGGAGGATCCACCCGTGGGAGCGGCGCGGGGTTCCCGCACGTTTAACGCCCCAAGAGACGCTGCAGGGCGCCCACCGCGCGCGAGCGGGGAAACCGAGGCTCCGCGCCGCAAAGCCGGTGCCCAAGGTCACGCGACCCGCCCGGCGCCGAGGGCGCGGGGGGCGAGGAGGGGACGCGCGGGGGCCGTGCGCGCCCGGCCGGCGGCTCGGGACGGGCTGTCGCGTCGGCATCGCGGCGGCGGGAGGACCCGGCGGGGGCGCGGGGCGCCAGTGCGCAGGCGCGGCGGCGGGAGGGGACGCGCTCGGGGCGCGCGCGCGCGGGCAGCCGGCGCCCCACCTCGGCCCGCCCGCCGGCGCCTCGCCGCCCGCCCGTCCGCCCGCCCGGCGCCCCGGCCGGCGAGGGGCGCGCCCGCTGCATGGCGCTGAGATGGCGGGGGCGCCGCGCGGCCCAGGCGGCCCAGGCGGAGGCGGCGGCGGCGGCGGCGGCGGAGGCGGAGGCGCGGGCGAGCCGGGGGGCGCCGATCGGACGGCCGGACCCCGCGGCCGGCGCGGGCTGCGGGCGTGCGGCGAGGAGTTCGCGTGCCCCGAGCTGGAGGCGCTGTTCCGCGGCTACGCGCTGCGGCTGGAGCAGGCGGCGGCGCTCAAGGCGCTGGCGGTGCTGAGCCTGCTGGCGGGCGCGCTGGCGCTGGGCGAGCTGCTGGGCGCGCGGGGCGCGGCGCGGGGCCTGGCCGGGGGCTCGCACCCCGTGCACTTCGTGCTCTTCCTGGCGCTGTTCGTGGCCACCAACGTGCGCGCGCTGCCGGCGCCGCGGCTGCAGCAGGTCGGGCGCCTGGCGCTGCTCCTCAGCCTCACCTTCGCGCTGCTCGGCTGCCCCTTCGCGCCCGGCGCCGCCGGGGTCCCCGCCGGGGCGGCCGCGGACCAGGGCGTGTGGCCGCTGCTCTTGGTCACCTTCGTGGCCTACGCGCTGCTGCCCGTAGGCGGCCCGCTGGCCGTCGGCTTCGGGCTCGTGGTGGCCGCCTCGCACCTGCTGGTCACGGCCACCTTGGTGCCCGCGCGGCGCCCGCGCCTCTGGAGGACGGTAAGCGCCGCGCCCCTCGGGGCCGGGACCCGCTGGCTCGGGAGGGCCGGGCGCGGGGAGCCGGGCGCGCGTCTGTCCCGTGGGCAGGTGGGGACACGGAGACCCCGGCGGGGGGCGCGTTCAAGGTCACTCGGGGAGCCGGGGGCTGGGGGGGGCCGGCACCCCGGGGCTGGGCCCCTTTCCGAGTCCAGCGCGCCGCCGGGTGTGGAGCTGGAGACGGGAAGCCGCGCGGAGGGCCAGGACCGCCCCAAGGTCAGGCGGCGGTGGGCGGCCCCGCGGGGCTGGAGCCGGTCCGCCGCCCTCGAGGCGCGCATCCCCGCGGGAGGGACGGGATGGGTGCGGAGCGGGGTCTGGGCGGCAGGGTTCCTCCCCGGCTGTGCGCGCGGCCCCGGGCTCCGCGCCTGTGTGCACCTCGGGGCGCAGAGTCCCCTCCCAGCCCTGAGGCCCCGGGGACCCTCTCGGGTCCTGAAGGGCTGGGGTTGCCGAGGTCGCGCACCAGCTGCCTTTGGCTCTAGGGTGTGGGAACCGGAGGGGTGGGGGAGGGGAGGGGAGGGGGTGAGGAGGGGCAGGTGGACGGACCAGACAACCGGTGGGGGATGGGAGCCAGTCAGCTGTGGGGGTGACAGAGAGGCGCCCCCAGATCCCATGCCCTGGGCACACGTGGTCACAGGGCCCTAGGACCCAGTGGAGGGACACGATTCTGGACCTGAGTTCAGGGCCCGGAAGGGGGCGGGGCTGGGAGGGCGGGAGGATGGCGACCTGGAGGGGGTGGGGGCAGAGAGCAGGGGAAGGGCCAGGGCTGCTACGGGGTGTGTGTGGGGGGTGTTGGACCCCTGAGGGAGAGAGAGAGAGAGAGCCCGCGAGCCCAGGGAGGCTGGGAGACAGGTGTGCAGGCTGTGTCTGTCTGCCTGTGGGCAGGTTGGCGAGGTGCTGGGAGCCATGGTGTGTGAGTGCAGGCACCAAGGCCGGGGAGACCCCCTGGTTCCAACCTGCACCTGGTTCCCAGGTGGAGCTCAGCTCGGAGACAGTCCTCCCGTCCAAGGTCACAGTGAAGACGGCCGGGGTCCCATGGGGATGACCAGGCCACAGGGGGATGCTCAGGTTAAAGTGGGCACTGGTTTTAGAGGACTTGCCCCTGGGGGCTGACCCCCGGGGCAGGTCCTGGGCTCCTTCTCCAGGTGAGCAGCCCCGTGACTGGGCAGCCAGGTGCTGGGGGGCTGCCCGGTTGGGCCTCAGTTTACCTGGGGAATCAGTAGAGGGAAGGTGGGTATGGAGGTGTGACTGGGTAGGTCCCGGGTGACCTGTCCCCTGTTCCATGACCTGCCTCCCCTGGCCCTCGTGGCCCCCCCCCCCCCCCCCCCCCCGTCTGCCCCTCAGCTCCTCTGTCCTCCCTGATCTCCGCCCATGCTCCTGGCCAGCTGAGGCCTTGCTCTCTGGAAAAGCCGTGTCTGCCTGGCCCGTGTACAGACCTTGGCTCCTGACCCCCTGGGCTGGGTGACCTGGGCCCCTTGCCCCCCACCTGATGGTGCCCGTCGAGCGCTCCATTGCAGGGGCCCTCAGAGACTGGGAGCTGGTGGTGCCGGCCTCGTGGGAGGGGGTGCGGTGCTGCTTCTCCCAGGGGGATGGGTGTCCCGTGTGTCCCATGTTCTGCGTGTTCCAGACATCGCATTGCGGCCGGGAGCCAGGCTGATGGTGTCTCGGGGGGAGGCTGCCCTGCAGGGAACGCGCCTGTGGGCACGTTAGCAGCTCAGTGCGCTTAAATATTGACTCTGCAGAAACGCACTGTTTCATATCTGCTGGCCGCCCGGCTGCCACCAGTGCCTTTGCAAACAGACTGGCATGAGCACCTGCCCAAATGCAGCACACGGTGTGTCACAGGACACACCCGCCTGGTCACCCGGACCCGGCCCAGGCCCAGGCCTAGCCGCCCCACCTGGCGGGCGGCACCAGGTCCAGGCACCACAGATGCTCACCAGCACCGGCTCCCAGCTCGGAGACGGCACCCGGGAAGAGGGACTAGGGGTGTCCAAGGTCACAGTGAGGATGACAGGGCCGCCTGGAGACCATCAGGCCACTGGGGCTGTTCAGGGTCAGGGTGGGCCCTGTCCTTCGAGGACTGTCCGCCACTCCCGTGTGCCCAGGGCCGGGGAGCTGTTCCCCTCTCTGCCGGCAGGCGTGGTCTCCAGGGGGAGTGTCCCCGCGCGTCTGTCTGAGGTGCAGTGCGTGTGAGACTGAATTGGCTCCGTCCAGCCTGTCGATGACCTAACCCCAAGATAACAGGCCTGTCAGAGGGAGAGGCCGCAGCCGTCCTTCAGGGACTTGGGGAGCTCGTGCCGGCGGAAGCCCAGGTTCCGATGGCCGGGCGACGGGCGTTTATGGGAAAGGGAAGGGGAACCTTTGCATCCATAGAAGGAAGGCATGGCTATGGGTGCGGATCACCTGACAGTGACACTGAGTCTAAAACAGCGGTTCTCAACCTGTGGGTCTCGACCCTTTGGGGGTCGAACGACCCTTTCACAGGGGTCGCCTAGGACCATCGGAAAACACATCTATAATTACGTATTGTTTTGGTGATTAATCACTATGCTTTAATGATGTTCAATGTGTAACAATGAAATTGGGGGTCCCCCAACATGAGGAGCTGTGTTCAAGGGCCGCGGTGTTAGGAAGGTTGGGAACCGCTGGTCTAAACCCTGCCTCTAGTTTTCAGTCTGCAGGCGTCCTCTCCCTTCCTTGTTACCCTTGCTCACAGCCTCTTGGGAACACTGTCGCTTTAGGTCCCAGCAAAGGCTGCTTGGCCAGTTAGAACATCCACGTCGGGGAGTAAGACTGCAGCTCTGGCTCCATTTCATTTTGTTGTTTAATTGTTTATTTTTAAAAATATTTTTATTGACTTCAGAGAGGAAGGGAGAGGGAGAGAGAGAGAGGAATGCCAATGCTGAGAGAGAATCATGGATCGGCTGCCTCCTGCACGCCCCCTCCTGGGGATCGAGCCCGAAACCTAGGCATGTGCCCTGACTGGCAATCGAACCCTGACCTCCTGGTTCACGGGTCGATGCTCAGCCACTGAGCCACCCGGTTGGGCTGCGGCTCCATTTTCAAGTGGCTCTGTCCATATGGTTCACACACACTCGCTTTTGTCCTTGGGGATGTCATTTGAGTGCTGGGGCTTCTAGATTCGCGTCCCACGGTCTGTCGCTAACGCAGGCGGAAGTCACTGAATGCAGCAGGTCTGTCTGTCCATGCCCTGGGGGTCATGTGCCTGAGGCTGCCCCAGTCACCTGAGGCTGCAGGCTGCCAGGGCCCTCCCACCCACCTCCATCCCTGCCCAGATGGACCTGCCTCCCCTCTGCTGTCCTGCTGTCACCCTGTCAGGTGTCCCGCTCTCCCATGCCTGGTCCCTGGCAGGAGCCTGTGACCGTGGCCTGTGGCCTGCGGGCCACGGTGCTGGTGCTGGTTTTGTCCTGTAATCGCGAGCGAGGCAGCCCTTCTGGTCAGTCCAGGAGCAGCGGCCCTGGAACCTTCTGGAAAAGCCCGAGTTTCTCGGACACAGGAGCCGTCCGTGTCTGCAGGGACGGGACAGGGTTCGGAACGGCTCCCAGGACCCGCGGGCGCATAGGCCCGGCCGTGGCCCCTCCCGAGCTGCCCGTGGAGGGGGTTGGGGAGCGCCCGCCCGCCAAGCGGGCCCCCTGCCCACGCTCCGTCCTCTCCCCTCCAGCTCGCCGCCAACGCCCTGCTCTTCCTGGGCGTGAACATGTACGGGGTGTGCGTGAGGGTCCTGGCCGAGCGCGCCCAGCGCAGGGCCTTCCTGCAGGCGCGCACCTGCATCGAGGACCGGCTGCGGCTGGAGGACGAGAATGAGAAGCAGGTGGGTGGCCGGTCCCTGCGCGGTGCTCTCTCCGGTGAGTACAGCCTCCCGCCTCCCGCGGCTCATGTCCCCCGGGCTCTCCCCTGGCTTCCCAGCGGGGCCGTCACGCCAGACCGTGAGCGAGGGCTGGTCACTTCCCTCGAGGTCCCTGGCCGTCGGGTCCCACTTGCGGGACCTTCTCTGTGGATGGAGGTGCAGCCTGCAGGTCAGTCCAGGACAGCTGTCTCCCTGGGCGGCCTCGTCCTGTGTCCCCCGCACGCAGGTGCCTGCCCTGCCTCGCTGGTCGGACTGCTTTCAGCACAGGGAGCCCTGTCCTGGGCTCCCGGGCACCGGCAGGCTCAGGGTAGGCTCCGGGTCGCCCGACAGGCCCCGTGTCGGGGTGGCCCCGGCCACATGGGTGTCACGGTCTCTGCTTTCATGTTTCAACTCATGAACAGAGCAGTTCAGCTCAGGAGCCCCTGCGGGAGCCTCCTGCAGCCCTGACCCAGGGAGGTGCACCCAGTTCTGGGTGACGGGCGGGTGCGGGGCCAGCTCTGGGGCGATCGCTGTGGGGAGGGGTGCCCACGGTGCCGGCAGCAGGAATTGCCGGGCGGCCGGGCCGGGCTCTTTAAGCGAGTCCAGGCCTCTGTTTCCCGGCTGAGCATAAAGGAACTTGGTTCTGTCTTGTGACCTGGGAACCGCTGGTTGGAGAGCTTACTGGCCGGGGAAGGAGAATGAAGCAAGTGGCAGAGTGGCCAGGGGCAGAGGGGGCAGGGGATCCCACCGTCTCAGGTCTCCTCACCCTAGAAGGGCCCCCACTGGGGTTCTGGTGGAAGGACACCCGGACGCATCCCGAAGGCTGTGGGGTCCGGCAGCCTCGCGGATTCTGAACAGAACGAGGGAGAGACGCCTGGGCCCGGGACTGGGAGGAGAGGGCGGCAGGAAGGGGCGTCGCGGCCACAGGTGGAGGCACTGAACATAGGTAGTAGGAGGCTCTCAGCGCTGATCTGAAGCCAGAGTGTGTGGGGCTGAGGCAGAACTGACCAGACCGGTTCCCAGAACCGTGTCAGTCCCCCCACCGTTTCCGGAAGAAAAGGACCCCCCCCTCCCCCCCGCAGCCTCCGGCCTTGAAAACGCTGACTCAGCAGGAAAGGGGTGGGGGAAGGGCGGGGGGCAGAGGGGGAGGAGCCCCTGGCCGGAAGGGTCTGCATACGAGGCGGACACCCCAGGGAAACGTGTTGTCTCAGGCCTGTCCCGAGGCGGGACCACAGGGAGCAGATTTGTGGGGCTGCATTGGTCATGGTCCGCGGGCCTGAGGTGGGCGGCTGGGCCACCCTGGTTCCCCCCTCCCCCCTCCCCCCCTCCCTGCTGGAGGACTCCTGAGGGCTCCCGGCTGGGCCGCTGAATATGCAGGAGCCTCGATTCCTGGTGTGAGTGTCCAGGCGCCGGGCGCCGCTGGGCTGATGGCGGCCACGTGTTTCGTTGGCTGAAAATTGTGAAACCGTTTTTCTGGAGTGTCTAACGTTTTTCTTAAAAAAATTTCTTTATTGATAGAGAGGAAGGGAGAGGGAGAGAGAGAGAAACATCAATGATGAGAGAGAATCACGGATCGGCTGCCCCCTGCACGCCCCGCACTGGGGATCCAGCCTGCAACCCTGGTCTGCGCCCTGAGCAGGAATCAAACCGTGACCTCCTGGCTCAGAGGTCGACGCTCAGCCCCTGAGCCCCGCCGGCCGGGCTGAGTGACGAACGCTTTTCATTCTCAGCGCCCTGTCTGTCTGCGTCCTCGCCAGCATGGGTGGCGTCGCTGTCTTTTGTTGTCCCTGTTCCAGCAGGTGTGTTGGGCCCTGTCCTGAGGCTTTAATGTCCTTTTCTCTCCTTTTCTCTCCTGCACCGGCCGGGCCTCCAGGGCCGTGTGGGCCGGGAGTGGCGGGCTCGGCGCCAGCCCGAGTGCACTGCTGGGGGGGGGGTGGGTGGAGGTGGGGCGGGCCGGGGGGCTCTAGGGGGGCTCTCGGGACGCTCCTCACCCGGACGAGGAGGACGGTCCCCCCGCCTCCCGATTCCCCGAGACTTTTCATCACGAGTGGGTGTTGAGTTTTGCCATTTCCCCCCGGATCGTTGCCGTGTGGTTTTTGCTGTTGCCCTGTGACATGCCACGGCATTGGTGACATCTCAGGGTTGAACTGCATTGTGTCCCTGGCGGACGCCCCGAGCCAGGCTCTGAGGTGTTGGCTGAAGTGCTGGTAACGGGCAGAGGTTTCCATCGTGTTCTTGAGAGCCCCTGGGCGCGGTGTCCTCGTCTGCCTTGCCTGGTGCTGGTGTGAGGGCCCGGGTGGCTCCCCACCCTCCGTGGCAGGTGCAGGTGGGGTTGGTGCTCGTCCGTGGTCAGGTGCTTGGTCGCCGGCCAGTGAGACCGCCCGGCTCCGGGGCTTCTTTCTGTGCGTTTTTCAATGAAGAAGCCAACCTCTTCCACGGACACAGGGCTATTCGAGTGTGTCGGTCACAGCCCTGACTGCATTCCGGGAGGTTGTCATTCCTGCTTTTCGGGAACCCGTGTGTTTCTCCCCAACTGTCAGACGTGTGTGTGGAGAGCGGGTACCAGTCCCTGGGTCAGGAGTGACATATCTCGTTGGTTTTGCTGGGGGTTGGTGAGTTGTCTTATTGAGGGGCTGCTGGAGGTGCAGTGAAATGGGGGTTCCCTACCCCCCCCCCCCCGCCTCCCTAACTCCATGTGGGATCTAAACTCTGCTCTTTGGTTTTCTTCCCGAACCTGAGAGAGGAGCCTCAGACCGGGAGCCTGGAGGTCAGGGCCAGCAGCAGGAGGTGGGGGGGGGACCCTGGGAGGGGAGGGCACGGGCTGGATGAGGAGGGTGAGGCCCAGGACAGGGCGGAGCCTCAGGCGGTGTTCATCCTGCCCTGGGGGGTGGGGGAGTGGAGAGCTGATTCTGGAGACCAGGAGGAAATGCCCTGCTGCCTCCAAAGCCCTCACCTCGCGAGGACAGTGACCGCTTCCTGGAGAAGCCAAGCGCACGGGGGGGGGGGGGGGGGGGGGGGAGGCACAGGGGGCTGTGGGGAGACACGAGTGGCTGGGTGTTCCGGGGGCACCGGCCCAGGATTCTGGGGTTGAGGTACCTGTGCAGTGACCGGCCAGGCCCGGCACCACCCACCAGTCTCGGGCCAGGCGCGGCCGCAGGGTGGGTCCATGTGCTGCTGGCTGCAGGGAGGAGGGCCGAGCCCTCGTCCGGGGTGATGCCTGGAGGATGCACAGGGAGGGAGGGCCCCGCAGCACCACCGTCTCTCCGTCCAGGAGCGGCTGCTCATGAGCCTCCTGCCCCGGAACGTTGCCATGGAGATGAAGGAGGACTTTCTGAAGCCCCCAGAGAGGATTTTCCACAAGATTTACATCCAGCGGCATGACAACGTGAGGTAGTGCGCTGGCCTGTGGCCGAGCCTGGGAGCTGAGGTGGGGGTGATGGAGGAGGTGATGGAGGAGGTGATGGAGGAGGTGATGGAGGAGGTGATGGAGGAGGTGGAGGTGATGGAGGAGGTGGAGGTGATGGAGGAGGTGATGGAGGAGGTGATGGAGGAGGTGGAGGTGATGGAGGAGGTGATGGAGGAGGTGGAGGTGATGGAGGAGGTGATGGAGGAGGAGATGGAGGAGGAGATGGAGGTGATGGAAGAGGAGATGGAGGAGGTGGAGGTGATGGAGGAGGTGATGGAGGTGATGGAGGAGGAGATGGAGGAGGAGATGGAGAAGGTGGAGGTGATGGAGGAGGTGATGGAGGAGGAGATGGAGGAGGTGGAGGTGATGGAGGAGGTGATGGAGGTGATGGAGGAGGAGATGGAGAAGGTGGAGGTGATGGAGGAGGTGATGGAGGAGGAGATGGAGGAGGTGGAGGTGATGGAGGAGGTGATGGAGGTGATGGAGGAGGAGATGGAGGAGGAGATGGAGGTGATGGAGGAGGAGATGGAGGTGATGGAGGTGATGGAGGAGGTGATGGAGGAGGAGATGGAGGAGGAGATGGAGGAGGAGATGGAGGTGATGGAGGAGGAGATGGAGGTGATGGAGGAGGTGATGGAGGAGGAGATGGAGGAGGAGGTGGAGGAGGAGGTGGAGGAGGTGGAGGTGATGGAGGTGATGGAGGAGGAGGTGATGGAGGAGGTGATGGAGGAGGTGATGGAGGAGGTGATGGAGGAGGAGATGGAGGAGGTGGTGGAGGTGGTGGAGGAGGTGGAGGAGGTGATGGAGGAGGTGATGGAGGAGGTGATGGAGGTGATGGAGGTGATTGAGGAGGAGATGGAGGAGGTGGAGGTGATGGAGGAGGTGGAGGTGATGGAGGAGGATAGTTGTCCCCCTAGAGAGGGTCCCCTGAAGACCAGGAGGGAGAGGCCACGGTGTGGGCCCGGGTTCGAGCCCAGGCAGGAGGAGCTTCCCCTCTGGGCACTTGGTTCATCATCACACCCCTGAGATCTGCCAGCATCGATCGCACCTCGACTTTGTGAGGAAGTTGAGGTTCAGAAAGTGAGGCGAGTGTGCGGAGGCCCGGCGGGGCTGAGGCTGGACCAGGGCCAGGGAGCTCTGAGCGGCCGCAGTGTCTC
Organism: Myotis yumanensis; assembly: GCF_028538775.1. Lineage (NCBI taxonomy): Eukaryota > Metazoa > Chordata > Mammalia > Chiroptera > Vespertilionidae > Myotis > Myotis yumanensis. The sequence goes on along the minus strand of NW_027223760.1, from coordinate 84,669,975 downwards.
CTGCCCCTGTGACACCAGAGCCCGTGGTCCTTCCAACCTCAGTCTTCTCTCCTGTGAAATGGGAGGAAGGAGCCATGGCTTCCAGTCTGGGTTGAGGAAAAAGCAGGACGATGTGCTTCAAGGTGACTGTGAAGGGCAGCTGCATGCGGCAGCTGGTCTAAGGCGCGCAGTGACGGCATCCCCTGCCTTGCAGCATCCTCTTCGCGGACATCGTGGGCTTCACGGGGCTGGCGTCACAGTGCACGGCCCAGGAGCTGGTCAAGCTGCTCAACGAGCTCTTTGGCAAGTTCGACGAGCTGGCCACGGTAAGTGCTGCCACGGTAAGTGCTGCCACGGGAAGCGTGGCCACGGGAAGCGCAGCCACGGGAAGCGCGGCCACGGGAAGCGCAGGAACCGGTCTGGGGTCTGCGAGGGGCTGTGGCCCGGACGGATGGACAGAGGTTGGCTCACCCACTCAGTTCCTGGGACCACCTGTGGGTTTGTAGGTGAGGGAGGCGGGCACCTGCCCAGCCCGCGCAGTGGGGTTGGGAGACTCCGTCCTGCGGGCGCCATGGGGACCCCCTGCCTGTGGGCGCCTCCCAGAGAGCCCTCCCCGGGCGGGGCCCTGGCGGGGGCCCTGGGCCAGGCCGAGCCGGCTCCTGTCTTGGTCTGACCTTCGCGGGAGGGTGTCCGTCTCCACCACGCGTGACGTCAGCGCGGCCGGGTCGTGGGTGCTTTTCACCAAGTTGAGGACGTTTCCTTTCATTCTCCTTTTGCGAGTTTCTGCCAGGACCGGATGCTGGCTTTTGTCCAGCGTGTGGTTGCGTCTGTTGGGACGGTCACGCGGCGTTTCCCTTCTAGTCCCTGTGTGACGACTCGCAGACGCAGGCGGATGTTAGGACGGCCTTGTTCCCGGGCAGCGGGCGGCGGTGGGCCGTCTGATGTGTTGTTGGCTTTGATTTGCGAAGGTTTTGTTGCGAGTTTTTCCGTCTGCGATCCTGAGGATTGTTACTCTGGCTCCCTTGCCCCGTCTGTGAGGTCAGGGTCATGCGTGCTCGCCCACAGGGGCCTGGGCGTCCTCCGGCCGGCTTCCCGGGAGGCTGCGCAGACGGTGCCGCCTCCTGCCGGAGCGTGTGGCCGCGTTTCGTGGTGGAGCCGTCGGGGAGGGGGGCTCATCTGTGGAGCGTTTAGCTACAAACCCAGTTTCTCCAGACGGGGCCGCTGGGCCTCTGTGCTGCTGCCTTGAGGAGCTTGGGGTTCTTTTATTGCCAAGGAATCTGTCCGTTGAACCGAAGTTGTCGGCCTTATTCAAGCTGCTCCCAGTGTTTCTCGTCACCCCGAGGGCTGTAGACTCTGGTGCGACCTCTCTCGTTCCTGATTTCGGTGATTGGTGTCTCCGTTTTTCTTTCTTGATCATTCTGCCTGGAGGTTTGCCAGCTTTAGTTATTTATTTTATTTTTGAAAATATATTTTATTGATTTTTCACAGAGAGGAAGAGAGAGGGATAGAGAGTTAGAAACATCGATGAGAGAGAAACATCCATCAGCTGCCTCCTGCACATCTCCTACTGGGGATGTGCCCGCAACCCAGGTACATGCCCTTGACCGGAATCGAACCTGGGACCCTTCAGTCCGCAGGCTGATGCTCTATCCACCGAGCCAAACCGGTCAGGGCTTTATTGATTTTTTTTAAAAAAGAACTTGCTTTTGGTTCCATTGATGCAGCGGTTCTCAACCTGTGGGTTGCGACCCCTTTGGCGGTCGGACGACCCTTTCACAGGGGTCGCCTAAGACCATCCTGCATATCAGATATTTACGTTATGATTCATAACAGTAGCAACATGACAGTTGTGAAGTAGCAACGAAAATAATTTTATGGTTGGGTCACAACATGAGGAACTGTATTTAAAGGGCCAGAAGGTTGAGAACCACTGCGTTGATGTCTCTAATCTTCTATTTTAATAAACTCCTGTCTGATTTATGTTATTTTGTTTCTTTTGCTTATTTTGGTTTTAAATTGCTCTTCTTGTAGTTTCTTTAAAAAATTTTTATTGAGCCGAAACCGGTTTGGCTCAGTGGATAGAGCGTCGGCCTGCAGACTGAAAGGTCCCAGGTTCGATTCCGGTCAAGGGCATGTACCTGGGTTGCGGGCACATCCCCAGTAGGAGATGTGCAGGAGGCAGCTGGTCGATGTTTCTCTCTCATCGATGTTTCTAACTCTCTATCCCTCTCCCTTCCTCTCTGTAAAAAATCAATAAAATATATTTAAAAAAAATTTTTATTGATTTTAGAGAGGAAGGGAGAGGGAGATAGAAACATCAATGATGAATCACGGATCACTGCCTCCTGCACGCCCCCTACTGGGGTGCAGCCCGCAACCCAGGCCTGTGCCCTGACGGGGAATCGAACCCGGGGCCCTCAGTCCACGGAGCCACACCAGCCAGGGCTCTCCTTGCAGTTTCTTAAGGTGGAAACCGAGGCCACGCATTTGAGACGGTTTTCTCTTCTGACATGAACGTTCGGCTGCGAACTTCCGCACACGGACGGTGTGGACAGCGGCCGGGGCTCTGCTGTGTTTTCATTTTCATTCCACCCAGATATTTGTGCTCCTCCCGCTCCTGCAGGGACCTCGGGCCCCGCTGTGCAGACCATCCTTTGTGGATGCTTTTTGTTTCTCTTTCGCTTTGGGCAGTTTCTGGGGCTGAGCCCGAGTCCCGAGTTCCCCTCTGCTCTCCTGCCGGCCCTGCCCCTCCCCCCCGCCTGGGGCCCCCTCCCCCCCGGCCTGGCCCCCCCCCCCCCTCAGTCGGACCCCCTCTGGCTGAGGTCACTGCACGGAGGCCGACCGGAGCGCCCATCCCCTTCCTCTCCGCTCTTCCCTCTGCCCCTCTGGCCCGGACGGAGCCGCACGTGTTGAATCCGTCTTCACGACCATTTTACAAACGCAACTCGTGAATCCTGCTGAGGAGCCTGAGGGGTTTGCCTGGCCGTGCCGTCCGCCCTCGGGCCGGCGTGCAGGGCGTGGGGCGATGCGCGGCTGGGAAAGCACGCACAGCTGCGGAGCGGACGGCGGCACACAGACACGGGCTGTTTGCCGTGGGCTCCAGAGCGGCGGGCGGCTTATTTGTTCCTTCTCCGAGCTGGCGGCTGCAGACGTGCCTGGGTTCCTGGCCTTTCCCCCACTTACCGGCTCCATCTCCCTCCCGCGTCTGCTCTGCGCCCGGGTACATATGGGTGCTGGTCAAGCCCCTTGGATTCGGGGGAATGCCTGTGTGGGCTCAGTCTTGCGCCACCACCTGTGGGGGTGGGCCGGCTGGATGCCCGTTTCTTAGTGGGAAAGGGAATGAACTGGGCGGAGCAGGTGCCTCTACGGCGGGTTCCGGGGGGCTGTGGAGCGGCAGGGGGAGCTCTCCGTGTGCGGCCAGTGACGCACCCGGTCATCAGCCGGGCACATGCCTGGTCCCGGCCCTGGACTAGCTCCTCGGGGTGCCAGGCGATGGGAGCCTGTGTCCCTGGCTCCGGTCGTCACCCCACCCTTCAGAGGCTGTTTCCAGGGAGACCCTGTCCTCTGTTGCATGTTCTCGGCCCCAGTGTGGCTGTTCCCACACGTGACAGGACATGTGGGACCTCAGACTGTGCAGGTGACGCACACACGCGGCCGTCACTCACGTCACTGGGCAGTTGGGAGGCCGGACAGGAGGGGGCGCCTTTCCTAGCAGGTCACTAACATAATGCAACATTGTATCAGCCCCAGGTGTGTTTAGATACTTACATGCAACATTGTATCCGCTCCCGGTGTATAGCTTCCTGGTTACTCATATGCCTTAGGAAGTGATGGCCCCAGTAGGTCTGGTGCCCACCTGGCCCCGTGCAGTTATCACCGTGTTATCGACTCTGTTCCGCACTCTCTAGTGACCCTGGGCGTCTGTCATTTTTCCTCCTCAGCAGGAAATAGATCATTTACTGGAAAGCGGGTAGATGCTTGGAAGTCCCAGTGCCTGTCATTTGCATGGGGGTCACCCCACCCCGGGCCCCAGGAAAACACTCCTCAGCAGTGGGGCCCGAATGGGCCACTTCCAGTCCCCTCCGCACCTGCCCACCCTCAGGTGCCCCAGGGGCTGGAGTGACCTCCTTCCCAGCATCCCGTCCTCCTGTCGGCCTGGGGGGGGGGGCACCTTTGGGCTCTAGACCCCTGTGAGTCTTCCCGATGGCATGGAACCCCTCTCCCTGCTGGGCTTGGGGCGGGTGGGGCTCAGGGCCTGTTGGGGGCTCTGCCTCCCGGCCCCATGGCTGCCTGCTCAGGCCGGGCAGGGCCCACGGACCACACCTGGGAGCCAGGGCAGGAGACCCCCGGCCTGTCCTCTGCTGCCTCACTGGCGCCCCTCCCTCCCGGGCCCTCCCCCGGCCTTGTCCCTTCTTTCTCTGCTTTGCCCGGAATCCATGTTCAGGCATCAGGACGCTCCCGCGGGAACCCCCGTGTTTTCAGGGAACTAACACGTCAGGATCCACGCACAGCAGCTCGTCGGTCTCTGGAGCTTGATCACAGGTGCCAGGGCGTTTGAGATGAAAAACCAGACGATGCGTTTTAAAAATATATCTTTATTGTTTCAGAGAGGAAGGGAGAGGGAGAGAGAGAAATTTCAGTGACGAGAGAGAACCATGGACCAGCTGCCTCCTGCACGCCCCACACTGGGGATCGAGCCCACAACCCGGGTCTGTGCCCCGACCGGGAATCGAACCCTGACCTCCTGGCTCACGGCCGACTTTCAACCACTGAGCTTCGCCGGCCGGGCCCTCCCAGTCTGCTCTGGACTGTGGCGCCTGCCGTGGGGCCGGGCTGGGAGGGACTGGCTCTGCGTCTCCAGACGGGACACAGGCGGCTGTGATTGTGCTGCTGTTAAAGCCCCACCCCCACCCCCAGAGGCGGGGGGAGGGGCCTCGTCCACCTGGGACACTGCATGGCCAGCTGCAGGCCGCCTGCCAGATCTTACTCGTTGGCTCGTTAGCGGGAGCTCAGAGCGCAGAGTTAGGTGGAAGCTGTGGGTGTTCGGAGCTGGGTGGGAGCTCTGGGCTTGAGGAGACGGGGGGCGGGGGGGGGGGCTGTGTGTGTGTGTGTGTGCTGACAGACCGGGGGCTGACAGGCGGGGGGCTGACACCGGACAGCAGACACTAGAGCAAAGTGGAAGCAGCCGGGCCTCTCACCAGTCATTTGTTGTGGGAAATGTCCTGTTACCTCCGAGGTGTCACTGTTGTTGATGTGGGACGGGCTTGCTGTTGTCTCGGGTGAGTGGATGCACCTTGAAGATTTCCCATGTGGCTTCTCGGGGTGACCCAGCTGCGACCCCCACAGGAACGTGCTCAGGTGGTGACCCCCAGGTGTGGGGGGCGGGGTCAGGACTCTGGCCCACCCGGTGGTCAGATCTGTGGGCCCAGACGGGCCCAGGCTGCAGGGACTGGCAGATGCCCGTGGCCCGCGTTTCCCGGGTGAGGGGGGACCTGGCACGGTTCAGAGGGCGTCACAAGAGGGGCAGGTGCCCGCTCCACGGGGGTGGGAGCCGGGCGGGAGAGGAGCTGGCGCCCAGGCCGGGGCAGGGTCTGTGGGGGGTGGCCTGGTGAGCGGAGGGACCGGCAGATGGACCCCTGCCTGGAGGAGGCCTGAGGGCAGGTGTGGGGGAGGCGTGGGTGCTCCAGGGCCACCCTGATCACAGCCAGGGGGGCCGCCCGCCCTCCTGAGGCTGCGCTGCCCAAGGGGAGTCCCCGGGGGAGGGAGGGGCCCTGGCGTGAGTCCCGCCCTGTGGTCTGGTCTCCAGCACCTCTGTGGGTGGAAGGGGCAGGGCCCGCCCGGCCCTGACGCGCCCTCTGCCCGCAGGAGAACCACTGTCGGCGCATCAAGATCCTGGGGGATTGCTACTACTGCGTGTCCGGCCTCACCCAGCCCAAGGCCGACCACGCCCACTGCTGCGTGGAGATGGGCCTGGACATGATCGACACCATCACGTGAGTGTCTGCAGCTGCGGCCCCGGTCCGTCTGTCCCCGTCCGTCTGTCCCCATCCGTCTGTCCTGGCCCATCTGTCCCGGTGCCACCTGTGCCGGTCCGTCTGTCCCCGTCCGTCTGTCCGGGTGGTCACCTGTGCCGGTCCGTCTGCCCCTGTCCGTCTGTCCGGGTGGTCACCTGTGCCGGTCCGTCTGCCCCCGTCTGTTTGTCCCGGTCCGTCTGCCCCCGTCCGTCTGTCCCCGCCCGTCTGTCCCGGTGTCACCTGTGCCGGGGCTGCCGAGACCCAGCCGAGGCGAGGGCTGCGAGAGAGCCCCACCTGCTGTGGAGGCTGCGTGACCCCCTTCTTTGGACTCTGTGAGGGACCCCAGGGCCCAGGTGTGCACCCGCGGGAAGTCACCTCGCGGGCGTAGCTGGATGAGAGTCAGGGAGCCGACTGGGGAGTTCCCTTCCTGGGCGGGGCCGGGGGCAGGTGCGCCCTGAGGGGGGCATCCCTGGGGCACCGGGCCTGGCCTCCCGCTTCTGGGGCAGCCGTGCCTGGTCCTGGCCGTGTTGTTCCAGGTGCCGACTGGGCCCAGTTTGCTTCTCTCCTTCCCTGGGGAAGGAGCTGGGCTTGGAGCCGGGGTTAGAGTCCCTCCTGGAGCCAGGGGTAGAGTCCCGCCTGGAGCCGGGAGCCCGGGGCTGATGCCCTGCTTCTCCCGCGGGTTTCGGGGCGCCCTGGGGTCCCGCCCTTCCCTCCGTTCCTGTCCTGCGGGCCTGACGTCTGTGGATGATGAGATGATTCTAGGGGCGGGGGCTGTCCTTGCTCAGGCCATGGCGACGCTGTCCCCCCTCTGTGCTTGGTCTCCCCCCTCCCAGGGCCTCAGGGCCTCCCGCCGTCCGGCGTCCCTCGGCCAGGCTGGAGGTGGCTGGTCCGTCACCGCTGGGCGGGGGAGAGGGCGCCTGGTCGGTGGTCTGGTCGCGGGTCCGCACGACTTGTTTTGTTTTTACCGCCTGTGGACAGTCACAACCTACACCCCGGGAAGTCCCGCAGTTGGGTGGCTTACGGGGCGCCGGGCCCCCTGCAGGCCGTTCTGCAGCCCCCTCTCCCGAGGCTCAGAGTTTGGGGTCAAACCCTGAGGGTTCAGTCCCAGGCCGTGCCCCCGGTGGTCGCGCTGTGGCCCTCACACGGCAGGAGGCCCGTCCGGGTCCGGGACCCAGAGCAGCACGTTTCCCTCGGGGCGCCTGGTGGGCGGCGTGGTGCCCTGTGATGGCCGGTGGCTGGGAGGGGGGCTCCCTGGGCACAGCGGGGGGCTGGGCTCCCGGGCCGGTGGCCTCACGCTCCTGCCGTCCGGGCACCAGCTCGGCCGTCGGGGACACCAGGCCCGGACCCTGTGCCCGCCCGGAGGGAGCGCCGGCTCCGTGGCCCCACGCCCGTGTCTGCCCGCAGGTCCGTGGCCGAGGCCACCGACGTGAACCTGAACATGCGCGTCGGGCTGCACACGGGCCGCGTGCTCTGCGGCGTCCTGGGCCTGCGCAAGTGGCAGTACGACGTGTGGTCCAACGACGTGACCCTGGCCAACGTCATGGAGACGGCGGGGCTCCCGGGGTGCGTGCGGAGATGGGGGGTCCCCGCAGCCGCCAGCCACGTGGGCGGGGCCGCCGGGCGGCGCAGGCGGAGTCTCAGCAAGTGGGCGGGGCTCTGGGCGGAGCGCCAATGAGGAGGCTCCGGGCAGGCGGCGCTGTCCCCGGTGCTGATTCTGGTGCCGGTTCGCTTCCTTCCTCCCCGAGGGGCTGGGCTCGGAGCGGGTTCAGATCCCCCCGGGCCGCGCCTCCCGGGCCCTCCCCGCGCGCTCTGCTCCGAGGACAGACCCAGAGGCCCAGGCTGACCCCCGTGAGGTCGCCCTGAGCACCAGGCGGGGTCCCTGTCCTCGCAGCGGGGGCCGCAGGGCCGGCCCTGTGTCCGGGGCTGAGCCGTGTGTCCGGGGCTGAGCCCTGTGTCCGGGGCTGAGCCGTGTGTCCGGGGCTGAGCCCTGTGTCCGGGGCTGAGCCGTGTGTCCGGGGCTGAGCCCTGTGTCCGGGGCTGAGCCGTGTGTCCGGGGCTGAGCCCTGTGTCCGGGGCTGAGCCGTGTGTCCGGGGCTGAGCCGTGTGTCCGGGGCTGAGCCCTGTGTCCGGGGCTGAGCCGTGTGTCCGGGGCTGAGCCCTGTGTCCGGGGCTGAGCCGTGTGTCCGGGGCTGAGCCCTGTGTCCGGGGCTGAGCGCGGTGCCGCTCGGACCGCCCGGACTCTGAGCCGCGGGCTCGCCCTGCAGGAAGGTGCACATCACCGCGGCCACGCTGGCCTGTCTGAACGGCGACTACGAGGTGGAGCCCGGCCTCGGCCACGAGAGGAACAGCTTCCTGAGAGCCCACGGCATCGAGACCTTCTTCATCGTGCCCTCGCACCGGCGCAAGGTGGGCCCAGCCCCCAGGGCCCGGCCTCTGCTCCCCGCGGCCTCCGGCTCCAGGCCCCCTGGGGCGGGGCGTCCCCCCAGTCCTGTCCGGGGCTGGCCTTGGCGTGTGTGTGTGTGTGTGTGTGTGCGCGCGTGTGTGTGCGTGTTGGGGGGCGGGGGAGGCACTCTGATCACCTCTGGGCCCCGGGCCGTGGTGCCGCCTCCCGGGCCTTCACTGCCTCTCGTACAAAACAGGTTAGAGACGCCCTGCGGGGGTCAGGGATGGGGCACAGCAGGACGGTGGCCAGCTTATGTGGGCGCTCAAGGCGATGTGGACAGGGTGCAGGGTGACCAGGTCAGGTCCAGGGCTCAGGTGAGGGGCGCTGGGCTGAGGAGGGAGGCCTGTAAGGAGCTCTGAGAGGGTGCGTGGGCCCTAGTGCCTGCTTGATGCTGCCCCCCCATCAGCTGCCCCCCATCAGCTGTCCCCCATCAGCTGCCCCCCATCAGCTGCCCCCATCAGCTGCCCCCCATCAGCTGCCCCCCCATCAGCTGCCCCCCATCAGCTGACCCCCATCAGCTGCCCCCCATCAGCGACCCCCGGCACCGCGTTCAGAGGCAGGGGGTGCGTCGGGAGTGTGTGTGGGCCCATCGCCGGCTGGTGCCTGCTGGTCCCACGTGTTCCCGAGGCGCCATGCACAGCAGGCCTGGCCAGACGCCCGTCCTGCCACAGCCACGCTGGGTCGGGGGTCGGGGGTCGGGCGGCCGCTCACGCCGTCCCTGCCGCTGTCCCACAGATCTTCCCGGGGCTGATCCTCTCGGACATCAAGCCGGCGAAGAGGATGAAGTTCAAGACGGTGTGCTACCTGCTGGTGCAGCTCATGCAGTGCCGCAAGATGTTCAAGGCCGAGATCCCCTTCTCCAACGTCATGACCTGCGAGGACGACGACAAGGTAGCCCCCCCCCCACCCCCCCCCCACCCCCCCCCCCCGCCCCGGGAGCTCGGATGCGCTTTCCCGCAGGAATGTCTGTTTAGCCGCCCTTCTCTCTGCAGCCTGGCATTCCCCCCATTTACACGCAAATTCACGCGTGAGAGCCCCGCCGCCGTCTGGCTCTGCCCTCAGACACACACATGTCAGGTGTCTCGCTCAGTCCAGAGCCTCGGGCCTCCTGTCCCTGCCCTCGGGCCTCTGCCGGTCACCCCGTCCCTGGGGGTCGGGGGGGTGAGGAGCGTCTCTGGCTGTGCCCTCCTGTGTGTGTGGGTCCGGCTCTTCTGGCCTCTGCTGGCCTTGGGGGCAGGGTCCGGGGGTGAGCCTGGAGCTAGGTTGGGGTGTCCTGTGTCCACTGTAACGGCACGTGCCTCATGTCTGTGACTCTGGCCCGAGACCCCAGCCCCTCCGGGGACCCCTGTCCTCTGGGCAGGGGGGGCAGTGTCCTGGCAGCCGAGTGAGGTCTGGCCCCACCACACCGAGAGCAGCCTGCGTGTCCTCCCCCCTCCCCCGTCCTCGCCCGCAGCCCCAGGAGCACGCTGGCCCCTCCGTCGGGGTGACCGGGTCTGTCTGCTCACCAGGGACCCGCCTCCTGCCTCCTGAGACTGTCCTCTCACGCCGCCTCCGCCTCTCGGTTCCGTGCCTTTAAGAGGCATCGATCCAGAGGTTCGCAGGCTCCTCAGAGTGAAGGTCTGGGGCTCTCACGGGGCCGCCGTGGCCTCGGGTCTGGTGTGGGTTTGGCCGTGAGCCCGTGTCTGGGAACTGGATCTGGAGGTTTGCTAAGTGCCCTGCGGTGGGGGGTCAGGAGGGCGGCTTCCCCGCTGCCGGCGGCTCGGCGTGCGGTTTTGAGTCCCGTCGAGGTCTCCTCCGTCCGGCACCCGTGGGGGACTGTGGGCATCGTCTTCTTTAGCCCGTTGGGGGGGGGGTTGCGTCGACGCTGAAATGTCCGACGGCCTCGCGTCCCTGGACACGGGCGTGCCGCGTGCTTCCGGTGGCAGCTCGCCGCGTTCTGTGTTCGTGTTGAGGGTTCTTTCCGCATCTGTTTGAGGGAGGGCCGCCGCCGGCCGTGTTTGCCGTTCGTCTGGCTGATGTGGACGTTACAACGTGAATCGGGGAGAGCTCCCTCCTCGCCTGTTTCCTGGAAGAGACTGTAGAGTCGGGGCTCGTGCTCCTCCCAGCGTTCGGCGGGGTTCTCCAGGGGAGCCGCCGGGCCGGGCATTGGGGGATTGGACATGACGACTTCAATTTCTGAGTAATTCCAAGCCAGTGGTCAGCAAACTGCGGCTCACGAGCCACATGCGGCTCTTTGGCCCCTTGAGTGTGGCTCTTCCAGAAAATACCGACTTCTGTGCATGGGCCACGGAGTTTCAATCGCACTGTACGTGCACGCCCGCACGTGGTATTTTGTGGAAGAGCCACACTCAAGGGCCAAAGAGCCGCAGTTTGCCGACCGCTGCTCCAGGCGGTTCGGATGCTCCCGGTGGGGACGGTGGAGTTTGTGTCTCGAGGGGGAACGCGGGGGCCGGCCGCCGGGTGGATGAGCACCTCGCCCAGGTCGCTCCGATTCCCTCTCACGGTCGGGGCCTGAGAGGACAGTTCCCTCCTGGGCTTGTCCGTGTCTTTCTCTCGTCACACTTGCTGGAGATTCGTCGATTTTATTGATGTTTTCGAAGAACCAGCCTGCGTCGGTGCCCTGTCCTGGGCACGGTCCCGGTGGCACTCGGGGTCCTGCGGCCCTCCTCCCGGCCGCCCACAGTCGCCGTGTGACCCCGTCGCCGATGCAGGACTCCCCGGGGCGTCCGGCCGGCAGGTGGTGGAGCCGCGACCCCTCTCAGGTCCCCACCCGCCCAGACGCGGCCCGGGGGCAGGTGGGGCGGGAGGCGCCTCCGTCTGTGGGCGGGCGATTGACGACGGCCTCGCTCCCCGCCGCCCGCAAGCGCAGGGCCTTGCGAACGGCCTCGGAAAAGGGCAGGAACCGGCTGTCGTTCTCGACCCACGTCGTCCACCGCCTGCGCCCCGGCTCCCGCGTCAACAGGTACATCGGCCGCCTCCTGGAGGCCCGGCAGACGGAGCTGGAGATGGCGGACCTGCACCTGCTCACCCTCCAGTACAAGCAGGCGGAGCGCGAGCGGAAGGTGGGTGCCGGGCTCGGGGCGGCCAGAGTCGGGGCCCTGGGACCGCCGCCACGTGCCTACCCCCTGCCCCATCCCCGCGGGTGGGATGCTGTTCGTTTTTCCTCTTTTCTTTTAAATCCTCGCCCCAGGATACTTTCCCCATCGACTTAAAAAAAAATATATTTTCCTGTTGGTTTCAGAGAAAGGAAGGGAGAGAGAGAGAGAGAGAGAAACATCAAAGATGAGAGAGAATCATGGATCGGCTGCCTCCTGCCCGCCCCCTACGGGGATGGAGCCCACAACCCGGGCCTGTGCTCTGACCAGGAATCGAACCCTGACCTCCTGTTCATAGGTCGATGCTCAACCACTGAGCCACACCGGCCTGGGGCCATTGATTTTTTTTTTTAGAGTGGAAGCGAGGGTGGGAGGGCAGGGGGGGGAGAGAGAGAGAGAGAGAGAGAGAGACAGAGACAACTATCTGAGAGAGATACAGCAGTTGGTTGCTTCTTGCATGTGCCCCAAACGGGGCCGGGGATCGAATGTGCAACCCAGGCATATGCCCTTGATGGGAATAGAACCCGAGACCCTTGGTGCTCCGGCCGATGCTCTGACCACTGGCCCACGCCAGTGGACGCTGCAGTGGCCGGTGTCCCTGTGGCTCCGGCGGTCGGGGCAGCAGCCTGACGGGGCTCTGTCCGCAGTACCAGCAGCTCCCGGACGAGTCCTTCACCAGCGCCGTGGTGCTCGCCCTGGTCCTGGCCGCCCTGTTCGGCCTCGTCTACCTTCTCATCATCCCCCAGTGAGTGCGGCTCCGGGTGGGCGTGGGGGGTGAGGGCCGGGGTTCCTTTCTCTTTAAGCTCATCCTGCCCTGCGCTGGGGACGCACCCGCCACACACACGCCCTCGGCCCTCGGCCCAGGCTTGCCCGGCTCCACGGCCGGGCGGGCTGCTCAGGCTCAGGGGTCGACGCTCCACGGCCGGGCGGGCTGCTCAGGCTCAGGGGTCGACGCTGCGTTTGTAACGGAGACGCCAGTGGTTTCAGTCCCCGCCCCCACCATGGCCTCAGCTTCGAAGGAGAAACCAGAAACACTGAAGGGACAGTGGCCCCTGGGAAGGGTTTTAATAACCTGTGTCACGTGACGCAGCGAGGGCGACCCAGGAAACCTCCACGTTTCCCTCACACGCAGCGTCTCCTAGTGAAACGTCCGCGTGGAGTCCTGCTCTGAGTTTCCGGGACACCCCGCCGCCGGGCGCACCTGGGGGCCCCACCTGGGGCTCAGGCGGGTCCCAGACGGAGCCCAGCCGCAAGTCCGCACAGCGCCCCCTCCCTCTTCCTCTGCAGACTCGGGATTGGGAGACTCTGGGGGAGAGGTTGGGGGGCTCCAGGGTCCCTGCCCGGACGGGAGCCAGAGGCTGCTGCTGCTTCTGGGGGCAGGGGGCGGGGGGGGCTGGAGGGGCCGACGCCCAGGCACCTCGGGCACACCCCACCGGCCCAGCCCGAGTGACCACGCGCCTCTGTCCTAGGAGCGTGGCTGTCCTGCTCCTGCTGGTGTTTTGCATCTGCTTCCTGGTGGCCTGTGTCCTGTACCTGCATATCACCCGGGTCCAGGTATGTGTCCTGCACACGTGCCTCACCTGGTCCAGGTGTGTGTGCACGTGTCCTGCACCTGTGCCTTATCTGGTCCAGGTATGTGTGTGCACGTGTCCTGCACCTGTGCCTTATCTGGTCCAGGTATGTGTGTGCAAGTGTCCTGCACCTGTGCCTTATCTGGTCCAGGTATGTGTGTGCACGTGTCCTGCACCTGTGCCTTATCTGGTCCAGGTATGTGTGTGCACGTGTCCTGCACCTGTGCCTTATCTGGTCCAGGTATGTGTGTGCACGTGTCCTGCACCTGTGCCTTATCTGGTCCAGGTATGTGTGTGCACGTGTCCTGCACCTGTGCCTTATCTGGTCCAGGTATGTGTGTGCACGTGTGCCTCACCTGGTCCAGGTGTGTGTGTGCACGTGTCCTGCACACGTGCCTCACCTGGTCCAGGTATGTGTGTGTGAACCTGGACAGGTAAGAACTCTGACTTTTTAAAAAACTCTGACTTTTATCCATAAAATTGTTGAATATTGAAAAATGAATGAGAATAGATTTAAGATAAAATGTTTAACTTAGCAAAAATTGTACAAAACCTGTCTGAAGAAAATGGTAAGACTTACTTAAGCACGAAGCCCCCGTAAATGGAAATTCTCCCCGTCGATGAGCCAGGAGGACTGAACGTTATGTGAGGTCACGCTGTTCTCTGGTTTCAGTGCCAGTCACAGTGCGGGGGAGGGAGCTGCTCTTTTTAATGGAAAGACACCAGGTTTCCCCGCAAATCTTTCCCCTGGGAGGTTAAATATAAGGAAACACCAAGAGGCGCGTGTGTGTGTGTGTGTGTGTGTGTGTGTGTGTGAGAGATGAGGAGTGGGCGGGGCCCAGCCGGGTGAGATCGCCACGGAGGCCCCTGCGGAGGCCACCGCCCTGTCCACGCGGGGAGGTGTTCCCCGGACGAGCCCCCCACCCCCCCCAACGGGAGACGCTGTGACCAAGGCCCCTCCTGCAGTGCCTCCCGGGCTGCCTGACCATCCGGATCCGCACCGCCCTGTGCACCTTCATCGTCGTCCTGATCTACGCCGTGGCCCAAGGCTGTGTGGTGAGGGCCCGGGGAGGGAGGGCCTGTGGAGAGCCCCGGGGGGCCAGACGGGGGAGGGGAGGGAGAGGGGAGGGGGCGGGCTGGGGCGGAGGGGCAGCTCCGTGTGGGGAGTCAGCCCCCCCTTCCTGCCCTCCGTGCCCTCCAGGTGGGCTGCCTGCCCTGGGCCTGGAGCTCCGGTCCCAACGGGTCCCTGGTGGTGCTGCCGCCCGGCGGCCTGGAAGCCGTGCTGCCCGCCCCGCCCTGCGAGTCGGCGCCCCAGGCCCTGCTCTGCGGCCTGGTGGGCACGCTCCCGCTGGCCCTCTTCCTGCGGGTCTCCTCCTTGCCCAAAGTGGTCCTACTGTGCGTGCTCAGCGCGTCCTACATCCTGGTCCTGGAGCTCAGCGGCTACCCCAGGGCCGTGGGGTAGGTGTGCCTCTCCGGCCGGACAGGCGGGCGGCCGATGTCCGCGCTCACGGCTGCGGGTGCTGCTTGCTGGTCGGTGCTTCTCCGCCCCGCCCCCCCCCCCCCCCCCCCCCCCCCCCCCGCCCCAGGTCTGGGGAGGCCTTGGTCCCGGGACCCGCGGGTCAGCTCCGGGGAGACGTGCTCAGCCTGGGGGCGCCGCCGTGGGCGTTGGGTCTGAGGGCGCTCGGTGGACACGGCTCGTGTTCGATGCCAAGGTCTGGGCACCGACGGGGTTTCCTCCTCCTCGCACCCAGGGGGCACCGCCTCCGGGCGCAGCTTCGAGCCCGTCCTGGCCGTCCTGCTCTTCTCCTGCACGCTGGCCCTGCACGCCCGGCAGGTGGACGTCAAGCTGCGGCTGGACTACCTCTGGGCCTCGCAGGCAAGATGGGCCCTTCCTGCTCCCCTGGGGGTGGGGGTGGCGGAGGAGCCCCTGGGGAGCGGGCGTCAGGTGGGCGGTCCTGGCTGGACGAGGGGAGGCCGCACAGGGGGCCAGAGGGACGGCTCCGGGAGCCCTGTCTGAGGTCAGAGTTCAGTGGTGAGCAGTGAGCTCCCGTCCCCTGAGGCATTCCAGTCACCACCGGTCTGCTTCTGTCCCTGAGGGCTTGCCTGTCCGTTGTTCTCCGACCTGCACGCTGAGTTCTGGCTGTTCTCAGCAAACCCACCCGTGTGAGGCCTGACCCTGAGCCAGGCCTGTGGGGAGACTGTGGACTGTGAGGCCTTGGCCCAGCCCTGTGCTCACGCCACACCGGGAAGCTGGGCTCTAGGCGGGCGGGGCCCTTGGGGCAGGGATGCCCGGGAGGGCTGTCAGGACAGCCCAGGCCGCGTTCCCACTGCCGACGGGGAGCCGGGCAGATGCCAGAACCCGGGACCGGGCGGCCACCGACGGAATCACAGCCTCGGCCACAGGACCGCCAGCCCTGGTGACCGTGCCAGGAGGGACCCGGCCGGCTCCCCCCGCTCCCCCCGCTCCCGCTGGTTCCCGCTGGCTGTGCCAAAAGGAAATGGGTGGCGAGGGGACCTGTTGGTGGGTCCTGGCCCTGCGCAGACCTGGCCGCGGCAGCTGAAAGCCCGCAGGTGAGGGAGCGGCCTCAGGGTGGGCGTGCTGCCCGCGTGGTCCGCTCTCCATGGGGCCCAGCTGCTGGCCCCCGAGACGCGTCGCTCCGCCCCCAGCCCCTCTGGGCCCTTGAACTGAAGAGCTGCCCAGAGCGAGAAGAGCCGATGGGGTGAGGCAGGGCGACCTGCCGGCCGGGCATGTGGGCCCCACCTGGGCTCCGGCTTGTGCCCAGGCTGGCGGAGCGGGACCAGGCCCTGGCGAGGGATCTCCAGCCGGGGACCCCCAGGGGGACCCCCAGGCAGGTGCTGTCTGTTGTCTGGGCTGGCAAGGGCTTTTCCTGGGTTGGTGCCCCTTTCAGTGCCAGTAAACACAGGAGTTGACCACCCGTCTTGGGTCCCCCACTGGTGAGGCCTTTGCCCCCGAGGGGCGAGCCCCCAGGGGTTCCGTGCACAGACCCCTGGTGTCCCGGGGGCGCCGTGCTGCAAGGACAGCGGGAGAAGCGCCCACACTGCCCGTGACCCAGCGGAGCGAGGACGCTGCCGGACGGAGTGTTGTCCTCGGACGGTTACGTGTCGCCCGTCCGTCAGAGCCTCCAGCCTCTGCCCAGGGGCCAGGCGAGGGCCCGGCTAATATTCCCGGAGCCCGGCTTCCCTCTCCGCCGCCGCCGCCTCCTGAGGGAACGCTCTCGCTCGGGTGGCTTCCTCTCGGACTCAGTAGCGAATCCTGGGCAGCGATGGTTCCGATGAAAATAAAACAGCCGACGGCTCTGCCCGGGGCTTGTGCCGAGGCCCCTGCTGGCCACACCCGGAGTCGGGCGGTGCCTTCTCGAGCCGCCGGGCAGCGGGGACGTCGCCACGGCCGCAGCTCACCTTCTCGCGAGGAGTTTCCCCTCCTCAGAGCCCATCCGAGCGCCGGCGTGGCCGCCCTGGAGCACGAGGAGGAGGACCAGGTGACGGGACACGAGCCTGCGCTGCCGGGACGACTGAGTCACGGCCGGTGGCAGCGCCCACAGCCTGGAGACGCCGGGCAGACGGCTCGTCCCAGCCCGAGTGGACAGGGGACAGCGAGAGACTCCGTCACGCTCCTCGGAACAGCGCACGACTTTCAAAATTGATTTTATAGGGATAGGAAGGGAGAGGGAGAGAAGCATCCGTGATGAGGGAGAATCCTGGATCGGCTGCCTCCTGCAGGCCCCCCACTGGGGATCGAGCCCGCAACCCGGGCCTGTGCCCCGACCGGGATCGAACCCTGACCTCCTGGTTCATAGGTTGACGTTCAAGCACCGAGCCACGCTGGCCGGGCTCACAGGCCCGATTTTAAACAGGTGACGGTGTTTGTAGAATTTCCCATGATCTGTTCTCGGACGGCGTGGACTGTGGCGCCGGAACCCCGGCCGAGGAACGGTGGGGGCCGGGGCGACTGGGCGGCTTCTGCTCCTCGGCTCCGAAGACGGACGCTCACCACAGGTCGGCAACAACGTGTGCACCCGCGGGTGCGTTAAAGGGGAGACGAGGTGGGACGACAGATCCGATCGCTCGGAAGTCCGAGTGAGCTGTAAACGGAACTCGGAACCAAAGCGGCTCCTCGGAAAGCGCTGAAGCGAGATTGAAGACAAGTGAGAGCCCCTCTGGCTGCAGCGTCTTCCCTGAAATATCGTCAGTGTTGAGGGTTGTGTTCGGAGAGCAAACCTCTGTGCCATCAATAAACGAAATGTCATTTAAAGACCTTCCTCTCCACCCCTCCTTCCAGCACCTTCCGAGTGTCAGTGCACACGTGCGGACGGGGTCGGCTGTGCTGTCTCAGGAGGGCTCCCTGCCTGGCTCGCTCTCTCCGCGTGGAGGCCCCGCCGGGCGCAGGCCCCTCGGCTGAGCTGGCTCTCGTGGCTTCCGGGCCCCTCTCCTCGCCTTCGGCCTGTCCCCTGCTTGGAGGAGCAGGAGGAGGCCCCTGTTGGCAACTGCTGACAGCGCACGGCTCCTCCCGCGGGCTGACCTCCTGCGGCTGTTTTCCCAGAAAACCCTGGCAGAAGCGGGGCTCCGGCCCCTCACCCCGGCCTGACGGTGCCCGGGGCCCCCGTGGGAATCGCCGCCTCTCGCTTTCAGCTGCAGAATCGCTCCGTGAACGTGGCCGCGTGGCGTCGACCAGCTGGACGGCTCTGACGCCGCCACGGAGGGGACGCTCCGGCTCACCCGGCAGCACGTGCCCTCCGACCCCTCGACACGCAGGACCGACCTTTAGACACGGGCATTTCACTCCCCGTGGACGGAGAGGAGGCTGGAGCCGGCGCCGGGCAGGTGCCACCAGCCCAGGCTCCTGAGGCCGGGCCCGGCCACCGAGGCCGTGTGTGGCGTGACCACGTTCAGGAGCGCGGTGCCCGAGGACGCCGCTCTCGCGTGGGGCTCCGCCAGGCGGGAAGCTGGGGCGAGTGACCCACGGATCCGGCGGCTCCGGTGCCCATGGGCGGAGCCCATCACTGGCTGCCGTCGCGTGGCCAGTTGCGCCTGGAGCCCTCCCGTGGCCGAGGGTGGGCCCGGAGCTCAGGGCCACCCGCTGGGGCTCAGCAGCCCCCGTCAGACCTCTGGCCCCTCAGCCGTGTGGGCGCTGGATCCGCCCGTCTGGTCCCACAGCCTCTGCCGTCTCCGTGGCCCGGGTGGAGGCGGCGGGATTCCCGAGGGAGCGGGTTTGAGCGCGAGCGAGCCGGCGGCACCGCAGGCCTGGGGCCCCTGTGGCCTGAGGGGCTTGTGCTGTGGACGGGGCTCTGCGGACGCCGGGCCCACCGCTGCCCGGAAACGGGCGGAGCCTCCACGCTCTGACCTATGACGGTTCAGCAGGTCCGGGCGGCTCACCCAGAAGCCGTGGGCCCAGCCCCTCTGCCTGGGGCCGGGCCGGGGGGCCTTGGTGCTCGGGGTGCCCGGGTGACGGGACAGAGCGTGTTCGGGGCCTCAGTGAAGGGGCAGCGCAGACGGCTCACGGGTCTCGTTAAGGGCGAGGCGGGTGGTGTTCACGCGGATGTGACTGTGGGGGCCGCCGTGGGGAGAGGGGGCTCAGGCTGAGGGGGCTCAGCTCCGGGCAGGTGGCCGGGCAGAGGGAACCTCGAGAGGGGGGACTGCAGGGGGGCCGGGGAGTTCCTGTGGGGGCGGGGTGGCGAGGCCGCGTGCAGGCCTGGCGGGGAGAGGTGGGCACAGGCGCTGAGGCCTCGCGCCCGCAGGCGGAGGAGGAGCGAGACGACATGGAGCGCGTGAAGCTGGACAACAGGAGGATCCTCTTCAACCTGCTGCCGGCACACGTGGCGCAGCACTTCCTGCTCTCCAACCCCCGCAACATGGTGAGCCGCCCGCCCCCCTGAGCCCCGAGCCCTGAGCCCCGAGGCCGAGGGGCCGCTGGTGGGGGCCGGTCCCAGCCGAGGTCCCACCCAGTGGCCCTCCGAGATCCGGGCCCCTCTGCCGGCCCCACGGGCAGGGAGGGTGTGGCCATCAGGAGGCTGGTGGGGGGGACGAGGCGCCCGGAAGTGCCCCCCTTTGGTTCCGGGAGAGAGCATGGTGCCCGTGTCCCGTGAGGAGGGACGGGGCCTCCGTGGCCGGTTGTGAGCGCCGTGGGCTGGTCACAACTTCCTGTGGCCGCGGGAGCCGCACGCTGGGCTGACAGAGGCCGAGCCCAGAGCGAAGGGCTGGCCAGCCGTCACCCGGCACCAGCCCCAGGTCAGCCTGGCCGCTCGGCCGCAGGGCTCCCCGGGCTCCTTCCGTCCTGCGGGGCCCCCCGCCCCAGGAGCCAGCAGGCTCTGCACTGGCTGTGAGCTGACCAATGGGGGACCCAGCCCCCCCAAGCCCCTTCCACAGCAGGGCCCCCGGCCCCCCCTGACCCGACCTTCGACCCCCAGGACCTGTACTACCAGTCGTACGCCCAGGTGGGCGTCATGTTCGCGTCCATCCCCAACTTCAACGACTTCTACATCGAGCTGGACGGCAACAACATGGGGGTGGAGTGCCTGCGGCTGCTCAACGAGATCATCGCCGACTTCGACGAGGTGGGTGCCCGGCGGCCGGGCCGGCGAGAGGAGTGTCTTCCCGCCAGGGTGTCTCTCCAGGGACCGGGTGGAGGCACAGGGTCTGTCTCCGTGGGTCCAGATGGGACGGGGGAGACCGCTGGCCGGCAGTGGGCGGTGAGGCCGGTGCTGCGTCCGCCCTGTCTGGTAAGCGCCAGGCGCGGGTTGGGCCGTACCTGCAGGTGGGGCCGCGGCCGCCTCCCGCCAGCCGTCCTGGTCCCTCCCGTGGCCCCGCCCGCCCGGAGGCTGTGAGCTGAGGCACAGTCTCCGTGGCCCGGCTCCTCCTTCTAAGGCCTCTGTGGCCCTCGGGCGGCGTCTCAGCTTGGCCTACCTTGGTGCTCCCCCGACGTGCTCGTTGCTCAGCGCTCGGCGGTGGCTTGTCTGCCGTGTAAGGTAACGTGTAACAGTTCTGTGCTTCCGACACAGCTCCTGGACAAGGACTTCTACAAGGACCTGGAGAAGATCAAGACCATCGGCAGCACCTACATGGCCGCGGGGGGGCTGGCGCCCACGGCCGGGGCCAAGGTGGGTGCATCGGGGAGCCCCGCCCCCCTGCCCTGGGGCCTCTCGGCTCCTCCCCACGTGGGCCTCGTCTGCCCTCCGCACAGGATCAGGGCCGCACCTGGGAGTCGGCCCAGAGGCCCCTCCCCAGCGTCCCCGGCCCCAGGGCAGAGCTGAGGGTCAAGTCCACAGGCTGTCCCCCCCCCCCCCCCCCCCCCCGCCAAAAAAGGGCAGGAAAAGAGGAAGAAGAACAAACAGAATGCTACGAGTGGAAAACAGACGTGGACGTGGCAGACGCCAGTCCACCTGCCGCAGTAACACCTTATTTATTCGTGTTATTGTTAACCCTCCCCGAGGACATGTTCCCGTTGATCTTAGAGAGCCTGGGAGGGAGAGGGAGAGACACATCGACTGGTTGCCTCCCGCACGCGCCCCGGCCAGGGATGTGCCTGCCACCGAGGTACGTGCCCTTGACCAGAATCGAACCCAGGACCCTCTGTCTGGGCCGGCGCTCTGTCCACTGAGCCAAACCGGTTGGGGCCCAGCGATCCCTCTAATGGGAATGGTAAACACACCAACTAGAAAATGGACAGACAGACAGAGTGGCTTATAAAAGAGACCCAACTAGGTTTCCCACAAGAAACACACTTTAAAAAAATACCAAGGCACACGGAGATACATTAAAAATAAAAGGAGGTGGAAAGATACACCGTGGTGGCAGTAATAAAAAACGCAAGCAGCTGCCTCAGTCTCAGACAAAGCAGACGTCAAAGCCACCAGACAGAGAAGGGGTCACTGGTAGCAATGAGGGAGGCCACTCACAGTCCCACACCCGGAGGAAACGGGAGACGCGCCAGGCGGACGCCGGTTAGGTAGGCGGTCAGCGCCGGCAGACCCCCGGGCTGAACTCCGCGCCTCCGTCTCCGGCCGCTACCTGCGCGGTGGGAGCTGAGCACCCCCAGGGGCTGCAGTTGCCGCAAACCCCTGATGAAGATGAGCCATTCCCGGCCCGGAACGGCCCCGCTGGAGGGCTGCCTGGTGGGTGTGGGTCCCGATCCCACTGGGGCTACAGGCTGGTCCGCCCCGGCAGCTGGCCTGCGGTGCCCCTGCCCCTCCGCCCTCGTTTCCCCCAACGTGACGCCGTGTCTGCCACGTGCAGGCTAAGAGGTGCGTCTCCGCCCACCTGGGCACGCTGGCCGACTTCGCCCTCGAGATGTTCCACGTCCTGGACGAGATCAACTACCAGTCCTACAACGACTTCGTGCTCCGCGTGGGTAGGTGGCCTCGGCCCTGCACCCGCCCCAGCGCTGGCGGCGGCCTCCCCGGGGCGGCCGGGCCCCAGGCCTCGAGCGAAGGAGCCCCCGCCCCCATCAGGGCGTCCGGAGAGGCTGTGAACAGCCGCGAGGTCTCGTCCAGGAGCCCTGTTCTTTTTTTTTTTTTTTTTAATATATTTTTATTGATTCCAGGGAGGAAGGGAGAGGGAGAGAGATAGAAACATCCATGATAAGAGCATCGTTGATCAGCTGCCTCCTGCACGCCCCCTACTAGGGGTTGAGCCTGCAACCTGGGGATGTGCCCTTGACCGGAATCGAACTCAGGACCCTTCAGTCCGCAGGCCGAGGCTCCATCCACTGGGCCACTCCGGCCGGGCCAGGAGCCCTGTTCTTTCTGGGAAGGGAGCCGGGGGGCACAGGGTCCCACAGCCCCCCGTGGCAGGACCCCGCAGGGGTGCACCCGTGAGGCGTGGGGCCCGGCTTTAGGGAGGGGCGCTGGGCCAGGAGACCCGGGAACCTGCCATCCTGAGGGGGGCGCCGTCCGGGGAAGCGTCCCCGCGAGCCCCGTGGCTGTGCCTTCCAGGCATCAACGTGGGGCCGGTGGTGGCCGGGGTGATCGGGGCACGCCGCCCGCAGTACGACATCTGGGGGAACACGGTCAACGTGGCCAGTCGGATGGACAGCACGGGCGTCCCGGGCAGGATCCAGGTCAGTCCGGCCCCGTCCCCTCCTGCCGGCCAGGAGGCCAGGAGCCAGGAGGCCAGGAGCAGGGCCGGCCTGCAGCCAGGGCTTTCTGACCAGGGGCCCCGGGAATTTCAGGAATAAGGGTGTCACCTTCCTGTAGGTGGTGCGGGTGCTGGTCCTCCTGTCCTCACGCAGGCCGGCCGCCCGGGGCCCTGCTCCCAGCACGCGGGCCGGCCGCCCGGGGCCCTGCTCCCAGCACGCGGGCCGGCCGCCCGGGGCCCTGCTCCCCGCACGCGGGCCGGCCGCCCCGGGCCCTGCTCCCCGCACGCGGGCCGGCCGCCCCGGGCCCTGCTCCCCGCACGCGGGCCGGCCGCCCGGGGCCCTGCTCCCCGCACGCAGGCCGGCCGAGTTGCTGTGTGTCTCAGGAGCCACAACAGGACCTGGTGGGCAGACAGGGCCCCTATGGAGAGGCACTTACTGTCCAGCGAGGGGTCGGCGTGCGCGCTGGGCTGGCGGGACCGACGTGCCCAGGGACGAGGGAGCCTGGCTCTGGGTGGACAGCAGATGCCAGGGGTGGGGCCCCCGGGGCAGGGCCGGGGGTGGGGGGAGGGTGGGGGACCCTCCGGCGTGAAGGTCCAGGAAGAAAACAGCAGACAATCCCGTCTTCTGCGGTTTACGGAACTTTATGATAAAGAGCTTCCTTGTTTGTTTGTTTTTTTTTTTTTTTTTACCATTTTTCTAATTTTGTGGCGGGAGTTCTTTTGGCTGAAATGCCAGCTGGGAGCCTGAGGTTCAGGGCACCCGAGTCACGTCCTATTTCCTTGGGGGTCGGCCCAGCTCCCTCTGCGCCAGTGACCCCACACCTGGGCCCTCAGGGCACCAGGGGTCCCTGGATGTTGATTTGCACTCGGGCACTGAGGGTTCCGAGGCGACGGGCGACGGGGCCGCCTGGTGTGGCTCCCGCTGGGCTCTGCCCTCCCCCCTCCCGCTGGGCTGGTTCCTGCCTGTCCCCCGACCCAGAGACGTCCCGGTCACTGGGCGCCAGAGCCCCGGCTGGGGAGCCCGTCATGCTCTGCCCCAGGCTCCCCCTGTGCCTGGTCCACGGGGGCCCCTCCAGTGCCTGCTCTCCCTCCGTCCTCCCTGGGAGTGGCCAGCGTGGCCGTGGGGGGAGCAGAGGCCTGGAGCCGCCTGAGGTCACCCGCCCCTCCCTGCAGGTGACGGAGGAGGTGCAGCGGCTGCTGCGACCGGGCGGCTACCACTTCCTGTGCCGGGGCAAGGTCAGCGTCAAGGGCAAGGGCGAGATGCTCACCTACTTCCTGGAAGGCAGGACCGACGGAAACTCGCAAACGAGGCCCCTGAACTCGGAGCGGAAACTGTGTCCCTACAGGAGAGCCGGCCACCAGACCAGCCTGGCCGCGGGCCGCCCCCCGGCCTCCATGGCCGGCCTCCCCGTGGGAGCCGGGCTAGGGGCTCCGCAGGGCTTGGGGCTCGCCCCCCGGCCCCCAGGCCCACACCCGCCCCCGGGAGCGGCCGGGAAGGAGGCTTAGCTGGGGCGCCGGGCAGAAGGCTCAGGGCCTCGGTCACTCGGTCACTCCGGCAGGAGCAGCCCGGCCGGCAGAGCGGGGCTGGGTCGTCGGCTGGGCTGGGAAGGGGCGCCATCCAGGCCGGACCCAAAGCAGCTGGGCAGTGACTGGGGGCGGACCCCGCCCGCACGGACTGAGGCCGCCTGGCGGCTGTGACCTGGGCCGGTCGGCCGGCAGGGTGAGCGGTCAGACCTTTGGTTGCGAGCTGGCCTGCAGGAGCCGGGGTGGCCCCGAGTGAGGGCGGGGCCAGGCCCAGAGCCGCGGGGCCTTGGACGGACGGTTTGAGGAGAACTGAGGGGCCCGGCCCCACGACCGACCGGCCGGAGGGGGCGGCTGCTGGCCTTCGAGAGTCGCCGTCCGTGAGAGCCGGAGCCCGGGCCTGCAGCCACGTCTTCGGCGTGTGGCCCGCGTCCCTCTGTGCGGCCCCCCTGCCGCCCGAAGCCGGGGCGCCCTCACTGTCGGGCGTCTGAGCTGTGGGTCGGTGGGTCCGACTTTCCGGGTGGCGGCGGACGGCTGCGCTCGCTGTGAAGACCCGTGACGCCCGTAACCGTGAGCAGCTTCCCGGACAGAAGGCATTTCTCCGGCAGAACCAGCCCGGATGCGTGTTTCGGAATTTACGGTCGTGGATCCAGGGGTCCCTGCTCCAGAAGGCGGGGCGGTGACGGCAGGTGGGTCTGGGTGTCAGCCGTGGCCTCCTACCTGGGAGGCGTGGCCGTGGCACCAGGCGTGGATGCCGGGATGCGGGCTGGGCCGGCCTCCGCAGTGAGCGTGGTGGCCTCCCTCCTGGGGTCCCGCTGTGTCGGCCAGAGCAGGTGGGGGCAGGTTGTGGCCCCACGTGGACAGGCTGCTGCACACACGGGCGTTATGCAGAAGGTCATGGGGTGCATACGCTACCTGGGGCTCGCGTGGCCTCGTGTCCCCTCAGAGGCGGAGGAGGGTGCAGGGCCATCCCGGGATGAACGGCTGTAGCCCAGGGAGGTGAGGGCACCCCAACCGCCACCTCCACGAAGCGGTCGGCACCCCACAGCCACAGGGGCTGAGTTCGGCACCTGCCCCAGCGAGTGGGGGCGGGCGGGCCAGGTGACAGCCCAGCTGGACACACACACCAGATGCCCCGTGAGACCCACCCGTGACCTGGTCCACGGAACCACGTGCAAAGCCGGGAAACGTGGGGTCCCGCTCTGAGCGCACTCCGCGGCCAGCAGCCAGGCCCCGGCGAGGACGGCCCTCCCTCATTGTGCTCACACTGTTGTGTTGCCTTATGTGTCCTGAACCGTGTACAGTATCCACGCACAGAGGCCAGGCCTCCGGGGGATGCGCGAGCTCCCAACAGTGCGCCGGGCGCCGGGCTGCCGTCACCCCCAAACGCAGGAGAGCCCGAGGCGCCGTGTTCCCAGCACCCGCACCCCTGCCTGGCGACCCCCGCGCTGTGGCATGACCCCCCGTGTCCCACGTGACCCCGTGTGCCCTGCATGGCCCTCGCATGCCCTGCCCACCTCAGTGGGGCAGCACGCAGCCCGAACTTCCAGACGCTCCCACAGACCCCGGCCCGGCGCCTCCTCTGCCCCCAGACCCCACATGGCCCTGCGTGTCCACCAGCCTCCAGGCTCCAGGCCCCGAAGCAATAACTAACCAACGCAGAGACGCCTGGGCCCTCGCCCACAGCCTCCCGCACGCCCTGCTGCTACCGCCGCCCCCCAAGGAACGGGGGGCGGGGCAACCCCAGGGGCTCCAACCGGACGAGGTTTTTCCTCTGAGTGTCGGGGACCGAGAGGCACAACCCAGACAGCCCCTCACGGCGCTGCGAGCTCATCTGCACACAAGTGCCACCGTGCCAGGGCCCCGGGTGGTGGGTTTGTGCCCACCGCCCGCCCTGGGGTCCCCCCGCCCACACTGGGGTCCCACCTCCCGTACAGGGGTCCCCCTGCCCACCCTGGGGTCCCCCTGCCCACCCTGGGGTCCCCCTGCCCACACTGGGGTCCCACCGCCCGCACTGGGGTCCCACCGCCCACACTGGGGTCCCCCCGCCCATATTGGGGTCCCCCCGCCCGCACTGGTGTCATCTCACCTGGACCTGTGTCCTCTTGGCTGAGCCCGTCTCCTTTAGCGACTGACCCCTCAGGACATAAATGGGTCAGCGGGAGGTCCCTGCCGGGTCTCGTCCTGCGCTGCGTCCCTGCACAGCCCGTCGCCCCTGAGGGAACACTGTCCTTCAGCACCGAGGGCGCTGCCCCGTCAGCACAGTGCCAGGCCCCTCGGACAACAGACACAGCAGAACGGGGCCCCCAGGCGCCCCCACACCACACACACCTCTCCAGTGAACTGGACTCCACCCAGCTCCCAACTCCTGGTCAGAGCCACCCAGTGTCCTTGTCACCTGCTGGCGGGTGTAGGAGGTCAGAGGACAGGCTCCTGGGACTATGACGGGGTGAGGAGCTGGGGACCCCGAGGGCAGGCGTCCGCCTCCCGACCCCGAGTCCCGGGCCTGGCAGCTCAGATTCAGTGCTTCCGTCTCCACAGCAGGCCCTTCCTGGGAGTTGGTGTTTGAACGAGGGGGTGACCTAGACCCCCTCCCCCCGGAGACCTGTCCAGCCTCGGGCTTCATGCCGCGTGCGGGCGGCGTCTGTGCACAGGGCACTTGGCCCGCCGGCAGCCAGAACTTGTCTCTCGCCTCCCACCAGCAACCCCCACGCAGCCCCAGCACGAAGCACACGCCTCAGGGGCCCGTCCCCGTCCGTCCGGGAGCCCGAGGGAGCCCCGCGGCCTCCCGCAGCGGGCGCCTCGCTCCCTGCACCGTCCTGCAGGGGGGAGCGGTGCTGCCTTCGCCCCGTGAAAACCGTGACACCCAAGCCATTCGCACGCGGTCGCATGCGTGAAACCCCGTGAGTGTGAGTTTAGTTTGCGTTTGGAATGCCCAGCATGCACAGCAAGGGGCAGCCCGCCTCGGGCCTCCTGCCGCTGGCCGCAGCGTCCCGACAGGGCGGGTCCGGAGCCTGAGCCAGGGCCCTGCACACGCCCGCCCGCCCGCCCCAGCACACGGATCGCACACCACCTCGCACACGCCAAGATGCGGAATGTAACCTCTTAGCGTAGACCCCACTCACGGAGGGAAAGCCGCGCCCACCGCGGGCCCTTCCTCCGGGGCCTGGGGGCGGAGGCCCGTGCCCGTCTGTGCCCGCAGGGCTGTCCCCCGCAGGACGCCCAGCCGGGGCGCGGGGCCCGGGGGCACGCGGACGGGGGCTCGGACGGTGACGTCACCTCCTGGTAGATTTGTATGATCAACACGGGTCTATTTCCATGTCACCTGCACACGGTAGGCCAGTCTTTTCCAGGGTCGTTACCTGGAGACAAGTCGTTGAACACTTTGTCCTATTTTTATTTGAAAAAACACGTGAATGGGCTGACATGTTAAATGTGAATGTACGTTTCTTAATCGCAACTTTTCTACTGAGTGTTTGCACTACACTTTCTGGAATCTTAACAAAAGTAAAGGAAGACCTTGCTTGACTAAGCCTGTGCCATTTTCATGGGGAACCGAACCCGCCCGCCCGCGTCGCTGACCTGCAGGGCGGACCGTGATTTCCTAACCCCTGCCCCCCCCCCCCCCCCCCCGTGATGACCAAGACCACGTGTGGAGCTGTGGCCTTAAGGAACGTGTATGGGCACCCAGGAGCGTGGCTGGATGGCCAGGGCCCCGGACGTCACGGTGGGGGATGAGGAACGGGACCAGGTGTTGAGGGAGGGGTCCTCCATCAGCAGGCCTGGCTGGATCGTTGGCTGGAACTGGACTTGGCCGGCCCAGGTCGGGCCCAGGAGGAGCCTGACCGCGGTGAGTGGTGAGGTGGGGTTTGTCCCGGCCACAGTGACCGGGACGCAGCTAACGCCCGTCACACCCCTGAACTGGGAGCAAGAGAGACGGGGTGCGTGCAGGGCTCACAGTGTCCTGGAGCTGGCAGGCAGGGGTGAGGCGGAGTGGACGGCCGGGGCCAGACCCTGGGACTACGGGAACGTGGTCGAGGCATCAGCACATGTCTGGAAACGAGGCAGAGACAGGTCACGTGACTGTGTCGCGCAGACTGTGGTACAGTTCACACTTTATTTTTAATAGCGAGGATGGAAAGACACCAAAGTATTTTAAAAGTATTTTTTAAAAATTAATTTCAGAGAAAGGGAGAGGGAGAGAGAAGCATCCATGATGAGAATCATTGATCGGCTGCCTCCTGCACGCCCCCTACTGGGGGTTGAGCCCACAACCTGGGCCTGTGCCCCGACCGGGAATGGAACCGTGACCTCCTGGTTCAGAGGTCGCTGCTCACCCACTGGGCCCTGCCGGCCGGGCCCCAAAGCAGTCATGTCCAGCTCATGCAATAATAGGCAGTTTCCTGCTTCTTTCCACTTTTATTTGAAAAATTAATGTATCATTTTTAAATTCATTTTTTTAATCTTCACCTAAGGAGTGAGGACATTTCCCACTGATTTTTAGAGAGCGGGAGGGGGAGCAAGAGAAACATCGACAGGAGAGACACCAGTGGGTTGTCTCCCACTCACACCGACCAGGCCTGGGATTCAACCTGCGGCTGAGGTCCGTGCTCTGGACCAGCAAACCCAGGACCCTTGTCTGCAGGCCGGCGCTCTAACCATTGAGCACTGGCCAGGGCGAATAAACGTATCTATTTTATAATCCGATAATTGTTACAACAAAGAAAAAAGTGAACAAGTTGAAAAGTCAGCTTATAGAGGAGGAACTCGCTCAGAAAATGTCATTTAAACACACTGCCCAGGAAGTGCATGCCCCCCCCCACACACACATACACGCACACACACACGCACACACGCACGCACACACACGCACACACGCACGCGCACACACACACGCGCGCCCGCACACGCACACACACGCGCACACACATACATACACACACGCACACACATACACACACACGCACATGCACACACACGGGCATCGCGGTGTCGGGGGAGTGACCCTCCCTCCGTGGGGGCCTCCAGGGGGACCAGGTTTCCGCCCGCCTCCCAGAAACCCTTGCTTGCCGGGCACCTGCGTGGCCTGCTGTCTCCACCCGGCCTCAGTCTGTCTGGGGTGCCCTGTTACAGGGTGCCTCGTGTTGGGGTTCCCTGTGTTGGGGTGCCTCATGTTGGGGTTTGAGGCCAGGTTTCTGTCTGTCTGAAGCTTGGGGGCCGTCTCTCCTCCCTATGCGTGAGGGTCAGCAGTGCCCGCCCCCCCCCCCCCCCCATCCTGGGACTGTGCTGGGAGGGAGGCAGGTAACCCTCTGTCCACCCCGAGCCCTCCGCTCGCAGGTCCCAGAGGCCGCAGGTGGAGCGGCTCTGCTTTTCCTGGAGCGACACCCTGAGCTCCTGCTCTTTACCTGCAACACGTCACCGAGTCCCCGCCCCCCCCAGTCCCCAGGCTGCCCGCCCCCCGCTGCCCGCCCCCCGCCTCCCGCCCCCTCGTCTCAGGTGGCACCTCCAGGACCACACCTGGGTCTGAGTGACAAGACCTTTATCAACAGCCCCCCCTTGTGGCACAATATGGGGGGTATCAAGTGCTGAGGAGGGCGTGGGGTGCACGGGCTGCCGGGTGCAGGGACGGACAGACGCGAGGACGGCGGACAGGAGTCGGGGGACAGGTCACTCGTCCTGCACCGTGAGGTCGTGCTGCGTGGCCTCCTCGATGCTCTGCAGCTGGCGGGCCTCCCACTGCCTCACGCGCTCCGTCTGCGGGGACGGGCTCTCTGAGGGCGTCTGCTGGACGAGCTGGTGGGACAGGAGGCCCCCCACTCCAGCCCCCTCCCCCCGTCAGTGGGTGGGCACCACCCAGCCAACGGCCAGAGGGGCTTGGCCGCCAGCACGGGCCCCCCCTCGCCCCGCTCCACTGTCTGTCACTCAAGCCCTGGACGGAGCAGCACCTGCCCAGAGGGCGAGGGTGGCTGAGGGGACAGGCGGGGTCAGGGCTGGGTCTGAGCCGGGCACAGAGCGAGCGCTGGGGAGGGGAGGGCACAGGGGGGGCCAGAGCAGACCCTCAGGAACCTCGGAACCAGCAAGGGGGACACGAGGGGCTGGAAGAGCCCAGAGCAGCCGGGCCTGGGGCCCCCACCCACTGACGAGGACACGAGGACCCTTGGTGCGGCCTGGGCCGGGGGCAGGGGCGGCCGCAGGGGGCAGCGAGCGGGTCATCCAGCCCGTCCCGGGACAGTGCGGGAGGAGTGTGGGGAGCGAGGAGATGCTGGGCTCCTGTTTTACTGACACAACCCAGGCCCCCCCGGAGGCAGTTGCCCCGTCCTCAGCCTGGGACCGCCCCACGCCAGGCCCAGCCCCGCAGTGAGCAGCTGTGCCCTTCCCCAAACCCCGCAGGCCGCCTCCCGGGGGACCCCGAGCTCCGGGGGACGGGGACGGGCTGGGTGGGCCTACCACAGCCGCCAGCTTCCTCAGGTCCCGGCGCCTCCGCCCTGTGGCGTCGGAGATCCCGGGCAGCCCTTGGCCTCTTCTCCAGCTCCCCGCGGGCTCTCCCGGCTTCGCCTTTGGCTGGGGCTGCGGCCGCCGCGGGCGGGTGACCTCGGCGGGCACAGGTGGCTCCCCATCCGGCGCCTGGGGGCTGGGGTCGGGCCCCGGCTGCACACTGGACTCCTCGGAGGCCCAGATGGTAGAGAGCCGCTGCTTTCGGAGGACGGGGGACGGCAGGTCCCGGGAGGCACGCCCAGGCCGCGGGGACCCGTCCCCAGGGCCCCTCCCCGGGCGGTAGGGCCTGGGGCGCCTCGGGCTCCGGTTCCGGCCAGGGCAGCCCTCCGCGGGGGTGCTGTGCTTCGGGACGGCCCCCGCGGCTCTCCACACGGAAGGCGGGTCCTCGTCCTCAGAGGAGCTCCACTCAAACACCTGTGCGAACAGAGGCAGATGTGGCCTCCGGGGGGCAGGGAGCTGAGCCGAGGGGCGTCCCTGAGCCCCAGGGACAGGACCGGGGAGCAGACTGTCCTGCCCGGCCGGGGGGCTCAGTGGTTGAGCATCAACCTGTGAACCAGGAGGTCAGGGTTCGATCCCCGGTCAGGGCACAGGCCCGGGTTGCGGCTCCCTCCCCACTGTGGGGTGGCAGGAGGCGGCCTATCGATGATTCTCTCTCATCACTGACGTGTCTGCCTCTCCCTTCCTCTCTTACATCAATAAAAAATATTAAAAAAGAAAACAGACTGTCCTGAATTAAAAATAAATTTTTTTGGGGGGGGAGAGAAGTACAAAATGTCAATAAAATCAGCTTCACATTTACACTCAGCATCGAGCACAACCGCCAACAGGTGTGCGTGTGGAGTGGCGGCAGGTGGGTGGGCCTGGGGCCCTCGCCCAGCATGGAGGCCGCAGGCCCACCTGCCTCCGGGTCACCCCCGGGGACACACGTCCCCTCTCTCTCACGGGAGCGGCTTTGAATGAACCTCCCAGCACCGGCTGGTGCCCGGACACGCCAGGCGTCTCAGCCTCAGAGCGTGTGCACGCGCTGGTTACGACGAGGCAGGGCTTACGGGGACTCACGTCCCTTCCAGGGTGGAACTGCCGGCGGAGAAGCGCGGACACATGTTCTGGGACCCCTGTGTCCTCCCACAGGACAGCACTGACATCCGAGAGCTCACAGATGAAACACTTCAGTGTTTTCCCCAAAACGGTCTCAGGACCAGGCCGCGGGCCGTGACCTCTGCCCGGGAAACACCAGCTGGGAGTGTTGTTGCTCAGCTCACCCCCTCCGGCCAGGCATTCGGGAAAAACCCAGAAGGGTGGGTTCTCACACCGCCCCTGACACAAGCCGGCCGGGGGTTGCAACTGCGCTATTTACAAAGCCATAAATTACTCAGAAAGGAAGAATTTAAAAACCTTACACCACCTCGTTTTCCAAGAAAATTCCAAGTGGATATAAGACTGAAATGTACAAAACAAAGGCATAAAGTTCTGGGAGGAACTGTGGGTGGCTCCTCTGTGACCGTGTCAGCAGCCGGCAGGACAAAAAGCTGAAGGAAACAGAATTTAACAAATCCCGAGCCCCCGCCGTGCGGCTCAGGGGTAGATCGTTGGCAGGAGACCAGAGGGTCCCGGGTTCGAGTCCGGTCAAGGGCATGGACCTCGTTGCGGGCTCCTCCCCCCGGCCTGGTCGGTGCGGGCAGGAGGCAACCCGTCCGAGTCTCTCACGTCGCTGTTTCTCTCGGTCCCTCTCTCTTCCACTCTCTCTAAAAATCAATGGAAAATTATCCTCGGGTGAGGACCAACAAAATAATAAAAATAAGTAAAATCCTGTGAAGCAAAACAACACCTTTTTTGTGAAAACCGAGGAAAACTAGGAACCTGAGAAATTCTAGAAGCAGCTAAGAAAATTCGATGTTTCCTACTGCGGGTCACACCCACTCACCGACGAGAAGGACAGGAGGGGCCCCTGGTGTGGGTGGTGGGGCCCCTGGTGTGGGTGGTGGGGTCCCTGGGGGTGGGGTCCCTGGGGGTGGGGGTGGGGGGGCGAAGCGCAGGGTCAGAGGTCGGGCCTGCACCCGCCTCTCCCCTGGAACCTGGACGCCCTCCCGTCTCCGTCTCCCGGGGGCCAGACCCCGGACAGTGACCAGCCCGACCGGGAGGGTGGGGGTGGGGGAGGCGCGAGGCGGCCCAGGAGGGGGGGCAGGGGGACCCAGAGTCCCTGGTGCAGGTCGGGGCGATCCAGAGCGAGACCGACCGGCCTCCCCGCCCCCCCCGCGCCCCCCCTCGCCCGCCCCTCCCGTCTACCTGCCCCCCTGCCCCGCTGCCCCCCTGCGCCCCCTCCCGTCTACCTGTCCCGCTGCCCCCCTGCCCACCTGCGCCCCCTCCCGTCTACCTGCCCCCCTGCCCCCCTGCCCCGCTGCCCACCTGCGCCCCGGGCTCCATCCCGCTCCCGCCGCCTGGCCCCGGCGGGCTGCTCACCTGGACGCGGTTTTCACCTGTCGCCCGAGCGGCGCAGGCGCAGGAGGCGCGGCCCGCGAGCCGGAGGGGCTGCACCTGCGGGCGCCTCTCTCCCGGGCGAGTCCCGATTCCGGGGCCGCGGACCCCGAGGCGACCCCCCCCGCTGGTCCCCCGTCCGGCCCCCCAGGCGAGGGAGGTCGCCACTCCGTCTCCAAGGCAACGGGGGGTCCCAGGCAGCGTCTGAGGTCCCGGCGCCCCCCACGCGCCCCCACGCGCCTCCTCACTGGGTGCCCGGAGCCGGGGGCGGGGGCGGGGCGGGGCTGTGGCTCCGTTTCAGGGCGGGGAAGACTGAGCCCGGGGGGCTGCCCGGCTCCCGCTGGTCCTGGAGGAGCCCCAACGCCGGCCTCGCCCCGGGCCCGTCTCTAAGCTCAGGAGCTCCGGTCCGGCCGGCGAGGCCTCCACAGGGTCCTGTCCAGGCGGCACTGCCCACCGCAGCCCTCCCGCCGGTGCCCGGCCAGCAGCCTCCTCCCCGCTGGGCAGGGCCTCCGACTCCAGCCCCCCGACCCCCTGTCTCTGCGGGGGGTGGGGTGGGGGGAGCGTTGCCTTCAGGAGCCCCGAGTGCAGGGCAGGGAAGGAAACGCAGGCCGAGGCCACAAACTAGGGCTCGTCCGCGGGCGGAGACTGCGGCCACCCCGGTGCTTGCGTGTGCACCTGTGTGCACCTGTGTGCATCCGTGTGCATCTGTGTGCACCCGTGTGCACCCGTGTGCATCTATGTGCACCCGTGTGCACCCGTGTGCATCTGTGTGCATCTGTGTGCACCTGTGTGCATCTATGTGCACCCGTGTGCACCTGTGTGCACCTGTGTGCATCTGTGTGCACCCGTGTCAGCACCTCGGGCGGGCTCACACTGCAGACAAGGCATCCGTGACGTGTGACACGGGGAAAGGCTGTACAACCGACAGCGAGTGTGGGGCCATTTCAAACGTTACAGCACACACATGCCACACGCACCTGCCACACACACGGCACACACACGCCACACAGCACACATGCAACACAGCACACATGGCACATACTCACCACAGACGCACACACATCCAGAAAGAGACCAAAAGGAAATGGTAACATGGGCAATATCTCCATGGCAGGACGACGGGCACATGGTAACATACCTACATCCATTTCACTTCAGCCCGGCGGGTGGCTCAGTGGTTGAGCGTCGACCTAGGAACCAGGAGGTCAGGGTTCGAGTCCCCATCAGGCCACGTGCCCGGGTTGCGGGCTCCGTCCCCAGTGGGGGGCGTGCAGGAGGCAGCCGTCCATGATTCTCTCTCATCATTGATGTTTCTCCCCCTCTCTCCCTCTCCCTTCCTCTCTGACATCAATGAAAAAATCCATTTTACTTTTTCTGAAAAGAACGTGTAGTTAGTAAAGAAAAATAAATAATAGAGCTCACAGGTGCGCCCGTCCTGTCCCAGATGGGGCAGCCGGGGCCTCAGGCATCCACAGTCCCAGTGCCTGCCAGGAGGGGGCGGCTGGATGCTGCTCCGAGTCCTGTTTCTCCCTGCGCTCGGCCACCCCCCGGTGCCCCAACCTCCTGACCCCGCACGGTGCCCTGACCTCCTGGCCCCCGGGTGCCCTGACCTCCTGGCACATAGGCACCCTGGTCTGAGGACAGTGAGGGCTCTTTTGTTTGTGTGGTGAATGGAAACATTGTGAAATCCACAGTGTGTGTCCAGCGGCACATTGTCGGTCACAGTGTCACCTGTCCCAGGCCTCCCCAGCGCACCCGGCAGCCCCCGGGGAGCAGGTGGGGGCCCGGACACGGCCTGCAGGGGCTCCCGGCTCAGCCGCTGGCAGGAGCCAGCCCCACACACTAACGAACATTCATGGAAGAAATGACACCACCTCTCAACCTTCCAGGACACAGAAGCAGAGGGGATAATTCCCAAGTCCTTCCACGAGGCCAGCAGTGCCCTGACTCCAAAACCAAATGACCAAATGAACCACCGGCCCGGTCTCATGAACACTGATGCGAACGTCCCCAATAAAACGGGAGCACGTCCGGCAGCCAGGGCGGCTCAGTGGCTGAGGGTCGACCGATGGACCAGGAGGCCACAGTTTGATTCCCAGTCAGGCCGAGTTGTGCTGTGGACTCGATCCTCAGTAGGGGGCGTGCGGAAGGCAGCCGATCCACGGTTCTCTCTCATCATTGATCTAACTCTCTCCCCCTCTTCTTCCTCTCTGGAATCAATAAAAATATATAGAAAAATATATATATATACTCACCTGTGTCCACTTATAACAAATCAAATCTAACAAGATATGAAAAAAATTCTATGTCATGACCAAGTGTCCATGGCTCAAAAATCAATCAATGTGATCCATCATATCAACCAGCTAAGGAGACATCACAGATATACCCATAGATGCAGAAAGAGCATTAAAAACTCCAGCATCCATTCATGATCAAACTCTCCATGCCTGCTTGCTGGCTGCACCCCGTGAATGCACACTGATGCGAGCAAGACACCCCCACAAGGGACTAGAGACTGTAATGTAGGAGGCTGTCCCCCCTAATGTAGGAGGCTGTCCCCCTAATGTAGGAGACTGTCCCCCCTAATGGAGGAGGCTGCCCCCCTAATGTAGGAGACTGTCCCCCCTAATGTAGGAGGCTGGCCCCCCTAATGGAGGAGGCTGCCCCCCTAATGTAGGAGACTGTCCCCCCTAATGTAGGAGGCTGTCCCCCCTAATGTAGGAGACTGTCCCCCTAATGGAGGAGGCGGCCCCCCTAATGGAGGAGGCTGCCCCCCTTTCTGTGCCAGGTCCCTGCCCTTTGCCAGGTCAGAGAAGCAGACTGCTCATGGGGGGAGGGTGTGCCCCAGCACCTGCCAATCGTGGGGGGCGGTCCCGTGGGGGGACCTGGCCAGGGGACCCTGGTGTTTGGAGGGGCTGGTGGGCGGTGGGCACAGTAAGGACGTGATGATGTGACGAGAGCAGGTGCCTTTGCACATTGGCTCTCGGGAGGGGTGGGGGGAGGATGGAGGGGCTGCCCTCAGCGTGGGGAGCGGCGCCTTCATCCCGGCAGCAGCGGCCTTGGCTCCATTGACATCATCCCCCGTCAGTCCCGGGAGCAAAACATATTTTTGTTTTCCTTCCCCGCGGGTTCAAAACACTGTCTGTCCGGAGGGTCCCGTCCAGGCCTCTCCCGCGAGGCCGCCTGTGGCCTTGACCCTGCATTGTTTTTCTGAGCGGATTGCCCAACGCCCAGCTCTGCCTGGGCCGTGAGTCAGCCCCGGGCGGAGGCCGAGCGGGGAACCGGTGACACAGGCCCTGCGGGGTCTCATCACCGGAGCCCCCAGCCCGCCCAGCCTCTGCAGAGCTCGCACGCTCGGGCTGACTGTGCGACCCATTTCACAGGCGGGGACACTGAGGCCCTGGGAGGTTACAGGATGGGCCAGGGCGCCAAGCCTGGTGGCTGGCGGGCGGTCTCGGGGGGCCATGGTGCGGCTGCGGGGGGGGGGTGCCGCTCCAGGCCCCGCCCCTCGGGGCTCCCAGTGTCCCAGGGCTCAGCTCCTTGGCCTCCCTGGGAGACCCCCTCCCCCACAGATGCTGCCACCCAGGCGGGTGTGCTGGGAAGGGTGCTGACATGATTGGCAAACACTGAGCGTGTCCCCTGCGGGTGGCGCCCCCTGGAGTGGCACAGGGGGTCCTGGGCGCCCTGCTCAGCGGGCGCTGGCTCCGCGGGGCGGGGAGTGGGTTTGGGGGCACCTGCCGGCTCGCAGCTCCAGGGGGAACAGTTGCTATACCCGAGTCCACATGCGGCCGCGTCGGAAACTTCCCCTGTGGACCCCAACTATGGCTCAGCCCCGCCCTCCCCCATCCCGGGCCCCCCGACTGCCCTGAGCCGCAGGCACTTTGACCCCCACCTCAGATGCCTGCGGGCTGGACTCCCTCCCGACGCCTGGGCAGCTGGGCACCAGTCCATCGGGCGACCCCAGCCCCCCAAACCGCCCTCCCTGCTCCCGCACCTGTGACCAGGGCAGCAGCTCTTGGGGTCCAGTGGTTGGTCACGTGGGCCTGGCTGTGCAGGCACCTCTCCCCTGGCGCTCACCTGCTGGCAGCCCCGGGCACAGAGGTAGCGCCTCAGCCCACCCGGGAGCTGGGGGAGCTTCTCAGAGGAGAGGACACCATGGGCCCCGAGGGAGCGGGCGGGGGGCGCTCCGGGGGCCCCGGGGCGTGAGCCTGGCACAGCCTCAGGAAGGCCTGCGGGGACGGGCTGTGCAGGAGGCTCTGTCCTGGGCCTTCCCTGTCTCCCTGCAGCTGTGCCCGGCCTCCCACCAGCCTCTGTGAGTCCTGGCCGCTCGGGGACCATCCACCGCCTCCCGCAGCCGGGCTGTGCTCTCCTTCCTCCCGGCGTTTGTCACGTCCCCTTCCCGTGGAAAGTCTGGGTTCGCTGTTTTTCTGCCCCTAGATCCTCCCCAGAGGGAGGACCCCTGGTCATTCCCTAAACACAGCACCCTCTTCCCAGTCTCCTGCCTTCCCCATGGCTGTCTGCCCCCCGCGGCACCCTGGGCACTGCTGTCTGCCCCCACTGCACCCCTGCACTGCTGTCTGCACCCCACTGCACCCCTGCACTGCTGTCTGCCCCCACTGCACCCCTGCACTGCTGTCTGCCCCCCGCGGCACCCCGGGCACTGCTGTCTGCCCCCACTGCACCCCTGCACTGCTGTCTGCACCCCACTGCACCCCGGGCACTGCTGTCTGCCCCCACTGCACCCCTGCACTGCTGTCTGCACCCCACTGCACCCCGGGCACTGCTGTCTGCACCCCACTGCACCCCAGGCACTGGTGTCTGCCCCCACTGCACCCCAGGCACTGGTGTCTGCACCCCACTGCACCCCCTGCACTGCTGTCTGCACCCCACTGCACCCCAGGCACTGGTGTCTGCACCCCACTGCACCCCCTGCACTGCTGTCTGCACCCCACTGCACCCCGGGCACTGGTGTCTGCCCCCACTGCACCCCGGGCACTGCTGTCTGCACCCCACTGCACCCCCTGCACTGCTGTCTGTGCCCACTGCCCCCCACTGCACCCCCTGCACTGCTGTCTGCCCCCACTGCACCCCACTGCACCCCGGGCACTGCTGTCTGCCCCCACTGCACCCCCTGCACTGGTGTCTGCCCCCACTGCACCCCGGGCACTGCTGTCTGCACCCCACTGCACCCCGGGCACTGGTGTCTGCACCCCACTGCACCCCGGGCACTGGTGTCTGCCCCCACTGCACCCCGGGCACTGCTGTCTGCACCCCACTGCACCCCGGGCACTGCTGTCTGCCCCCCACTGCACCCCCTGCACTGCTGTCTGCCCCCACTGCACCCCACTGCACCCCGGGCACTGCTGTCTGCCCCCACTGCACCCCCTGCACTGGTGTCTGCCCCCACTGCACCCCGGGCACTGGTGTCTGCACCCCACTGCACCCCAGGCACTGGTGTCTGCCCCCACTGCACCCCGGGCCCTCCCTTCCGTGGCCTTGTTTTGCTTGCTGCTGGGAGAGGCTGCACCTGTGGGGACGCCCACAGCCTGGAGCCCCACAGCTGAGAGGAATCAGCACATTAATTTTACGTGTTCCTGTCGGTCAGTGTGAGCACCGAGTGCACAGAACGAGGAGTCTCGGTGACGTGAGCCAGGAGGCCCAGGACGCGCGGGGACAGGTCTCTCCGTCGGTCCCCTGACTGCCCGCCCTCCCCCAGGAGGCACGGAGACTGGTTTCTTACCCGTTCTTCTCAAGAGTTTCAATCCCGTCAGAGGGATAGGGACGGCGCTGTTCATACGGGCACTGAACACAAACAAGGGCATATCCTATACCTTCTCATTAAAAATAATATTTTTATTGACTTCAGAGAAGGAGGGAGAGGGAGAGAGAGAGAAACATCAATGATGAGAGAAAATCATGGATCAGCCGCCTCCTGCACACCCCTGACTAAGGATGGAGCCCACAACCTGGGCCTGTGCCCTGACCGGGAATCGAACCCTGACCTCCTGGTTCATAGGTGGACGCTCACCACTGAGCCACACCGGTTAGGCATGTACCTTCTCATTTTTACTTCACTTGGAAATTGTGCTTAACTTGCGTGTCTACTAATCTTGAGACTTCTCCCTCCGTACATACAGGGCTGCCTGGTTTGGGGGACCGGGCTCCCCAGAAAACCTGCAGCTCTGGGGACGGGGGGGCTGCCTCACGATCCTTGAAGGGACTGCGACGTTTGTCTTGCAACCCAGGAGAAGATCCAAGAAAGAGGAATTTTAACTAAAGAGAAGCCCTTGGTATTTGGTTCCCGATACACATTTGGTCTGAGTCAGAAAGTCCCAGGGGGCCCGGGGTATGGGTGCCCCGGCCTCTGGGTGTCCTGGGGTCTGGGTGCCTGGGGGTTTGGGTGCCTGGGCTCTGGGTGCTTAGGGTCTGGGTGCCTGGGGTCTGGGTGCTTAGGGTCTGGGTGCCTGGGGGTTTGGATGCCTGGGATCTGGGTGCCTGGGGTCTGGGTGCCTGGGGTCTGGGTGTCTGGGTGCCCTGGGGTCTGGGTGCCTGGGGTCTGGGTGTCTGGGTGCCCTGGGGTCTGGGTGCCTGGGGTCTGGGTGCCTGGGGGTCTGGGTGCCTGGGGTCTGGGTGCTTAGGGTCTGGATGCTTAGGGTCTGGGTGCCTGGGGTCTGGGTGCCTGGGGTCTGGGTGCCCTGGGGTCTGGGTGCCTGGGGTCTGGGTGCTTAGGGTCTGGGTGCCCTGGGGTCTGGGTGCCTTGGGTCTGGGGTGCCCTGGGGTCTGGGTGCCCTGGGGTCTGGGTGCCTGGGGTCTGGGTGCCCTGGGGTCTGGGTGCCTGGGGTCTGGGTGCTTAGGGTCTGGGTGCCCTAGGGTCTGGGTGCCTCGGGTCTGGGGTGCCCTGGGGTCTGGGTGCCCTGGTGTCTGGGGTGTGGGTGCTGGGGTCTGGGTGCCCTGGGGTCTGGGTGCCCTGGGGTCTGGGTGCCTGGGTGCCCTGGGGTCTGGGTGCCTGGGGTCTGGGTGCTTAGGGCCTGGGTGCCTGGGGGTTCGGGTGCTGGGGTGTGGGTACCTGGGGTGTGGGTGCCTGGGGTCTAGGTGCCCCTGCAGCCTCGCACTCTGTCTGGCCCCAGCCCTCTCCTCTCTGGAGGTGCAGTTACCCACCTCGCCCAGGGAAGGACTCTCCTGTCCCCCTCCTGGGAAAGGCAGGGAGGCTGGAGTTCCAGGTGGAGCCTCCTTCCTGCAGAACCAGCCGGCGCCCCTGTTCTCCCCGAACCTCGTTTCCCCATTTGAAAACGGGGGGGTGGAGGCCTGGCCAGCGTGGCTCAGTGGCTGAGCATGGACCTAGGAGCCAGGAGGTCAGGGTTCTGGGTTGCGGGCTCGATCCCCAGTGTGGGTCGTGGAGGAGGCGGCCGATGGATGATTCTCTCTCGTCATTGATCTTTCTCTCCCTCGCCCTCTCCCTTCCTCTCTGAAGTCAATAAAAATATATTTTAAAAAAAAGAAAGAAAGAAGAGGGCGGGGGGCTTCCCATGGCCCAGCCCGGGCTCCTGGAACAGAACGGGCCGCCCCCGGCCACGCACTCCCGTGAAGGGAGCTCACAACCGGACAAACAGCCGAGACCGCTGACGCTCCCGCCCACGCCTGGCGCGGGGCCTCGAGCGCAGAGCAAAACAAACTTATTTTGCACCCGGTCCCCCGCGGCGGGGCCCCGCCGATCGCCGATCGTTAACCTCCGCAGGTGCGCGCCCAGCCCTTCATAAGGCGCCGGCTCCCGGGAGCATCGCCGCGCAGCGTCCGCCTGGCCCCGAGCACCCGCCGCCGCCCCGCGCCCCGCCGCCAGCGCAGCCAGTGCAGCCAGTGCCCGCCGCCCGCCGCCGCGATGGCCATGCCCGCGGTCCCCGCCGCCTCCGCCGCCGCCTCCGCCGCCTCCGCGCCGCTCCTGCTCCTGCTGGCCGCCCTGCTCGGCGAGGCCGCCGCCGAGGAGCCCCACCTGTGGCAGTGCGCGCCCTGCTCCGCCGAGAAGCTGGCGGCCTGCCCGCCGGTGCCCGCGTCCTGCCGGGAGCAGGCCCGGCCCTACGGCTGCGGCTGCTGCACCATGTGCTCCCGGCGCCAGGGCGAGGCCTGCGGCATGACCTCTGCGCGCTGCGAGAGCGGCCTCACCTGCCAGCCGCGCCCCGGCGAGACCCGGCCGCTGCTGGCGCTGTCCCGGGGCCGGGGCGTCTGCATGCCCGAGACCGTGGTCACCGAGCCCAGCGCCGAGGCCGCGGGTACCGCCTCCCTCCAGCGGGTTCTCCCGGGTGGGGGGCAGGGGCGGGGGAGCGAGCCGGGGCGCACGGGGCGGCCTCTAGCCTGTAGCCAGGGGGGGCGCCGCCCCGCCGCACCCAGAGTTTGGGGCCCAGGCCTGCCAGGAGCCCCAGGGCAGGGAGGGGAGACGGAGAGCGCGCAGAAGGACACCCCGTGGTGAGGGTCGACCCTGGACGTGGGCAGCCAGGGCCCTGGGGTGCGAGGTGCAGTCGCATGTGGCCCTCTCCTACCTCCGTGGGGTGACTGAAAGGCTCCCGTGGGCCGGGGAGCGGAGGGCAGGTCGGGTGGAGCCGTGGCTCCCGTCCTGGGAGGGCTCACGGCCGGTCGCTCCATCTGCAGAGGCCGAGGAGGCGAACCCGGAGGGCCTGCCCTCGGTGTGGAACGCGCTCAGCAGCTACGAGAGCATCCGCAAGCTCGGGATCTCCAACATCAAGAACTGGAAGGTGAGGCGGGCGGGGCGCCCCGGGCGGGAACCGGGGTGCAGGAGTCTCCCCGTGCCGAGCCGTTAGGGGGGCCTCGGCAGCCTCTGCTCTGCTGTGGGTGGAGGGACAGGCCGCCCCCCCCCCCCCCCCCCCCCGTGCCTCTGAGCTCAGAGCACGGAGTGCGCGCAGGACGGAGCCGCCCTCCCCCATCACACCTGCAGCCTTAAGCGCTGCAGTGACAGGTGCACGACATGAAATCGAGGCCTTTCTGCACCGAAAGCCAAAGTGCGGAGCATCAAGTCCGCGCGATGTTCTGTGACCGTCCACCCCAGGCCTCCACCTGCAAGACCTGACCTCCCCCCAGGCCGCCTCCCCGGGCCCCCTCCCCGTCCCCCGTCCCCGTCTCGGGGTGCCCTGCTTGATTCTGCCACCTGAGGGCGACAAAGGACCGGAGGTGCCGGCCTCGATGTCAGTGGCTGAAGTCTCCATGCAGAGCCTGCGCTCGCCTCCCCCTGGGCAGGAGCCACACCGGGTGGGGGTGGGGGTGGGCGTGGGGAGGAGGGCAGAGAGTCGGGAGACCTCTCAGCTCCCGTGGGTGTTTAGGGTGTTCGGGGTGGGAGGGCACGGCCCCAACCTTCCTCTTAACCACCCTAGACGGCCGTGCGACCCCCTGGGGACGGGCGCGTCCATCCCGCCCCCTGT
Organism: Myotis yumanensis; assembly: GCF_028538775.1. Taxonomy (NCBI): domain Eukaryota; kingdom Metazoa; phylum Chordata; class Mammalia; order Chiroptera; family Vespertilionidae; genus Myotis; species Myotis yumanensis. The sequence goes on along the minus strand of NW_027223760.1, from coordinate 84,627,864 downwards.
CCTGCCCCCGGGCGGGGAGTCACCTCTCCTCCTCCTGTCGCAGGACCCCTGCCAGCGAGAACTCTACGACGTGCTGGCCAAGCTGGCCCAGGAGCGGACGAGGGTGGGTGACGGCCTCTACAAGTTCTACCTGCCCAACTGCCACAAAAACGGGCTGTACCACTCCAAGCAGGTGCGCGTCAGGGAGGCAGGTCCCCATCCCCCGGAGCCAGCTTTCCCCTGCGGCTGGGCCCCGCCCCAAACACGCCCCCCAGAGCCCCGATCCTGCCCCGGGAAGTAAGGCCCAGCCTTCCCCCAGCCTTCCGGCTCGGGGAGCAGACAGTCCCGGGGACACCACACCGGGCGTGCCCATCCCTCACCTGCCCCAGCCGGTGGGGCCTCGGAGCAGAGAGCAGCGCCCACACCACGCTGGGCACATGCGTGGAATCCGCGACTCACGGACACCTGACCTGGAGGGCGCGGGGTGTGCCCTCGGCCGGTCCCCGCGGGCGGTGGTGCCCGGGGTCTGAGCCCTCAGCCTTGGGCTCTCCGTGGGGTGCGGCTCTGACCGGCCCTCCTGTTTTGCAGTGCATGGTGTCCCTGCATGGAGAGACAGGGGTCTGCTGGTGCGTGTACCCCTGGAACGGGCAGAGGATCGTGGGGTCCAAGGACGTCATCGGGGACCCCAACTGCGATCAGTATTTCCCGAAAGCAGACGCAGCCTGACCGGCTCCTTCAGTGAAACGTTTAAGCGCACGGTGTGTTCATGCTCCGACACACGCGCTCCGTGCGAGGGGTAGAGGGGCGCTTGTATACTCCACACGCTATTGCTTCTGAAGCTGTAGTCTATTTATTCACTGTGAGTTTATTTTTCTACACGAGAACCTGTGCTCTAGTAACTTATATGCCACGGCCGAGCCGGGGATGATCCCGCCGGGAAATGCAGTCACTGGTGGAGCCTTTCTCCTCAGGACACGCAGGGGCTGGCGCTCCGGGCGCCAGGGGTGGGTGTGCGGGAGCTGAGGGGGGTGAGGCCTGGAGACGCATCTCGAGGCGGCCACACGGCTGCGGGAAGCGGGCGTGGGATGCATTGTCACTCAGGCTCGCACGATGTAAACAAATAAACGGCCTACTCAGCACCTGCTCCTGCGTGGACCTCTGTGCGCCCCCCCCCCCCCCCCCCCGCGCCGCCCATCCCCCTGCCCGCGCCGCCCGTCCCCCTGCTGGGCCAACAGCCCCCCAGTGTCCATCTCCCCTGGGCTGCCTGCCCTCCCACCTCCTGCCGTCCTCACTTCTCCCCCACTCACTTCTCCACCAGCCCCGCCCGGTTCCTGCTGGCAGAGACACCCACCCCTTGGCCCCCCCCCTCGGCTGATCCCCACCCTCCTCCCGCCCCTCGGCCCCTGTGGTCTCGGCCCCTGGCACAGCTGAGCCGGGAGCGCAGGCCTCCTGCTCCCCGACCCCTTCCTCCTCCTTCTCCTCCTCCTCTTCCTCCTCGAAGGGTTACCCGTTTGCTTTTCCTGACTCTGCCCCAGCCTTGGCTGTGCCCGAGGTCTGAGCCCCCGGCGTGTGTGGGGTGCAGGCCGCCGCTCTCAGCCCCCACCGTTCCCCGGGCCCCCTCCCCTCAGACCCCACGGCTGCCAGCCCCCCTCGGCCGGGTCCCCCGGAGGGACCTGCGACTCCGTGTTCACTGTCCTGACAGACACCCACTCACCCAGATCCTGGCGCCCGACCCGCCACAGGGAACGGCCGCCTTCCTGAGGGGACACGGCGGCGTCCGGGCACCAGGGACCGATGGCCCGTGAAGAAGCAGACATGCCAGGGGCACCAGGGCTCCCCCAGGCGTGTGTGCACCCGTGCCCGTGTCCGTGTGCGTGCACGTGTGCAGGCGTGTCGTGGACACATGAGCGTTGCCTCTGCTTGTTGTCCCCGAGGCTTCCCATGTTACTGACCACCTTCAGCCCGGACGTCCGAGCGCTGCTCCGGGCAGGAGTCCGGCCGCTGGGAGAGGCCTTTCTCCGGGCAGCTGCCGCCAGAGGACACGCCCGCCGCGGGCACAGGTGTCACCTGCTGGCCGAGGCCTGGAAGGCGGTGCCTGGCACCTGCGTGTCCGGGACCCAGTGAGGGAGCAGCACCCACATTCCCGGCCGCAGTGTGGGGGGCAGGGCAGGGCGGGTGGGGGCAGGAGAGCCACATGCTCACCATGTGACAGGAGGGCACTAGGCGGCGAGTGGACCGGGGTGTGACTGCAGCAGAGGTTGGGGTGAAGTGGGTGTGCAAGGTGTGCCCAGGAAGGCGGACCTGGGGGCCCACAGCTCCTGCCCGGGAGTCTGACCCTGGTGGGCCAGGTTCCGCCCCCGCAGTGCGCCCCCTGCTGGCCGGCCCCTCACTTCCCGCTCAGGACTTCACAGGCCCCCACCCCCCACCCCCAGGCTCGCACCCAGAGAGGATGAGGACGGACTTAGGTCCACACTCGGGATTCCTAGAAGCCAGCCCATCCTACGACGTCACAGTCACGGGGTCAGAGCCCCCCCCAGCGCTCCCGGGGTCTCCCTCCTCCTGCCTGTCCCTTCCCAGCCCAGACGTGTCCCCTGCGCTGGTCTGAGCGGGGACAGACGGGATGATGGGGACAAAACCTATGGGCAGCTGGGGTCTGGGGGCACCTGCTGAGCTGCCCGGCCAGGACCCAGGCCAGGCCCCACCCGAGCTCACTGGGAAACTCCGATTAGGACGCCGGACCCTCCAGACTGGGTGGCCGCTGACACCGGCGAGCGTGTTTTCATGGTAAAAACTTTATTAACCCATTATAAATACATGGTGAGACTAATTTCTCAAAAATACTTTTTTTTTCTTCTGAAAACTTGATTAAAAAAATAAAGGAAAGCGAATAGGTAGGCAGTGTCTGGGGAACCTCTGGTCCGGCCGAGGGCGGCGTGTGGCCACAGGGCCTCCTCTGGGGCAGCCGCGTGGCCGTGGCCGTGGCCGACGTGGCATCTAAGACTATGCGCACAGGTCCTATTACACTTGGACCACGATGCAGGCAACGGTGACAGTTCACGGAGGCATTTCTCTGTGAATACGTGAGCCAGAAGGAGGGGGCGATTCTGGGATCCCCAAGGCCCCTCTGGTTAGAGACATGGCTACTCACACGTGTGACAGTGTGACAAGGGGACACAGGCGAGGGGTGGACAGAACCTCCTTTGCCTCTGAGGACGTAGCCTCAAAAACTACCTTGGTCTTGGAGCTGTGAGTGGGGAACACCCTTTTCTGCTGCCTCCGAGCATCGTGCCGCTGTCTGGGGGGCCTCTGAAGACAAAGGTGTGGCCTTGCCCGCCCCCCCCACCCCGTCCCCGCCCTGTGGGGCCACAGCAAAGGCCGTGTCCCCGGGAGCCGGCCTGAGCCACCACTTCTCCAGATGCCCAGGTCTGAGCACCTTCTTGGTCATTTAAAAAAAAAAAGCAAGACTCCACCTCAGGGTCTCCACTCGTCCCCAAGCAGGACGGGTCGGTCACCCGCGGGCAGGAGCTCGCTACTGGGTGGAGGGGCGCAGGCCTCGGCGCCAGGCTGGTGTGTCCAGACACCCAGGGCAGAGGCTGGCGTTCCCGGGAGGCCCAAGTGGCAGGGGTGCTAGGGTGTGAGGTCCCCAGGGTGGCCCGAGGCCCGGCCTGTGCTTGAGTTCAGAAGGAGGTTCGAAAGGAGCGACGAGAAAAACCACACGGTTTCCCTGCCTGCTGGGGCACGGGAAGCCGCTCGAGCGCACTGTTTAGAAGCCCAGGCATTGCAGAGGTCTCTTTCTACACGTGGATTTAAGAAAGAAATGGATTCACCAGAGAAAGATATATAATCGAGGCTGCAGCCAACGCTGATCACCGCCTTGGCAGTCTGTGGTGCAAAACCGGTGTCTGAGTTCCTCTGAACTGAAACAGAGAAAGGAACATGCTGGTTAGCTCCTCCGGCGTCAGCCTCCACTCCCTCGCCGGGCACCAGGCGAGGCACCAGGCAGGCCACGCTGTTCAGAGAGCAAAGGGCCTGCAGGACGCTAGCAATTAAAAATATATATATATATATTTATTGACTTCAGAGAGGAAGGGAGAGGGAGAGAGAGAATCATCCATGATGAGAGAGGATCATGGAAGGCTGCCTCCTTCACACTCCACACTGGGGATCGAGCCCACAACCGGGGCCTGTGCCCTGACCGGGAATCGAACCGTGACCTCCTGGTTCACAGGTCAATGCTCAACCACTGAGCCACGCTGGCTGGGCTGCTTGCTATGTTCTTCCATAGTCACCCCCGAAATTAGAATTGCCTTTTCCAACTTGCAAGGAAAGAAAACACCTAAACATGAAATTTTCTTCTGTTGACTTAAATTTGTCTTGAGGAGACGAAAGGAAACGTATTTATTCCTTTTTTCCACCAATAACTCTCTCATTTAGTCAGAGAGAATATTGGATGTGATAGCATTCTTCAAAGTGATGGTTTAAAAAGTCACTGTTTGAATTAGATTTAATAAACTTTATTAAAATTCTATTAACCACAGAATATCCATAATGTATTTTACAGGGAAAAAAAGCACAAACAGACACGTCTTTAATTTAGAAACAGGTTCTTGCTCAGCTGGTGTGGCTCAGTGGTTGAGCAGTGACCTATGAACCGGGAGGTCAGGGTTCGATTGCCGGTCAGGGCCCAGGCCCTGGTTGTGGGCTCCATCCCCAGTGGGGGGCGTGCAGGAGGCAGCCGATCCATGATTCTCCCTCATCACTGATGTTTCTCTCTCTCTCTCCCTCTCCCTTCCTCTCTGACATCAATAAAAAAATATATTTTAGAAACAGGTTCTTTTGAAGTTAGAGAGTTTACTGGGAAGATAAGGGCCCGGTGGGGCTTACAGGGACCGCCTCTGAGACTGACCCGAGTGCTCAGATCCTTGGCTCTTTGTAAGAAAGATCAGTGTCTGAGACACGGGGCCCAGGGCCTCTGCCTGTGCGGCTGGGGGGGGGGTTCCCCCTGTGTCCCAGGTCTGTCCTCCATCTGCCCCGCCCCCAGCCCCGCCCCCGGCTTACCCACCAGGTCACTGGCTCTCCACGCTGTCACAGTGCACATCCGGTTTGCCCGGCGGGGCGTGCCCGGGGAGGGGCTGCCCGTACTTGTCCACGCACCAGCACAAGCCGCGCTTCCTGCCCCTGGCCGGGCGGCACTGTGGGCGGAGCAGAGAAGGCAATGTGACCCCCAGGGGCTCCCAGGCCCCGTGGGGACCAGGCTGTCCCACCCTGGACAGCGGGAAGGTGCTCGCGCGCCTGGGTCCCTTCGTGGTTAACAAAGGGGAGCAGGGCACTGGTGGTGGGGGGGGAAGGGGCAGGAGGAGGGGCCCGCTGTGGCTCCCCCTCGAGCGGGGGGCCCGAGGGCTCACCTGCTTCTTCTTGTAGAAGCCCTTCTTGTCGCAGTTGGGGAGGTGGATGCCCCGGGGGCTCAGTGCGCTCACGGACTTGAGTAGGATCAGCATGTCCTCCATCTCCCGGCGGCAGGGCCACTGGGGGGCGTGGACCGGTTACTATGAGGTCCCACCGCCCGGGCATCCCGGGGGGGGGGGGGGGGACGGACCTGCAGTGTCCGTGGCCTGACTCAGCCATCACGGCGCCCACGGGGACACCGGCCCCCCTCTCGTGTCCCTAGACGAGGCTCGGCTCCGGGGAGTCACCGGGACACCCAGAGGCCGGCTGCACAGGAAGAGCCGGGCTCTGAGCCTTTCTCCAGCCCAGAGGCCTGGGCGCCCGGAGTCTGACCGGACCCTCGAGGCGCCCCGAGGGCAGGGCCGCCTGGTCCCTGTTCTGGGCGCTGGGAGGACCGGCAGCTGCCCCTGGGCCTGGACGGGGTGTGCCCACGGCTCCGAGTGAAGAGCAACCTGGTGCCCTGGGCTCCCGGGCCCGCCCCCCGGGAGGAGGCTGCGCTCACGTATTCCGTGTCCTGCTTGCTCGCGGAGGAGAAGTTCTGGGTGACCGGGCCCTGGGCATCGAGGTGGACCCTGTGGCGCTGGCTGTCCTTGGCGATCCCTCTCCTGATTGCGTCCATCTTGGGGTGGCCGGGGTGGAACTTGGAGGCGGGGGCCCAGTGGGTCAGCACCGGGCTCGCCGCGGTCACGGCGCTGAGCTCTTCCTCCGACTCATCGCCGTTTCCTGGGGGGACACGGGCCGAGCTGAGGACCGAGCAAGGCCACGTCTCCGGGGAATCGTCACTCAACCATCCCGAGCACATTCAGGAAGAACCCCTTGAGCCCGGGGCGTGGCCCGTGGCTGAGCACCGACCGAGGAACCGGAGGTCAGGGTTCGATTCCCGTCAGGGCACAGGCCCGGGTTGTGGGCTCCATCCCGGGTCGGGGGCTGCAGGAGGCGGCCCATCCATGACTCTCTCTCATCATTGATGTTCCCCTCCCTTCCTCTCTGAAATCAATAAAAATATGTAAGAAAAAGCAAACGCCCGGATGGAGGACACCCTCTCGCTAGCAGCCCTGGCACTGGCTTTGCCTAGAGATCAGAAGAGACGTGACCAGTAGGTGCCTCGCTGGCGGGCGTCCCTCCTCCACCAGGAGGGCACCCCCACCCCCTGCGGAGTCAGCGCGGGGTGAGGCGGCCCCGCAGGAACCCGCTCCGGCCTGAACCCTCCCCGCTCCCCAGAGCGCTTGGCTGCGCGTCTGCCCGCAGGGCGTGGGCTGGTGTCCGTCCCTCTGTCCCGCAGGGCCGGCCCCAGCGGCCTCTCAGACCGCACCCGGGGGCACTCACTCACCCACCCTGGGGGGCGTCCTCCCGCCCCGCCCCCGTCATCCCCGCGGCGGAGGAGGAAAACCCGAGCGGACAGCGTGTGGCGCGCCCGGGTGTGTGTGTGTGTGTGTGTGTGTGTGTGTGTGTGCGCGCGTGTGTGTCTGCTCTGAGCACGGGCGTGGCGGGCGTGGAGCCGGCGCCTCGCTGCTCCTTCCCCGGCTGAGCCGGGCGGCCGAGGGCCCGGGGCCGGTGGGGGGGGGGGGTCCCTGCTCCCGCTGGGTCCGCACAGCCCGGCAGCGGCCAGATGGCCACGTCATTCCGACCAGCAGCACCCGGGCCCTCCCCGGCCCTCCGGTCCCCAATCTGCTCCGCCGGGTGCCCGGCGCCCCGCTCCGACTAACGGTTCTCCGCCGGCCCGGGAACAAGCCGGTCAGGGTGGCCGCCCGCCCGCCCGCGCCCGGACGCCCGCCAAGGCCTCTGGGCTCCCAGGAGCGGGGCGGGGCGCGGGGAGGGCTCCCGGCTGAGCGGGGAGGGGAGACCACGTGCTCCAGCTCCACCTCCCCCGGGCAGGGAACGCCCCGCCCAGGGAGGCCCCGCCCCCAGGGAAGCCCCGCCTCCAGGGACCCCGCCCCCAGGGACGCCCCGCCCCCAGGGCCCTCACCCCTAGGGACGCCCCGCCTCCGTGGGCTCTGTCCCAACCCAGGGAGCAGCCCCACGAGGGAGGGGTGCGCGGTCCCCAAGGGCCCGGGCCCGGGAGGCGCCCTCGGCACCGCGGAGCGGCTCTGGCCGTAGGTTGGTTCCGTTTCCTTCGGTTTCCCTTCCTTTCTCTCTTTTCCGGGAAGCACTGGGCGCGGGGCTGAGACTGTGATGAGCTCCCGCCCGTCTCCCCGGAGCGCGGAGTAACTTAACCGCCCGGGACTCGGGGGAGGAGCCGAGACTCTGGCCCTTAGGCGCCCCCGCCCCCGGGGTCAGCAGTCACTCACCGCTTCATACTTTTGGAACAAACACGCCCTCACACCGGCAACTAAGGTGCCAACAAGTAACCAAGAGCGTGTTGGTCAGGGCTCTCCGGCCGCGTTCTCCGTGTCCAGAGCCGCACGGGCCGAGGAGGCGCCACGCGCGCCGGGCATGGCTTTGCCCCGAGAGACAAAGGCTTCTGGGGTTTGAACGACACAGTCCCGTCTCGGGAAACTGCGGATTTATCTTCCCATCGATCCCGGATCCGCGGCTTCTCGGGGAGAAACGGAGCCGGCGCTGCCCAGCACGGCCACGCCTCACCTGGGGACCCTGTGGCCGCGGGGACCACGCAGGACCGTCCTCCCCCCCACCCCCCCGGCTGCCCCGGGCGGCTCGGACACCAGCTCCGTCTCCCTTTCCGTCTAAGGGCCCCACGCGCGGTGCCCCTGCAGCTGCGGGCGGCCTCCCCCGCCCCCTCCACGGGACGCATCCCTCCCGCGTCAGTGTGGGCAGCACGCGGCCCTGGCTCCATCCTTCCCCTCGGTCTCCTAAGCCCGCGGGTCCCCACAGCGCAGCCCCGCTCCTGGCGCGTGTCTGCGGGCCTCACAGGCAGGGAGCTGGGGTGCACCGGGGAGGATGCGATGGGGCAGCCGAGTCCAGCCCCCCGGCCCCCGTCCCTGCCGGGGGGGGCGGGGGGGACCTTGGAGACTCGCTTCCTTCTGAGGGTCAGGTTGTCCGACCGCAAAAGACGCGAATTAACGCCCGAGTCCCTCGCGTCTGGTTTGGGACAACCCAGAGGGGACCCCGCTTTGCAGACCGTAAGCCTGTGCCAATGCCGCTCCTTTTAAACGCAGGTACCTCCCCCCACAACTCACCTCTCACCTCCGGCGTCCACGTCCGCCCCCCGCCCGCCTCCCCGCGCCCCTGCCACTCGCGTCCGCGGGTGGACGCGCTCGCTCCTAGTTCGCGGGAACCGAGGCGCGTTCCAGGGCCCGAGCGCAGTCCACGCCCGCGTCCCCGTGCGGCGCGGCTCCCGGGCCGGGGTCCTCGGTCCGGGATCTTCCCTCGAACGCCAACCTCGGGGTCCGCTCCCTCCCCCCCCACCCCCCCAGAATCTTGACCCACTTTCGGCAAAAGCGCTTTGCAATTTACAAACACTTCGCACTCAGGGAACGGAGCGGCCGTGGAGGGTCCCTCCCGCGAGCGTCCTCGGGTCGCGGGGCCTGTCTCCCCACGTACGACCCTTGGGCCCGGGGAACGAGGGCCTCTCCGCGGCGGCGCCGCCCATCCCTGACGCCGGCTGCCGGTGCCGCCCCCTTGGTGCTGCCCCCTCGGAGCCGGAGGGCGCACCAGGCGCGGGCGGCTCACCTGGCGCGGGCGGGGCCGGGGGGTGCGGGAGGCCGGCGGCGTTGGCGTTGGCGCAGAACCCGCGGCCCTCCAGCAGCGCCTGCAGCGGGCGCGCCTCGCCGGCTGGCGGCAGGCAGCGGAGGCCGGAGCCGCAGCGCTCGGTGTAGACGCCGCACGGCTGGCCCTCGCGCAGCGCGCACGTGAGGCAGCAGCCGCAGCTCGGTTCGCGCACCAGCTCGGCGCAGCCGGCGGGCGGGGGCGCGCAATGGGCCTGAGCGCGTGGGTCGCAGGGTTCGCAGCGCACGACGGGGCCGACGCCCGCCGCTCCGGCACCAGCCTGCGCCGCGGGCAGCCCGAGGAGCAGCCCCAGCGCGGCCAGCGCGGCGGCCAGGAGCACGGGGCGCGGCGGCTGCATGGCGCCCACGGCGGGGGTCTGCGGCTCAGCCAGGTCTGCTGCTCGGCGCGGGCACGGGGTGGCGGCGGGAGCTGGGAGCGGAGCGGTCAGACTTCAGCGCAGCACCGCCAGGCTCGCATCTGGCGGCCCGGGCGCGCCGGCCGCTATATAGAAGCCCAAGCGGCCGAGGACACGCCCCGGAACGGCGCGCGAGGGTGGGGGGAGACGGGGGCGGGCAGGCGCAGGCCGGGCTCCAGGGTCCCGTCCGTCGCTCGGGGCAGCGAGGCAGGGCACCGGGTGCGCAGCGAGCGGCCGCCCGAGCACCTGCTCCACGTGGGCACGCCCGGCGCCCCACCACCGGGCGGTCCCCGAACCCCCGCGCTCCCATCCCTCACCCACCCTGGTGCCTCTGGCCATCCCAGCGTCCCCGTCCCCGACCCCTGGGCTCTCCGCCGCCCTTCTTGGTCTGCGTCCCAGGGTGTGGTCGCCCGCGAACCTGTGTCGGTGCGCTGCCCGCCACCTGGTGCACTTTGCATAGTTTTCCAAAATTCAAGTCCCGAGGCCGGGGATTCGTGAGGCGCTTCTGAACCGCCACATCCGACCAGCGTCCGGTCTGGGGAGCAAAGAGAAGGGTTTCATTCGCACCCGCTGGGCCACTCGAACCCCCCGCATCTGGTCCCATAAACGCGCATCTGCAGGTGCGCACGTGGCCTCTGCCCTTTCCAGGGTCACTCCTCAAAGCGGGAAGGCCCACGGGCTCTCTCCCCGGAGTCCCTGCTGGGGCCCGCGTGGAGCGGTCCTGGGCAGGGCTTGTCGGAGATTTAACCTGTTTTAGGTATTTTCCCTGAGGCTGGTTTCAGACACAGCCTCCATCCACAATAAGGAAAAAATAGTCACGCGGGCACTGCCGACATGTCACTAACACCAGGTAGTCCTTACAGCGGGGTTTCCGCTATCATGTCCCGGCCGCTGGTAGCCCTGCACTGGGTTCTCTCTGGCGCACTGCGTTGGAGACACGGGGGTCCCCGGTTCCGTGCCATCCGCACACTGCGCGGGGCGGGGGGAGGGGGGGGGGCAAGTCCGGGGCGCACTCGGCGCTGAGAACGGGAGAACCGCGTCCGCCGGCTCCGAGCCGGTCTTTTCTGCGCTCCGCGCGACCCTTCTCCATGCGACCCACAGACGGCGCTCGCGGTCCAGGGTCCAGTCGGCAATGACACTTTCCAGGAGCCTGTGGGTCAGCAGCCCCGGGAACCCGCGGGGCGCAGGGGAACGGACCTCCCCGCGCGCCGCTGACATGGGCGCGTGATCTGCGGTGCGGGGCGGTGCAGGGCGGTGCGGGGCGCAGGTGCCGGGGCGCAGCCTCGTGCTTTTTGCGGCAGAAACAGCAAGTCGGCGCCCGCCGCGTGCCCCCGCCACCCGCCAGCCCACCTGCAGACGCGGGGCGGACATAGTCCTCGTCCCCTCTTCCCTCTGTGTGTGTGTGCACCCCCGGCCCCCCGCCCCCCAGACCGGAAAGACCCGTGTTCTCATAACAACACATAAACAATGCAGAAACGGCAGTAATGACCGCGGCTCCACCGCGAAGAGAGCGCAAAGGGGGCGGTGCCGCGGCCGCAGAGCGCACCGCCCCCCCCCCCCCCCCCAGGCCCCCAGTGCTGGGCCAGGCGCCCCTATTCGCTGTCCTGGCTGCCCCCTGCCCATGCCCTCCTGTAGCTGGTGTTATCTGCTTTGGGCCAAGAACAGGGCCTCCGATTTCATCGGGAAACTAAAGGAAACAGGAATCCTCCAGGGTCACATTTATTCCCGAAATAGCCGCGGAGGCTTGACTCCGAAATCAGAGCCGGGATCTGTCTCCAAAGATCCCGAGGTCGCAGGCCCGCTTCCCTTCAGTACAGTGTTTTGCGGGGCCGCTGGCCACTGGTTGGTGTGGCCGGGTTTCTGGGAATGGTCATCTGAGTAGTGGACAGGGGAAGCCGGGACAATGTCTAAGGCCTTCCCCTTGGTCCTCTCAGCCCCCAGCCAGGGCCTTGTGTGGGAGAGAAGGCCCCTCCTGGCCCTAGGGGGCGACCACTAGCCGGATGCCCCCAGGGAAAACCGATGGTTACATTGTAACGCTCAGGACTATCCCATAGCAACAACCTACTATATAGACTCTCATTGTCTTTTTTTGTGAAATCCTGTAACAGCAAAGTAATGCTGGGGCGGTGATGTGGGGAGAATTCTCTCTCTCTATGAAAGCCTAATATGCAAATTGTCCCCTCGTGAGTTTGACCGGGAGACCGAGAGTTTCATTGCTCACTGTGATGTGTGCTGACCACCAGCGGGGCAGCGTGGAAGGAAGGAAGGTCCCGGCTGGCACTGGAAGGCCCGGTCGGCCCTGATCACCGGTCAGGCCTAGGGACCTATCTGTGCATGAATCTTGTGCACTGGGCCTCTAGTATGTCGATATGTAGTCATTTTTATTTGACAAAACTGCCAGGAAAGAACTGCAGAACGTCATTATTGCAGGGAGGACCTGGATGGGCTAAAACTTAATGTTGCGACACGCTGGTTCCCTTGGTCAGACTTTTGGTGAGTCTGGGGTTCGTGTTTAGTAACAGGAACTGGAGTGGGGGTGGGAAAGGAGTCTCCCCTGTTGAAGGTACGTGGTACACAACTGCTTAGTAATTGTGAGGTGACACACACGTCGGGAACACTGCCCCTCACCAAGCGGGGTGGCGGGATTATGACCCAAGTCCAGCCCCCCACTTCCAAAGGCCCCCCCCCTCACTCTGCAGTCCTGAGTGAACGTTGGGGGAAGCTGACCGGTCTCCCCTGCTGGGTCAACAACGCCCAGACCTTTCCCTCATGAGGCCCTCTCTTCGGAGAATTGCTGGACAGCTGGCGTCTCATAAAATAAAAATGAGTTACGTGCCAAGGAAGCTGGAAAGTCCAACGTGCTGAGAAATATCATGACCCAGTAAGAAAATCTAAAAAAATGTTTTTCTTAGCTTCTTGAGTCATGGAGTTTAGCTGGGATATTAAACAGCCAAAGTTAAAGTCTGCTGTTAGTGTCACTTAACAAAGAGCAAAACTAAACTCTGCCCTTGTTATTAAGTGATAATTTGATGTTTTTTTTCCAAAGAGCATTCTGTTTTCAGGAAAAAAGGAGTCCAACCAGCTTGATTAGGTGAGTCCCCGGCCCACCCAGCCCCTCCACCCAGTGCCTCCTCCCCCGGGCAGGGCGGCTTCCACGTGGGAGCCTGGCGACGTCGTCGCAGGAGCCCGCACAGGCCGCAGAGTGCCTGGTGGTCCTCCCAGACCCCGGGGCCCACCACAGGCCCCGGGAAGCTGCCTCGTCTCAGGCACTCCCCCCGGGGGGTGGGGAAGGAGGCTGTTCCAGGTTCTGAGGGTATGAGGCCTCCCCGCACATCCCCTCAGGCGACAGAACTGGTTCCCGTGCTGCTCAGGGACCTGGGAAGCTGGCTGTTTGCAGCTCTTCCTCCACCATCATTGCCGTTGCCTGTAGTAAACTGAACCCCAGGGGCCTGGCTGTTTCCCTGTCTGCTGAGTCATCCAGGTCAGCCCTACTGTGTGCTCACCACCCTCCCCCTCCTCCCTCAGAAAATGAGGGGCTGCGTTCAGGGGGCTCACGGTACAGCCCTCAGGAGGCCACAGCCCAGGAGAGCGCGGGTCCGTGATGGATCTGCTTTTCCGTGTTCTGCGAGCCCACCCGCATCTCGGTTTGAAGAACCCCCTCCCCCAGGTCTCGGCACTGGCCGAGTCGGTCCAGAAAGCAGCCTGGACGGCAGGAGCGGCCCCCCAGAGTGAAGCCGCAACAGAAGCCACAAAACTGTGTGGAAAGAGACAGAGACCCGTCCCCTGGATCCAGTGGATCCTGAAGTCCATGCTGAGCACGAAGCACAGCCTGCGTTTGTCAGCGTGGGTGGGATTTGGAAGAGGCCTGATGGGCCCAGGGCTCCTGAGACATCGCAGAAAGGCCGGCACGCCCCCCCCCCCCCCGCCCCCGCCACTGGCGACTGTCACAGGGCAGTGAAGTCCAATCTAGGAGAACAGGGTGGCCCTGGCTGGTGTGGCTCAGTGGATAGAGTGTCGGCCTGTGGACTGAAGGGTCCAGGGTTCCATTTGGGTCAAGGGCACAGGCCTGGGTGCGGGCTCGATCCCAGTGGGGGGCGTGCAGGAGGCAGCTGATCAATGATTCTCTCTCATCACTGATATTTCTCTCTCTCCCTCTTCCTTCTTCTCTCTATAAAAACCAATAAAAACATTAAGAATATATATCAGAACAAACATCTCCAAATTCTGGGGTTCCACATGAGACTCCCACGGGGCTGGGAGTGGGGGTTGGGGTGTGTGTTTCATGAAAGAAGCAGCTCTTAGACTCTGGGGACAGAGCGTGAACCTCACCAGCCTGAACCCCCCCCCCCCCCCGCATCCCCCCTGTTCCACAGCCGTTGGGGGAATTTGGCCGCTGTTCCCCTGTGCCTCGTGGTGCAGAGGGGCTGTGCAGACCTGGCTCTTGGGTAGTTATGGCCTGTGTCTGTGTCCGTGTCTGTGTCTGTGTCATGTCTGTGTCTGTGTCCGTGTCTGTGTCTGTGTCATGTCTGTGTCCGTGTCTGTGTCTGTGTCTGTGTCTGTGTCATGTCTGTGTCTGTGTCTGTGTCCGTGTCTGTGTCTGTGTCTGTGTCATGTCTGTGTCTGTGTCCGTGTCTGTGTCTGTGTCATGTCTGTGTCTGTGTCCGTGTCCGTGTCCGTGTCTGTGTCATGTCTGTGTCTGTGTCCGTGTCCATGTCCGTGTCCGTGTCCGTGTCCGTGTCTGTGTCCGTGTCTGTGTCCGTGTCCGTGTCTGTGTCCGTGTCTGTGTCCGTGTCTGTGTCGTGTCTGCGTCTGTGTCTGTGGCGTCTGCTGCGTCTGCTCACGGCTCCCCCAGGGGCTGGCCGGGGCTTTGTCTCACTGGCCCTAGAAGATTCTCAGGCCTGGAGCAGGCTCCTGGGTGGCATTTGTCAGAAAGCACTGAAAGCCATGTCCCGCGGCAGCTGCCTGGGATGAGGGATGACGGGGGGAGGGCCAGCAGCGGACAGACCGGAGGCTCAGAGGCAGCGCGTCGGCGAGGGAATAGAGCCTTGGGGAAGTCCTGGTCCACGGGCGCCCGGGGGGCTGCGGGCTCGGAAAGGGCGGCGGAGTCCCCGCACTCTCGGCCTGGCTGACCTCTCGGCTCCGCTCAAGCTGCAGGCGGCCCAGCCGAGCAGGGAGGGCGCCCAGCGCACGGCCAGCCCGCAGAGGCCGGACGCGAGTCTGTGACGTGGGCTCCGGGCAGGTCAGGAGTCTCTGTGACGTCGCCAGGTCACCATGAAGCTAACAGAACAGAGACCTCGGCGAGCGCATGGCTAGCATAGTCTGTACAGAAAAGAGCTGAGACGAATCACAAAACCAGCAGCTAAACCCACCAGCAGCAGCCACAGCAAACCTCGGGGACAGTCACACCCCAAACCTGCACTCGCACGCCCAGCCCGGCACCAGGGCGCCTGGGCCCGCGAAGCCCCGTCCGTCCCCCTGTCGCTATTTTAAACTGAGGCTGTTTTCCCTAAATACGTCTGTATTACGTCTTTTTAAATGTCACAGATACACGTGCGTTTCCATTACGGATGGAGAGGCTGGTCTGACTGAAAGAGCCCGCACGCCTCCCTCAGGACAGACGTGGTCCCCATGGATTTGAACAATGAAACTCGCCCTTTGATCTGAGCCCACACGCGGGGCCAGGAGCCCCCCTCACTTGCATCTCCAGCGCTTTCCTGGAATTCTCTTTCGAGGAACGCTCAGTAGAGTCTTTTAAAAGTTTAATTGGAGCTGAAATGAATTTTAAATGAATGAACTCACGGCTTCAAAGTCTCTGGAAAATGTGTGGGGAGGCCCACATGGGAACGTATGATGAGCACGATGACGCGACGGCCGGAGACGGGCAGGGCCCGCGGGCCTGTGGCCAGCGATGCCCCCGAGACTCGGGACGTTGGCTCCCGGGAACCGCGCTCGGGGCCTTTATTCACGTGGCCCTGACTCGCTCAGGTGGGATGAGTGAAAAGTGAGCGGGAACCAGTCACCAGTGCCCGCCCCCGTCTTGTGCCCCTGAGGGGGGTCTAGGGGTGACCTCATAGGCCAGTGAGGACGAACCTTTTGAGCTTGGTGTGTCAGCATTTTGAAAAACCCTAACTTAACTCTGGTGCCGTGTCACATATAGAAATGTTTTTGATATTTGCAACCATAGTAAGACAAAGACTTATATTTTTGATATTTATTTTATATATTTAAATGCCATTTAACAAAGAAAAATCAACCAAAAAAATGAGTTCTCGTGTCACCTCTGACACGCGTGTCATAGGTTCGCCATCACTGTCATAGGTTCGCCATCACTGTCATAGGTCATCTCCATGAACCCTCTGATTTTGCAAAATCAGCACCGAAACCTGGTGACTCTGTGAGGTTCACCCGCCCCCGGGACTCCCTTACTGGCATGTTGGTTTGCTCGATGGGGTTCCAAGGTCCCTGAGGAGCTGTTCATTTCTCTTTATTTATTTTAAATTTTATTTTCTTGCTTAAAGTCTTGCAGAGAGCAGTGCACATGTCTCCCTTTTCCCCCTTGGCCTTCCCCCGCCTCCCCTACCCCCGGTGCCTGTGTCCATTGGTTATGCTTATAGGCATGCAAGTCCTTCGGTTGATCTCTTACCCCCCGTCCCCCCCACACCCCCCACCCTCCCCGGTCTTCCCGCTGTAGTTTGACAGTCTGTTCCTGAGCTGGGGTTGTCCATTGTTTCGGGTATAAACCTGCTCGGATTCCCAGGGTCCAAATCTGAGAAGGAGAAACAGTAATCACCTCCTCAAACTGTTGCGGACAAGGGGGGGTCGGCACATGCTCCCCCCCCAAAATAAAAAATACAACAGAAGAAATAAAACAGAACCCGTCCAGGACTCGTGAGAACAGCAGTGCCGGCCAAAGGCAGGGCCTGGCCCGAGGTGCACGGCCCCAGGAGCAGAGCACGGCCTCTTCTCGCGGAAAAATGCTCGGAGTCCCGTTTCAGCAACGCTACAGGCTGCAGTCACACACCAGGGCCTCCAGCGGCAATGCAGTGGATGGGAAGCCTGCAATAGGTAGCGGGGACCCTCACCCCCTTGAAAACCACACACACGCACACGTGCGCACACGCACACACACGCACACAGACATGCACACGCACACAGACATGCACACGCACACACACACGCGCACGCACACACACACGCGCACGCACACACACACACACACACACACACACGGCTAACTGATCCCTGAGGCTCCACAAGGCAAGTCAGGGAGCCAGCTGGAAACACACGGAGCGGAGGGACATGAACATGTGACAGACAGGACACGTGAAGGCCGGGCGGGGATTTATATCCCAAACAGAACGAGGAGAACCTCCCGCTTAATCATTTCAACCTGCGACTTAATCTAGAAACTTCAAAAGGAGCTAAAAATAAACCCGAGGCCGGCAGAGGCAAGGACGGACACAGAGAACAGCAGGAATCAGTGAAACTGGAAACAGAAAAGCAGCAGAGAAACTGGGGACAACTGGACGCGGAGGGTCTGGCACACACAGGAGCCGAGTCTTTAAAAACATCCATGAACTTGGCGAACGCCCAGTGAGACCGACAGGAGGGGAAGAGCCGAGACACAGGACGCGGGAGGAGCGGGCCCGGGGGCGGCGCACGGAGCTCGCAGAGGCCAGAGGGGAACATGGGACCGTGCAACAACCTTCCCCGGTGAAGTGGCCGCTGAGGAGCACCCGCCCCACACCCGCTCGGAACAGCCCCGCGGCCCGAAGGAGTTGCATTTGCAGGACCCCGCCCACCGCCGTCCCTGGCCCAGATGGTTTCACTGTGCACTCTACCCAGTGCACCAATAGTGTCTGCGATCAAAACCAGACAAAGACAGGCAGTGCACACACACACACACACACACACAACTGCAGACGAACATCTCATCAAACAGAAAAGCAAAATCCCTTCGCTGAGTCCTAGCAATTAGAACTCGGCCATTTGTAAAAGGAACGGCCAGCTGGGCTGTGTTGTGGGCAGGAAGGCCGGCTCCTTATGCACATGCAAACATCGCAGCCCATTTTCAATAAAAGATTTCCAATGAAAGATCACATGATCGTATCGAATGATTCTTACCTACTTGGCCATTCTCTCTGGAGACTTTAATGCTCAAAAGCCTTTCTGGAACATAAATTCAAATGCCTACATTGACCTATCTTTTCATCTTTTAAAGAAAAGAGACAGGTTTGACGGATACGGCGAAAGTGTTCTGCCTTTGTAATGACGCTCGGCCCACTTACGTGAACACACAGGAGAGCCTTAGCTCAGTTTGACCTAATGTTGAATAAAGAACCAAATTAACTTTAAATGAAACATATTCTGAAACTACCCTTTTTTTAAAAAAAAAATTGCCTTTGAAATCCAGGCCACTTTTGCTCTTTTTCACGCTCCTTCAATGTAATGAGCTTGAGAAAACCAAGGTGTTCCTTTAAGTTTTTCTTACAAAGTAAAGCACCCCTTTAAAAAGAAGTTTAAGGGCTAATTTCCCTCTTTGCTAACAGGTGCGGCCCCTGCCCCACCCGGGCGCGCCCCTGGGGCCGGTTTCCGGTTGCTAGGATACAGGTGTCAACATCCCCTTGTTGACAGGCCCTTCCCGGCTCAGACCTCTCGGGGTTTCCACTTAGGATGAAGGTGTCCTCTCTCTGGCCGGCCAGGCCCCCGTGGAATGTTCTCCGGCCACAGTCCTGTCCCTCCTGCCCTGGCTCAGGGCTCCGTCTGTGAACTGGCCGAGGCCTGCCTTGAGCAGAGACATCTGTCCGCGACCACCCGCTGGCGACCGCTGGTCTAGAGGACAATCCCACTCGGTTCTGGGGGCCCCTGGGTGCCAGGCCCCCTGCCAGGGGCCGAGGGTGCAACCTGAGCAGGAGAACCTTTGGGTGTCGGGTCCAAGGTGGGGCCTGCTGGGTGTGGGGGCTGGTGGAGGCAGGGGTGGGGTGTCCCCTGAGCCCGGGATGGGGTCTCATTTCTGCAGGACGGTGGGTGTCCCCGGAGCCCAGGTGTGGAGGGTGAACTGGCGGGCACGCCCTCGATTGTACCCTCCCCATAGAGAGGGGGACTGGGGGACCTCCCGGCTGTGGGGGGGTCTTGGGCCCACGAGGAAGGGAGGCAGGAGGAAGCTGGCTCCTGGGTCAGCAGGATGGGGAGGGGCGCACGGACGGGGGGGGGGGGCAGGGCGCAGCAGGACGGGGTCGGGGCCCTTCCCACGAAGCACGCGCTCGGGGACCCACCCCCGAGAGCCCGTCCTAGAGGCCCCGTGGGCACCATTTTTATCATCCTCCCCTGAGGGTATGTTCATTGATTTTAGAGAGAGGAAGTGAGAGAAACATTGATCAGGTGCCTCCTGTACGTGCCCTGACGAGGACTGAACCCCAAACCTAGGCATGTGCCCTGACCGGGGACGGAGCCTCGAACTCGCGGTGGGTGGAAGGGGTGGCACTCCACTCACTGAGCCGCCCGGCCAGGGCGCGTGGGCACAGCTGCTCATGAACGAGCCAGTGGCGGACTGAGTGGGAAAATGCCTGGATGGCGACTCAGCCCAGGCTGCTTCTAGTTTTAAATCAGTTTGATTGTATTGGTTTTTGTCACCCTTCTCCCCACGTGCGCGGCCGCGATGGCGTTTTTAAAGCTGGGCTTCCTTTGGTGGCTCCTGTGAGCCCTGAGTCCCTGTGTGCGACCCTGAGAGGCCGAAGCAGGAAGCCCAGCGTGGGGTCTCCCTTCCCGAGCCCCTGCCCCGGGGGTGAGCCCGCAGCCCCCCGCCCGCTGAGCTCGAGCCGCAGCAGGTCAGTCTGGCGGAGCTGACGGCTCCAAGCACAGCCATTCCTCCTGGGACCTTCATGATAAGTCGGAGTGCCCGGCGGCCTGGCTCAGGGGCTGAGCGTCGGCCTAGGAACCAGGAGGTCAGGGTTCGACTCCCGGTCAGGGCACAGGCCGGGTTGCGGGCTCCATCCCCGGTTGGGGCTGCAGGAGGCAGCTGATCAATGATTTTCTCTCATCATTGATGTTTCTCTCTCTGCCTCCCTCTCCCTTCCTCCCTGAAGCCAATAAAGATCTAGGTTGGAGTGGTGACATTCACACAGAAAGCCCTCCCTGTTCCCTTTAAACAGAAGCAGTTCTGTCCCGGGATTGCAATGCAACTGGGGTGAGTGTGGCTGGAGAGAGGAGGGGTTCATTTCCGGCCAGAAGGTGTGTGTTCCTTCACCCTGAGGAGCCCGCCTCCCGAGCCCCCGAGAGAGAGCCCCTCCCCGGCGATGGCAGTGCCGAGGGCAGAGGCCGGGGCAGGGTGCCCCCCACCCCCGGGCCGTCTGCACTGCCCGCTCCGGGCTGACCGGGCGCTGCTCAGAGGCCTCCTGCCGGGACCAGCAGGGCGGCTGCTGGCCGACTTGGCGAGGCCCCTGCCCGTCTCGCCCCCCCCCCCCCCCCCCCACTGCGGCTTTGATGTGGGTCTGGCATCCACGGCCCTCGCTCCCACCGCGTGGATGTGGCGAGGCCAGTGGAAGAATGTGCTTCCGGGCGGATGGGAACGCGAGCTTCTCATCTCGGAAAATATTCCGTAGGTGTTTCCAGTTGTTCTTCCTAAAATACTCCAAATGATTGCAACTCGCGGGGACTGCGGGCGCGTTTCCGTGTGGGAACGTGAGGCCGTGCTGAGGCGGTTTCGGCAGCCGGGGGTGGGGGGGCGGGGGGGCCTCCAGGAAGATTTCTGTCGTCATTAATCCTCACCTGAGGGTATTTTCTATGGATTTTAGAGGGAGTGGAAGGGAGGGGGGAGAGAGAAACATCTGTGAGAGACACACCGATTGGCTGCCTTCCCGCCTGGGCCTGACTGAACCGCATGGAGCCTGCAGCTGAGGGACGTGCCCTTGACCGGAATCGAACCCGGGACCCTTCAATCTGTGGCCGGTGCTCTATCCAGTGAGCCACACCGGCCAGGCTGGGAGGACGTTTGGGGGCATATACGTTACTGTTAACACAACAACAACATTGAAACCACCTCCGGGGAAGGGTAACTGCAGAGAAAAACACTTAAAACCATCACAGACGCCTTTTTAGTGCGGGAGCCTGGGGTGCGGACTCCCAGGCAGGTGGGGCGCCTCCTGCTCCCGCCCCAGTCCGTCCGCCAGGCGCACCAAGGGGAGGACAAGGTCGCGGGCGGCCTCCACCGAGGGGTCCCAGCTGCAAGTGCCTGGCTCGGGGTGGGGAGGGTGGGGGGCCGCCTGCAGCTGCGCCCGGGACCGAAGCCTCATCCCCATCCGAGCCTCAGGCAGCCGCCCGGCCGGCGAGTGGTGTGTGCGAGGCGCAGGGATCGCACATTCGGATGCTGCCAGAAGCCAAGTAAACTCCCCACTGGCTGAGGGAGGGGACAGAGCTCAGGTGCGTGCGGCTGAGGAGACTAGAACGTTGTGAACACCTGGACCTGCCCGGACTTTGCCTCCGGAATCTGCTCTAAAATGAAGACGCGGCCTGCAGGCCAAGGTGCTGTCTCTCCATCCGAGAGCAGCGTCCGCCGGCCCCAGCTTCCTTCTCTCGTCTCTCGTCTGTCTTTTCTAATCCTTCACCGCCCCCCGCTCCCCTGTCCCCAGGGTCACCCATGGCCAAGCCCGCGGCACACAGTGGAGCCGGCTTCACTCTTCTGGTAAATTCTAAACGCACATCAGAACGGGGGCTGTGGCTGTGGGGTTGGGGGGTGGGGGGCCGTTGGGTGCCACGTGGACTGGCTCAGCGCCCGCTGTCAGGGCCGCGGGGCGCCCAGGTGACGCGCACTCGGGGGCCCTGCAGGACCCCCACAGCCTCTGGCCTGCTCTGAAGGGAGAGCTGTGGGAGCCCCCCCCAGCACGGGCCAGCCATCTGCTCTGGGGGGGCAGCATCTGCTGACGCCTAGAAGCGCCCACAATCGGGGACCATGGAAACCAGGCTGACTGGACTGTTTCCTCGTTGCTGTGACTTCCCCGCAGGTGACGCGCCCCCTGCCAGGCCCGGGGTCCCCGTGGGACTGCACGGCCGGTCCCTTTGCTCCTGGGGGAGCTGTGACCTTTGCCCTGGGACTCGCCAGGGGGCTGAGCAGTGGCCGCTGAGCTTCGCCTGTCAGCGAGGCCTCCAACCTGCCCCGGGCGGCCGGGCGCTCAACGAACACCTGCTGTGACAGCCAGAGCAGGGCTTGGGTTCCGAGGACACGGGCTGGGAACCGGGGTTCTGCCGACGCCTGGACACCTGTGCCCGACCTCGGTGGTGTGTCCACAGCTGCAGCCGCGGCCGGGCCCAGCCCAGGGCACAGCCCGCCCGTGGGCCCAGCAGCCCCGGACCGCCCGGCTGCTCAGAGCGCGGGGCGAGGTGTTGATTGAACCCCCACGCTGCCCCCTGCTCGAGGCCCGAGGAGCCTCCGCGCCCAGCGGGCTGGGCGCCGGGCGTTACTCAGCTCTCCTCCCGCCGGGCGAGCGGCATCCCCAGGCCAGGCCCAGGCCGGGCTCCACCCCCGACACGCCCGGCAGCGCCCATCTCCTGTGCCATCCACCCGGCGCCCTGGGCGGAGGGTGGGGTGGGGGCAGGTCCGTGCGGTGGCGTGTGCTCTCTCTCCCTCCAGCTGCGGCATCGGCACCCCAGCCTGATGTGACGTGTCCTAACCCCACGGCATGACCTACTTTCTCAAAAAACAAAAATAGAAAGTGTCAGGTTGGATTGATTGATTAGTGATTTTTGTTGTTGTTAATCCTCACGCGAGGATAGTCTTCCACTGACTTTTTGAGACCGAGTGGCAGAGAGAAAGACAGAGAGACATCGATGTGTGAGAGACCTTGATCGGTTGCCTCCTGCAGGAGCCCTGACCCGGGCCGGGGAGGAGCCCAAACCAAGGTACGTGCCCTTGACCGGAATCGAACCCGGACCCTTCCGTCCGCAGGCGAACGCTCCATCCACTGAGCCACGCCGGCCGGGGCTTGACGAGTAACTTTTTCTTCAATGTGTCACGGGAGAGCCCTGACCCCATGTTGACGGGCCGGCCCAGCCCCTGAGCAAGAGCCTCCGTGAGCATCTGCGCTGAACCCGCGTGCGATGCTGAGCTCACCGTTTTCGGGAACATGAATCAGCGGCCAGGCCCCCAGGGAGTGAAGCCTAAAATAGCAGGCGCGTGGGGCTGCCCGGCTCCGGGAAAGAACCTCCGGGCTTGAAGTCGCAGGACTCCCCCGGCCTCTGTCCGCACCCCCTCCCCGCCCTCCCCCGGCCGGGACGCCCACAGTCAGGCCCAGGTCCTCGCGGCACGCAGCTGCCAACACCGGAGCCCAGGGCTCGGTCCCGCCCGTCCGTCCGTCCGCCCGTCCATCCGCCCGTCCGCCCGCCCATCCGCCCGCCTGCCCGCTAACGTTCGGGTGTTTGTTTACAGATGGCCTGTGCTCCTCCTGGAAATGAGTTTCCAATGGGGCTGAAGTTTAAAGGATAAAAACCCTCCACAGTGAAAGGATAAAAGATGCATTTTGTATTTATTCTTACAACTCAATCGCATTTTGTCTTCATTCCCACAACTCAAAAAAAAACCACTTAAAAAAAAGTAAAAACACCTCCATTCTCCCCAGAGCGTCTCTTTATTGGAAAATAAACCGGACAAGCAGACGGCTCGCCCGGAAACCACTCACGGACGGGCTGGCCGAGAGGAGGGCTGGTGGAGGGGAGCTCGTCGGAGAAGCTGCTCTCTGGGTCTCCCCCCTTGTTCACCGTCCTCTCCTTTCACCGGGTCACGTGTCATCATCCACCTGCAAACGTCCATTTTAACACTTTTTATAAATGTATCTCAGTAGGAAATGGAAGTGCCACCCAACACCATCCGGGGCAGCGTGTCTCCCCTCCCCGGGCCCCGCCCCGGCCCGTCAGTGACCTGCTTCCTGTGGGCGGGCTGGACGCGGCTCCGTGGACCCAAGAAGGAAGGCGCCCAAAGGGCACCTGGTGGCTCAGTGGGTCACATTTGAAGACAAAGGAGCCCGGCCCGTGCGGCTCAGTGGTGAGCGTCAACCTGTGACCCAGGAGGTCAGGGCTCCATTCCCCGCCAGGGCTCAGGCCGGGGGTGCGGGCTCCATCCCCAGCGGGGGGCGTGCAGGAGGCAGCGGATTCATGACTCTCTCATGGTGGATTCTCTCTCTCACCCTCTCCCTTCCTCTCTGACATCGATAGAAGTTTATTAGGAAAAACCAACAAAGAAAAACCCCCCACAGAGCCCAGCAGCCATTTCTCATGGGCCTCACACACTGCACCTCAGGGGAAGCCCGCCGGCCCCCCACACCTGCCCCCTCCCCGCGCCCCCTGTCGGCCCCACGCCTGTCCGCCCCCCACGCCTGACCCGCCCGCTGCCCGGTGTTCTGCTCCCGGGTGGGTGGAGCCAGCCCTTATGAAGGTTCCCCCCGAATCCCATTTCAACCAATAGGACTGAGGCTTTCCCCATCCAATCAGAGCTGTGCAGCTATAGCCCACAGCAACGTCACTGACCAACCAGGACAGTGCCTTTTGGACCAATCACACCATGAGCATTTGGAGCCTTCATTTGCATGAGGACGGACCAATCAGAGCCCGGGCGGGGACTTCTCTCTATAAGCCAGCCCCCCACGGGCCTGGGGAGCGCCTTGAGGTGACTCCGGAGCCCGGTCCCCCCGCTGCGCCGTCAGAGGTGAGCTGCCTGCCCGGGGCCGCCCCGCCCCCGCCCCCACCAGGGCTCCCGTGGGCGCCGCCGGGTGCTCTGCCGGCGCCGTGTGAGGAGCGCGCCCCTCCGTTTCCGGGAGACGCCGCGGAGCCTCCTCCCTGGCCGGTCTCTGGGCCCTTCGGTCTCCTCAGCTTGTGTGCTGACGCCGGAGGAGGGGCGAGGGCGGGGAGACATCACGATGAGAGTCGCGGATGGGCCGCCTCCTGCACGCGCCCCGGGGCTGCCAGCCCGGCCCGGGCCCTGACCGGGATCGAACCCTGACCTCCTGGGTCGCAGGTCGCCGCTGGGCCGCGGGCCTCGCCTGAGAACATTGAACGGCCCAGCAGGTTCCCGTTCCAGTGGGCTCTGGTGTCTGTAACCACCGCTCCCCGCCGTGGCTGGGTGTGCAGGGTGTGTCCCGTCATTTCCGCCCACACAGGGCTCCTGTGCGTGTCTCCCCGCACGCGTGTGCGTGTGCACGTGGCCATGAAACGGGAACACCGTCACGTGTGCACGTGGCCATGAAACGGGGAACACCGTTACGTGTGCTGTCCACGTGGGGAGAACGTGGTGCCGACAGTGGCCAACGTTGCCAGATTGAAGACAAGCGTGGGGGTCCCACCCCCCTGGGCTTTTCCGCTGAGCGTTCCTGTTGTCAGGGTAGGCCCCCCAAACCTGTGGGCGCCGCAGCCCCCGAGCAGGGCGCCCCGTCCTCTCTGCTGAGCCCCCGCGTGGCCCCCGTCTCCTTCCCGTGAGCAGCGGCTGCTCCCCCCGCACGCCGCCGCCGGTCCTCGGCCCGTTTCCTGCACGTCGGGCGGGAAGAGGCAGCGCGGGCTGTGACGGAGCCGGGGGTCAGAGCGAGCCCCGCGGGGCGGGGGGCGGAAACGCGGCGGTGCGGGGCCCTCATTTCCCGGGGCGGCCACTCGCCCGCTCTCCGCGCCCGGTGCCGGGGAGGCCCAGGCAGGCGCCTCGGGGCGGGGAGACGCCCAGCCTCTGCCGGTCCTGGCCCCGGGGGAGCCCCGAGCCGGAGCCCAGGGCCTTGTCACCCCACCGGCTGCCGGGCTTCCGGCGGCGTCGGTCCCCCGCCGGCGTCGGTCCCGCCAGCACGTCCCCGACCTGGTGTCTGCACCCCCGGCCCCGCAGCACGGCCGCCCCGTCCGTGTCCGACCCGCGTCTCAGCGAACCCAGCGTGGCCGCCGCCAGCGTGGGGGCTGCTCGGAGCGGGTCCCACCCCCCAGCAGCTCTGCCCTGGGAAGCACGGGGGGGGGGGGGGGGGGGCACACCTTCCAGCGAAGGGCCCCGCCCAAGGGTGCGGGGAAAGGGGGGGTGCGGGGAAAGGGGGTGCGGGGAAAGGGGGGTGCGGCCGGGAGGCTCTGGCCGACTCTCTGGCTCGCGGGTCCGGCCGCATGGAGCGTTTGGAGCAACAGTAACGGGAACGCGCCTCGGCCCGGGTGGAGGGCGGGCTTCTGAAATCCCGTCAGCGCAGCCAGCGAGCCACCGTCCTCCCTCCGGCCGTCATGGAAAGTTTGTTTCTTATTTTTACACTTGAAAGCCGTCCATGGGCTATTTTTTCCATGCAAATCGAGTTAGGAACTAATTTGTCCCTGGTTATGACGCGAAGCTGCCATGTGCTGTGGGGTGTACACCCTGGGAGGGACGGGCTGCTTAGAAACGGTCCCTCAGGCCTGGGTGGGGGACGGTGTCCCCACGGCGACTGTCACTGGGGCCTGGGTGGGGGACGGTGTCCCCACGGCGACTGTCACTGGGGCCTGGGTGGGGGACGGTGTCCCCACGGCGACTGTCACTGGGGCCTGGGTGGGGTAGGTGTCCCCATGGCGACTGTCACTCGGGCCTGGGTGGGGGACGGTGTCCCCACGGCGACTGTCACTGGGGCCTGGGTGGGGGACGGTGTCCCCACGGCGACTGTCACTCGGGCCTGGGTGGGGGACGGTGTCTCCCACGGCGACTGTCACTGGGGCCTGGGTGGGGGACGGTGTCCCCACGGCGACTGTCACTGGGGCCTGGGTGGGGTAGGTGTCCCCATGGCGACTGTCACTGGGGCCTGGGTGGGGGACGGTGTCCCCATGGCGACTGTCACTGGGGCCTGGGTGGGGGACGGTGTCCCCACGGCGACTGTCACTCGGGCCTGGGTGGGGGACGGTGTCCCCACGGCGACTGTCACTGGGGCCTGGGTGGGGGACGGTGTCTCCCACGGCGACTGTCACTGGGGCCTGGGTGGGGGTTTTGATTCACATCTGAAACGTCTATGATTTCTCCAAGAATGCCCAGCGGCAGAAGGAACGGGGGTGCGTCCAGGAACCACATGTGGGTGCAGGTTTTTTTCTCAACAGGAGGAGCCACCAGAGCTCATTGAGGGGAAACAAAATATTCTTTTGGACCTGGCCCGTGGCTCAGTGGTTAGAGCGTGGCCCGCACACTGAAGGCTCATAGATTTGATTCCAGGTCAAGGGCACGTACCTTGGTTGTGGGTTCGATCCCAGGCACTGGTCAGGGTGCCTGTGGGAGGCAACCAAGTCGATGAGTCTCTCTCACATGGATGTTGCTTTCTCTCCTCTCCCCCTCCCTCGTTCCCTCCCTGCCACTCCTCCAAAAAGCAGTGGAAAAAGTGTCCTCTGGTGACGGGACGGCCCAGCAGACACCTCTGAGGAGCACATCACTATTGTTGTGCTCTGTTCCGACGGCCGCATCGGCGTTTGCATTAATGACACGCACAGGTGAGCGGAGCCGCTGCTGATCTCCATTTAAATAATCGTCTGCGTGCCCGGTTGTGTAAGCTCTCAGGTAACAACTCGGTTTGCGTCCCCCATCTCACGCCCTGGCCCTCGCCCGTGAGCCAGCACTCTTTGCCGTCCCGCCCTGGCGTTGGTTCAGAAAATACGCATCCAGGCAGTGTTCTCGGTGGGCACGCGGAGCACGCAGACCCTGCCCGCCAGCTGCTGCCAGAGAGCCAGCTCACCGCTTCTTGTCTAATGAGTAACTTTGGAATTTGATCACGACGTGTTTCAGCCCAAAGTGCCATTTTAACATCTTGTTACACAAAATTTACTCGGCATTGACTTCGCTGCTGGTAGCCCCAAGTCTGCGGCCGGACGGGATGCCCCTCTTTGGTTCACACGGACATTATTGTCCAAAATGCGAGCACAGAGCGTTCGGCAGCCAGCAGGCCGCCCGGCGGTGGGAGTGCTGGGAGCAGCCTATCAGGATCGCATCCCCAGGAGATAAAAACCTGAATCAGTAAATATTTACTTGTTCATACTCTTCTCCTCTGTAATCACCATGACCTCTTGCCCATAAAAATATCAACAGCGGAGAGAGAAGACGGGGCCCAGCTGTGCGCTCAGCGGGTCCAGCACGCAAAAAACGGGTTTTCGGGGTCACTGACCTCCACCGATTTATATGAACTCACTGAATTCACTGACCGCAGTTTGGGGCTGGAAAAGGAAATCTGCGATCCTTTGCCAGAGAAATTCCTCTATAGGTTCTTCAATAACTTCTAGCAATTTGAACAGCTTCCCGTTAATATTTGTTATTGCAGACACTTTTCATTTTTTTTTTTAAATTCCTATTTTTTTAAATATATTTTTTATTGATTTTTTACAGAGAGGAAGGGAGAGAGATAGAGAGTTAGAAACATCGATGAGAGAGAAACATCGATCAGCTGCCTCCTGCACATCTCCCACTGAGGATGTGCCCGCAACCCAGGTACATGCCCTCGACCGGAATCGAACCTGGGACCCTTGAGTCCGCAGGCCGACGCTCCATCCACTGAGCCAAACCGGTTCCGGCTCACACTTTTCATTTTTGTTCTCAGGAGCCGGTCTGCATGTGTGTTTAAGTTCCCAATAGTTTAACTTCCTCACGGGCGGGGTAACCCTCAGCAGGTGACTCACCCTTCTCGGCTGTCACCTGAGCTCTGTGCCTCGTGAAGACTTAACCACCTAAACAGGACCTGGTCTTCCTTCCCAGGCACACCGACCTCTGCCACTCACTCTTCCTCGTCTCCATACAGGGCGCGTCTGGACTC
Source organism: Myotis yumanensis (assembly GCF_028538775.1). NCBI lineage: Eukaryota > Metazoa > Chordata > Mammalia > Chiroptera > Vespertilionidae > Myotis > Myotis yumanensis. The sequence continues at coordinate 84,599,610 of NW_027223760.1, read as the reverse complement.
CTGTCCAGGAAGAGGGTGGTTCTCAGGCTGGAGTGGGCATCAGAGTGACCTGGCTGGCTGCTGGGCCCGCCCCCAGCGGTGCCGATTCCCGAGTCTGGATGGGACTGGAACCGGAACCAAGGTTCGGCTGCCTGCTGCCACGAAAACCAAATCCGTGAGACAGGAGCTGGTGAAAAAGGAAAGGGGTTGATTCAGGTGCCGGTCACCTGGGGAGGGGGGGACTCTTGTCACAAGGCCATCCCCACATCTCAGCTCAGTGCAGGCAGAGGTTTCTATAGGAGGGAGAGGGAGAGCAGGACAGAGAGGTCAGGGGAGCGTTGGGAAGCTCTCTACGTGCAGACCAGCACAGTCCACTCCGATAAGGACTCAGAACTGGTTCCAGTGATGGTCTGGTCTTCGTCATCCCCGGCCTACAGGGAAGGTCAGCAAATCTCCCGGAGCCGGGGCGACCGCAGGTCGGCGTCTGTCTCTTCTGAAGTTACTCCGAGGATTCTCATGCAAACATGCTGCTCATCCACAAGCTACACATGAGTCAGAAACAACGTCGAGAGAACGGAGGGTGGGGGACACTTTCCCGCTGTTACAGGACCTGGAGGTTTGCGTCTGGGAGATGCTGCCGGGTGGTTACCACTCACACAGACCCCCAGAGCGACGGCAGCTCTGCCGAGGGGGCAGGATTGGAGGGTGAGGATGTGTGGAGCCCGTTCTCCATCGTCTCGTCTCTGATCTGCTCTCCCCGTTCCCTGTCCACAGCTCTGAGGTGGGGTGAGGCCGCACCTGTGCAGACAGCAACTGCTCTACATGGAAGGAGACGGGGTCCCCTGGGGGTAACCCGCAGGCGCCCTCACTCCCTGTCCTTTCCTCTCTGGGCTGCCTGCGGTCGAGGGAGGTGTGAAGGCTCAGCATTGACCCTTGGCCCTGGGGCTCAGGCTCACCTGTTGGGACGTGTTTCGTTTCGACTGCGAGGTCACGCCCCCCCCCCCCCCCCCCACACACACTTTCCTGGCTGTGGACACGGCTCCACCGTCTTTGTTCCTGAGGAGGCCTGTGGCTGGGAGCCAGGCCTTTATGCTGCAGGCCCAGAGGGGTTTGTTTAGATAGATGCTCAGAGCTTTATTTTTCACTGTACATTACGGTCCAGTGAGTTCCTCCAGCTGTGAAGTCCTCTGTCCCTCCGTCCCTCCGCTCACCATGTGAGTGTTGACGGACACGATCGGGTCCTGCTCTCGTGCAGCCTGCAGCGCTTCGCTCTCTCACGTTTAGGCAAAACTCGGCCTTATCCCTGTTGGGCCCCACTGTGTGCTCTCATTCTTCGTCTCACCTCTCGACGGAATGACGCTCATCTTTGGAGCTGAGTCATGTCGTCGGGTCTCTCCATTCGGTGGCCTGAGCTCAGCGATGTGACCTTTCTCAGTCCTGCGCTCCCTGTGGGGCCGGGAGGCCAGGCGGGGCCTGGGCAGCGTAGAGCCTGGCACCAGCAGAGCCCTGCCCCTCCCTGCCCCCCCCCCCCCACCCCACCGCCTCCGTCGTCATTGTGGTTGTGCGGTGCCCGGCTCAGTGGATATAAAGACAACTCCCTGAATGCCATCCTGCCTGCTTTGCTGCCAAGCATTTCAAACGTGTGTTTAAAACCTGACAACGCACCACCTGGCCCCTCCGTCCCTGTGGGCGCCACCCCTGGAGGGAGCCACGGAGGCCCCGTGTCACAGCAGCCAGCCGTGCCCGTGGCGTGGCCACCAGGACCCGTGTCTCCTGCCTTAAACCACGCTGCACCCCGAGCTCGTGCTCAGTGCCCATTCGCCACGGACGCTTCCCGTGCCACAGACTCCGGCACCAGGGCCGCCTTTTGGGAAATCCGTGCGACCCCAGAGGACGCCTAGCTCTGCTGTCTCGGTGCAGAGCTGGCCTGGAAGAAGCCGTCCCTCGGGGAGAATGGCCGGCATCGCCATGTCCGGTCCAGGCCCACAGGCTGCCGTGGGGACCCCGGCTACCGCTCCTCGGGCAGCGCCTTCAGCTTCTCCGTGTTTTTCCTCGGAGAATCACTTGGTGAAAACATCCCGAGGGGAACAGCCCCGTTGCAGCGGGGCCCTCCGCCTGGACCCTCCTGCGCCAGCTCCGAGCAGCAGGAAGACACGCGCGGCTGCAGGGCCGAGAACACCATCAGCTCCTTCTTATTTTTGTTTTGATGATTTCTCACAGAGACTTATTATTTATTTCATTGTTTTGCAAGATGAAGCCAAGGATCCCTTAAAACCAAGATATGTTTCCCTTATCTGAGAGGAATAAAAACGACGCTATCGCTTCGTGTCAGTAATGCGCTTGGCGAGCTGGAGCGTGGACTCCCTGCCAGGCCGTAAATCACGGGGAGAAAACAACAGCTTGTATTTATTGCTCTGGAAATTAAACGAGCATCAGGCCATTTAACTGTGAATAAAAATAAAGATGAGTTGGAAGGGTTGGGGTTTGTTTCAGATAAACATCTATTTTTTTAAAGTGTTGATCCCCAACGCTGGGCTCGGGAGGAGCTGGTGGGCGCGGGGCCCACGGAGCCGTGTCTTCCTGTTTACGCTCAGAGTGAGCCTCGCCCGGGGCCATCCGCACGCCCGCCCGGCCGCCCGGTCATGGGGAGGGACAGAGAATGGCCCATGTTGGTTTCAGCCCCAAGTTGTTTAAACCCAAGAGGCGTGATGTTCACAAATCAGTGGTTTTAGGAAACTCGGCGCTGGCTGAACAGCAGTCCCCCTGTGGAAGCTCACTGTCCACCAGGGGGCAGCTCCTGTGTCAAGCGTCTGCCCCCTGGTGGTCAGTGCACGTCATAGTGACCGGTCGTTCCATCGTTAGGGTCAATTTGCATATTACCCTTTTGTTATATAGGATGTTTCTATCCCTCTCTCCCTATCCCTTCCTTTCTGAAATCAGTAAAAATATATTCTTAAAAAAATAAAAATAACACACAGGAGAACCAAGCTGGTGGTGCAGGTGGATGCTGGTACTCCCCATCGCCCCAACCACCTCAAAATCACCTGCAACACAGAACAGCTGTCACTCAGAGCTGCAGGAACGCTGCTGCATGGAATTCAATGGCGAGAGAGTAAAGGAGGCACACGCGGGGGGAGGGGGGGGCAGAGGCGAACGAACACGTCACAGACGAAGGAGCAGGAGGAACCTCCAGAAGAAGACTCACTGGAACAGCAGCAAGCAAACGCCTGGATGCCCAGTTCAAAGCCACGGCGTAAGCTGCTCACGGCTCCTCGTGGACTCAGGGGCCTCCGTGAGACTTTCAAGGATCGAAGAGAGAATGTCGGTGACACGGGGGAGGACCAGTCAGGAGTGACGCGCACACTAGCGGGTGAAGAACAGCCTGCAGGGGCCCAGCATAGAGGGGGGATGGGAAGAGAAGTGTTTCAGCTCCGGCCAGTCCAGCTGTTCACAGAGGCAGCCCCGATTCGTGCCGGGCACACAGTATGACCTCTGTGAGCACCTGTGAGGTTCCCGGGCTCAGAGCTGGGCGGAGGGACCGCTGAGGGCCCTCGGATGTTGGGTTCACGTCAATGTCTTCTATTGCACAGCCACGTGTGGAAAACACTGCCAGCCATGGCTGCGTTTGGGTATTTAACGTCTTAAAACTAGTCATGGCCATGGTGTCTAAGCTTGTTCTCCAACAAATGAGTCACCACAAAGGTGGATGGGTGATTCACCTGAGCACAAGCGCTCATGCCATTTATGGAAGCAAGAGCTCTGTTATCGGACGATCGGATCTGAGGTCCCTGGGTTCCCTGACGCAGCACCTGCGGAATCTGCAGAGCAGAGAGTCGCCGTTTCTGAAAGGTCAGTCAGAAAACGGAGGAGCCGCATGTGAGCAGGAAGATGAAGGAAGCAGTTAGTGATTCTGGGATGATTTTGCCTCAATCCCGTGTCACAACGCCAAGCTCTCTGCTGCAGGAATGAAATGATCCTTAGACATGATCCTTACGGGAGCAGCTGAGCCATGGCCACCGTGGGTGGTGACACGGCTTTTGCAGGCCACCAGGCAGCCACGCCGAATCTGCGGTTCTCCCTCAAACCAACACATTCTGTGCTGTTAACCTGAACACTGACTGCGCAACTACATACATTTAAAAATACCAACAGATTAAGATGCAAATCACACCGTCTTGAGGGAACTGCCATAAATATTTTGGCGACTCATGCGCGTCTCAATAAGCTACACGACTGTCTTCGCACAGTGGCCTCTGGTTTTTATCTGGACACTCTGTATCCTCTCCGGCCCTGGCCTTCTCCCTGCTCATCCCCACAATATCTCCAGATCCCAGGGAAGCAGTGTTAACGAGGTGCTAGCAAAGTGTATCGTCTCATCATCCTATATAATAAGAGAGGAATATGCTAATTATCCGTTGCACTGTAACGTCACCACCAGTCTACAAGCGGTGAGCGCTACAGGAGGGCGGGGCAGTGAGCTACGAGTGGCGGAGAGCTACCAGCGGCGGTGGGCTGGTGGCCAGCTGAGGCAAGCCGCAGCGAGCTACTCGCACACGGACTTGTGTGCAGGGCTACTGGTCTCTATATAAAAGGCCAAGTGACTGACTGTACGTCCGTCCGATCGTCTGACTGACCGACCGACCGCCTGGCTGGCTGGTACAGAAGACACTCACTGGCAATTGATGCACACTGGCAATTCAAAAATAAACGTTGACTCGCACATGCGCAATACATATAAAGCTCTCGCTGGTGCCAATGGCATGCAACGCCAGGATGTAAATGAGGCCGTTGTAATGGCACCAGATTTATTATCACAAGATTGCGACCTAACATGATCGAAGCTGAAGTATTAACGGGATCTGCGGAAGGAGAGGGTGTTCTGATTCCAAGAATTGATTTGTCCCGTCTGACACTTGCCTCCCATTTAAATTGATTCAATGATGGTTTCCCGTGATGCCAGCATCTGCAATGACTATTAATAAATCGCAAGGACAAACTCTAGACAGAGTAGGCATGTTCCTACCTGAACCCGTTTTCGCACATGGTCAGGTCTGTGTTGCTTTTTCTTGAGTTTGAAGAGCGTTTGACGTTAAAGTTGTAAATATTTCATCCCAAGGGAAATTAGTCAAGCACTCTGAAAGTGTTTTCACATATATAATTACATACTGTTTTTGTGATTAATCACTACGCTTTAATTATGTTCAATTTGTAACAATGAAATTGGGGGTCACCACAACATGAGGAACTGTGTTAAAGGATCGTGGCATTAGGAAGGTTGAGAACCACTGTCTTATGGCTTCCTTGTTGCACCTTTTCACTGGGATTATTTAGTTCAATATCCAGAGGTAAACCGGAACCTGCTGTCTGTGCTGAACAGCCAATAAAACTTTAAAATGTGAAATCCTTAGGAATAAATTTTATAAGAAATGATCTATTTGACAAAAAAGAAGAAACACCTTATGAATCGCTTTAGAGGACCAAAAATGAGAAGTGAATCCTGAAAGGCATGAAAAGTACTGAAAAGATGCAGTATTTCCTCATAATAAGCACTTATTACCTTTTAGTTCAAAAGTGATCTGTACATTTTACCTGAATTCAAAGATTCCCTATTTTAATCCTGACGTTTTAAATGGAATAAAGGGCCTCACTGGCTAAGACAGCCCCCAGTGAATCCCCCCGCAGGATGGAGGCCCGGCCGCGCCTTAAAGCCCGGCCCCGGGCGTGCAGACCAGCACCGGCAGGATGCCTGGAGGTGGGCCCGTGTGTAGGAAGCTCTATTCTATGTCAAAGGGCCATTTTAGTTTTTAAATCCCGTGGGATTCGCTGGGGATCGATTTGGGAAGAAAACGACGCTGTGTTGCCCACCTCCCACCATGTGCCCGGCTCACCCACATTCCTGACCTGCCGTCCGTCCGTCCGCGGGCCCTGCCGTGCCCTGAGGAGCAGTGGTTGCAAAACAGGCTGTGTTGCCAGGGCGACCGGGCTTGGGTGTAAATCTGCCCCTTTCTGTGTGTGAACCTGCTGAGTCACCAGGCCCCACACCTGTGCTCTGAGCTGTCCCGGTGACGATGCCGGCCTCCCGGGGACTCGGGGCGATTGAGAAATAAGGCCTGAGTAATCAGTGCCACACGCGGCACAGGCTCGAAACCAGTCCTTCCAGGCGCTGCCTCCCCAGGACAGCGGGGCCTGCGAGTCACCCCCAGGCCCGTTCCCTCCTTCCCTCCCTCCCTTTCTATTATTTTTTAAATATTTTTTTATTGTTGATAGTTGTACAGATATCTCCCACCTCCCCCCTTTCCCGCCTCCTCCTAGCCCCTGCCCATCTCCCAGGTCTTCCCTCCCTTGCCGGTGTCCGTAGATTTCCGTAAATATCTATCTGTATGTAAAAGGCTAATATGCAAATGTCCCCTCGGGAGTTCAACCGGGAGACCAGGAGTTTGATCGCTCACTATGATGTGCACTGACCACCAGGGGGCGGCGTGGAACATGGTGGGCGACGGGGCGCTGAGGGAGCGAGGGAAGGGGGAGAGGGAAGGTGGAGGCAGGGAGGCGGGGAACCTGACCAGCCCTGATCGCCCGCCGGGGCCTGGGGACCGCACCTGGGGACGGATTCCGTGCACCGGCCTCTGGGAAGTGCGTGAGTTCTTAGGTTGATCGCTTCCTGTCCCCCACCCCCACCTCGAGGCGTGTCCGGGCCGTGCCTCCTGCTTCCGGTCGCTTCGTGCTGTTCATCAGATTCCACACACGAGTGAGGCCCGTGAGGCCTGTCTTTCTCGGTTTGGCTTGTTTCACGAAGCATAGCAGCCCCCTGGGCAGCGGTTCTCAACCTGTGGGTCGCGACCCCTTTGGCGGCCAAACGACCCTTTCACAGGGGTCACCTAGGACCATCCTGATATCAGATATTTACATTACGGTTCATAACAGTAGCCACGTTACAGTTATGAAGTAGCAACGAAAGTGATTTTATGGTTGGGTCACAACATGAGGAACCGTATTTAAAGTCCAGAAGGCTGAGAACCGCTGCCCCAGGTTGTCCTCTCCTTCTCAAACGCGGTTAGAATTTGTCTGGTGTCATGTGACCGCCCCTGAGACAGCGCCCTGCAGACGCCCGTCCATCGTCCCTGCGTCTCTGGGTAAGCGGTCGAGTCTCGGGTCCTTCCCGTGCCCAACGCGGCCCACGGACGACTCGGAGCAGACCCCCAGGTCGCCCGCGTCCGGGGAGAACGAGGCGAGTTTCCCTTTAACGCGGACGGTGCTGACTCAGGAGAACAGGGAGCCTTCAGGTGTCACATGCCGCGAGCGATTCATCTCCCTTTTGGTTCCAAAAGGCACTCGAACGTGTCGGAGAGGAGCTCGAGCAGGTCGGGACGCCGCGCATGAGGTCATGTTTGCACACACCCTCTCCCAACAGCAACGCTGGCGTCTTCCTGCCCAGAAAAGCCTCCCCACGGGCCCACATTCCAGCGTGGACGCGGCTCCCACCGGGCCCGTCTGGGGGGCGGGGGGCGGGCAGGTCTAACCGAGGGGCGGGCGCCCTCGTGGGAGCATTCAGTCGCGGGCAGCGGGGCGTTACTATGGCTGTGCTGTTGCTCAGGACTGTCCACAGCTGCTAGAACCAGGGAGGGTTTCCGTGGAAACGGCCGATTCCGATTTAAGCCCGGGACTGGCAATGACGCCAGCCGTCAGACCGTGGGCTTGGCCCGCTCGCTGACTTTCAGGAACGCCGTGTCACACTCCAGCGGCCTGACCGTGGCTGCAGGATCGCTGAGGCCGACTCGAGGGGACATGGTGGTTCCGGGCGGGGCTTGGCCTGTTCAGACAGAGCAAACCGACGTTGTTTATAGCAACCAGATCAACAGAGCCACGTGCTCCGGCACGCCTGCATCAGAGGCGTCCGGTTTTATGGGTTCTATGGAAAAGCGTGGGGTGCCTGCCCTCGGGCACCTGCGGCTGGGCTCTGATGTCTGTTGCATGGTTTGCTGTCTTTTCACTTCCTTCTTGAAAAAAATATTTTTATCGATTTTAGGGAGAGGGAGAGAGAAATGATGAGAGAGAATCATGGATCAGCTGCCTCCTGCACGCCCCCTCCTGGGGATCAAGCCCACAACCCGGGCCTGTGCCTTGACCGGGAATCGAACCCTGACCTCCTGGTTCCTAGGTCGACGCTCAGCCACCGGGCCACGCCGGCCGGGCGGTGTCTTTTCTCTCCCTGTGAGTCTTGGCGACTCAGAGGCGGCTGTGCTCGGCCTGAACCCCGTGCGTGTCTGTGGGAGCTGGGACGTCCCAGGGGACACACAGCGCGAGAGGAACATTGAGCTGGTTCGTGCCCCTGAGACGCCACTTCGCGGGCTGGCTGGGGGGTCCACGTCCGGTTTCATAGTCCACCCGGCCGAGCCCTGGGAGGTGCAGGTTCTGGGTGAAACCCAAGAGGAGCACACACATGTCTGTCTGCCTGGAATAACCCTTTACCAGCTGTTTTGGGTGGATTTCTTGCCATGAACATTTTGCTGTACACGGTTCTCGTGTTACTACGGCCTGAAGGCCATCTCGTACCCGTGACTGCTGTCCAGTTGTAGCGGGTCCTTCGCGTGACGAGAGGATGGTTCGTATCTGCGCTTTCTTCTGCCCAAGTGCGCAGCAGCCGGCGTGTTGCCGCCACGCAGGCACGGGCGGCTTCTCTTCTCTCTTCACATCCACGCGTCTAGTTGTAGTTACTCAGACAGATGGACGTGGGTTCCTAATGCAATTCCCGGCTCAGCGAATCCTGGGTTGGGCTAGAAACGGAGATAGCGTTTATTGATGGCCTCTGTTAGCGGCTCATGGAACCAGTGAGTCAAAAACAAGACCGTAAAACAGGCTCATCACTCCCAGGAAGAGAGAGACGCTCCGGATCCCACGGCGTCTGGGTCCTCGCTTCCGGCTCCCAGTGAACAGAGCCTGAACCCGGGAGGCTGGCGACGCCCGCCCGGCCCTCCGTCCTCCGAGCCGGGCCTCCTGCGGGAGCGGCGCCAGCGGCCAGGCTCTGCCATCCACGTGCCCTCTGCCCCCGGCGTCCGCGGGGAACACGGGACGCACTGCCCGGAGCCCGGACACAGCCGGGCGGTCACCGCTCCGTGGGGTCTCCCCTGACGTGGCACCGATGAGTTTAAAGGTTGTACACACGCTCTCTTCACGTCCGCAGAAGACCTGCCAGTTCCTGGGGTGCCGGCTCCCCGTGCCCCGGTGCCCCCGTCCCCAGGTGAGCTCCAGGGCCCACCGTGGGCAGCACCTCCACCTGCCGCTGAGGCCGCACGGCCGGGCGCGGCCCCGACTGTGCCTGACGAGTGTTCATGTGCAAATAACCGAACCGCCTTTGCTCTGGGTGGAACGTCTCCCCAGGCTCCTGCCGAGCCGTGCGTCGAGGCCCAGCTTTTTAAAAAATTATCATTATTTTTCAGTCCTCACCTGATGATATTGTTTTCCATTGACTTTTAGAGAGAGGGGAAGAGAGAGGGAAAGACGGAGAGAAACATCGATGTGAGAGACACATCCGTGGGTTGCCTCCTTCACGTGCCCTGACCAGGGCCCGGGCCGGGGAGGAGCCTAGAGGTTCGTGCCCTTGACCAGAACCGAACCCGGGACCCTCTGGCCCACAGGCCGACGCTCTATCCACTGAGCCACACCGGCCAGGGAGAGGAGCTTTGCATCCCTCTCCTGGGGGGACGTCCAGGCAGGTGTCTGACTGACGGCCTGGGCCACTGTCCGTTGTCCCTGCTCCAGGGGACGGGAGGTGCTGCGGGGAGAGAGACGGGAGGGGGAGGGGAGGGAGGGGTGGTTTAGGGCCAGGAACTGGAGGGCGGCTGCAGGGCAGGTGCTTGGCCTGTGGGAGGGGCGGACAGACTCCTCGTGGCGTGTGTGTGACTGTGGGACAGTCTGTAGTTTTTAAAGACTGTTTTGGTCTTTCCAGCACAGTCGGCAATCATGACGTTAGTTCCCGGTGCACAGCACGGTGGTCAGACGATCCTCGGCCTCAGGAAGTGGCCCCGGGCACACGCACGGTTGTGAGGACACGATGGGCCGTGTCCCCTGGGCTCCGGCGTACGGTCCCGTCACCGGCTGTCAACACCGGCCGCGCGTCGCACCCCTCCAGCTCGCCACGCGTCTGGGAGTCGTTTCCGTTCTGTGTGTCCATTTACCTCATTTATTTTCTTCTTTAGATTCCACGTGGGAGTGCGAGCAGATCCCGCTTTCTCCGCCCGTTTCACCGAGCACAACGCCCTCTCCGGCCATCCTGCCGTCGGAAAGCGACACCCACTGTGCGCACCACAGAGCCTGTGCCGGGCGGGGCCCTCACACGCGCCCCCGCCTGCGAGGAGCCGGCTCTGTCGGTGGGCCCACCGTGGTCGCTCCCATATCTTGGCCTCGTAAGTGGCGCTGGGAGAGCCCAGCCTGGGAGCTCTGAGGGCGGAGCCCACGCGGACACCGGAGCGTGTCAGTGTTCGTCGGGAACGGCGGCCTCGGACTCATCGTCGCGGTGGAAGTGGGAGGAGCGTGGCTGTGACTGTCCGAGGGGTCACCCCCGGCAGTGGCTCCGGTGGCCCGAGGTTCCTCACAGCTTCCTGCCGGCATTGGAGTCACCACCCTCCCCTCCCCACAGGCGGCGTCCCCTGAAGGACTCCAGGGTGGCAGTGATGAATCCAGAAAGTTCCCAGAGCGTTTGGGGTTAAAGGTCAACAACGGGAAGTCATGATGACTCACCAGGTATCTGTGAGCATTGCTGGGGGGAGGGGCGCCCAGGGGAGGAGAACATCAACACTCGGGCAGGTGAGGGCTTCGAGTTCTATTTGAGACGACATGTCGATAGTCCAGAGGTACATGCCTGGTTTATCTGCACCCTCTGTGTGTGCACAGGTAGGCTGGGTGTGTGCACAGGTAGGCTGGGTGTGTGCACAGGTAGGTTGGGTGTGTGCACAGGTAGGCTGGGTGTGTGCACAGCTAGGCTGGGTGTGTGCACAGGTAGGCTGGGTGTGTGCACAGCTAGGCTGGGTGTGTGCACAGGTAGGCTGGGTGTGTGCACAGGTAGGTTGGGTGTGTGCACAGCTAGGCTGGGTGTGTGCACAGCTAGGCTGGGTGTGTGCACAGGTAGGTTGGGTGTGTGCACAGGTAGGCTGGGTGTGTGCACAGCTAGGCTGGGTGTGTGCACAGGTAGGTTGGGTGTGTGCACAGCTAGGCTGGGTGTGTGCACAGGTAGGCTGGGTGTGTGCACAGGTAGGTTGGGTGTGTGCACAGGTAGGTTAGGTTGTGCACAGGTAGTTGGGTGTGTGCACAGGTAGGTTGGGTGTGTGCACAGGTAGGCTGGGTGTGTGCACAGGTAGGCTGGGTGTGTGCACAGGTAGTTGGGTGTGTGCACAGGTAGGCTGGGTGTGTGCACAGGTAGGTTAGGTTGTGCACAGGTAGGCTGGGTGTGTGCACAGGTAGGCTGGGTGTGTGCACAGGTAGGTTAGGTTGTGCACAGGTAGGTTGGGTGTGTGCACAGGTAGGTTAGGTGGTGCACAGGTAGGTTGGGTGTGTGCACAGGTAGGTTGGGTGTGTGCACAGGTAGGTTAGGTTTTGCACAGGTAGGCTGGGTGTGTGCACAGGTAGGTTGGGTTGTGCACAGGTAGGTTGGGTGTGTGCACAGGTAGGTTAGGTTGTGCACAGGTAGGTTGGGTGTGTGCACAGGTATGTTGGGTGTGTGCACAGGTAGTTGGGTGTGTGCACAGGTAGGCTGGGTGTGTGCACAGGTAGGTTAGGTTGCGCACAGGTAGGCTGGGTGTGTGCACAGGTAGGCTGGGTGTGTGCACAGGTAGGTTAGGTTGTGCACAGGTAGGTTGGGTGTGTGCACAGGTAGGTTAGGTTGTGCACAGGTAGGTTGGGTGTGTGCACAGGTAGGTTAGGTGTGTGCACAGGTAGGTTGGGTGTGTGCACAGGTAGGTTAGGTGTGTGCACAGGTAGGTTAGGTGTGTGCACAGGTAGGCTGGGTGTGTGCACAGGTAGGTTAGGTTTTGCACAGGTAGGCTGGGTGTGTGCACAGGTAGGTTGGGTGTGTGCACAGGTAGGTTGGGTGTGTGCACAGGTAGGTTAGGTTGTGCACAGGTAGGTTGGGTGTGTGCACAGGTAGGTTAGGTGTGTGCACAGGTAGTTGGGTGTGTGCACAGGTATGTTAGGTGTGTGCACAGGTAGTTGGGTGTGTGCACAGGTATGTTAGGTGCGCATCCTTCCCTCTGAGACGGGAGAGGACTGTGTGAGGAGCCTCCGTGGCCGACGCAGAGAGTGGGGCTGCGAGCGCTCAGAACCTGATGCAGCTGTTGGCGGGCGGAGGGGTTGGCACAGGTCCCTGGCGAGTCTCTCAGCCAAACCCGTGCCTGTCAGGAGGTGAGGCAGTGGGAGCACAGAGCAGGGCTCCAGGCAGGTGCACACCTCTTCCCGCTTCCAGAGCATTTGCTTATCAGTGTAATGATTTACACGCGGCCGTAATTGGCTGAATCAAGACGGGACCCGTCCTGGACGTGCACCTAAGCACGTGACCCAGGAGCTGGCTGCCCTGCCCGCCGCCGGGCCTGGCACCTGCTGTGGGATCATCAGACCGGGACCTGCCCGGCTGCACTGAGCTCAGGGGGCCCGGCTCCCGGGACAGGAGGGAGCAGACTGGGCCCTGGGTCGCCTCTGGGGCGACCGGCTCTCACGCTCCTCCGGCTCCCTTCCCCTCGAGGGCACCTGGGTGCAGATGCGGGCGGGGGGGGGGACCCCGCTGGCGACAGGCACCCCTGGCAGCGGAGCCAGAGCCGTGGTCGCCGGGCGGGTTGGGGGTGGGGAGCTGGCGGCCGCATCTGCACGGAGCGGGGAGGGAGTGCTGGAGGCCAACTCTCCGGCCTCCTGCTGACTCACTGGCCTGCGGTCAGATGTTCCCCGTGAGGAGGACCCGCTCTGTCTCCACGTCCTGCCGCACAGGCCACGGCTCACCCGTCAGAGAGAGGAACTCCGTGTGGGCTGCCTCGTGCGGGCGCTCAGCTGCTCAGACACCTGCACACGTTCCCCCGATCCTGTGACCAGTCAGTGCCAACGCCCTTCCTCAGGCCGACCGTCCCCTCCACCAGGAGAAGGCGTGGCGGCCCCACGGCCATGTCTGTGGCCGCGTGGGGTCTGAGGCCACGCACAGCAATGACGTGGGCTCGTGCTCCTGAGGGATGGAGGCTGTAGGGAGGAGGACAGCGAGCGTGGCCCGGCTGCGGGCCCTGGAGTGACCGGGCTGGGTCCCCGCAGAGCCTCGCTCCCTCTGGCTCCCTCTGGCCTGGCCGGGCGGCCCGGCTGTGACATTTGCCTGGAAGCTGCTGGGTCCATCTCGGAAGGAAAAACAACTGCACGTGGGTGTCCTAGGACAGCAGCCTGGCCAGCACCGTCCCACGACCTGGCCCGCGGGGACACTGGACGCGCCCTCGAGAGAGCAGGGGCCGGTGTGGACGAGGCATCGTGCCTTCGCAGCTCCCCAGGAGGCGCGGTCAGAACCCCTTACCCACCCCACTCCGTTCCTCCCGGACCGAGGGAAGCGCAGCTCCCACTCCCTCCCCCCTGCTCTGACCACGCTGGTGGAGCGAGGGATTCACAGAGGATGGTCCGAGGTCAAGCACGCTCTTATCGCACTCTAGTAAGTTATGCTCCGGGACGGCTGCGTTCACTCAACTTCCTGCTGCTCGCCAGCGAGGTCGCAGGGCCAGCGTTCCTCCCGCTTCCAGGAAGCGAGCCATCCCCGCCCAGCTCGGAGGCAGGGCTGTGGCCAGCGCCTTCTGCGGGGCTGGGGGCGGGGCAGACGCCCTTGGTTTAGCCCTGATCCCACAGCAGCGCCTCCCCTGAGACTCAGCCCAGGACACTAGGCTGGTCCCACCTCTTGTTTGTGGTGGGAGAGGCTGGGGAGCACGCGGTCCCGATCTCAGCGACTGGAGACACACGTGGACGTGGGACCGACAGGCATTCAGACACCAGGAGGGAAGCAACAGGCCCGCATGCAGGCGGCCTCTCCGTGAGGGAGCTTCACAGGCCACGAGTGGGAAGTGTTAGTGATGATGGGCGAGCCGGCTAACGAGCTGTCAGCGAATTAGCGTAGAGACCCATCCTCTCTCCTCTCACAACAAGTGAATAAAAAAGTACGAAATAACAGACACGACATTCCAGAAGGAGAGGGGTGCACGTGTTCCTTCTCCGAGTGGAGAACATTGCAAAATAGCATCTATATACACTGAGTGGCCAGATTATTATGACCACCTGACGCTTGTAGGCAAATTAGCCGTACGCTGCATCATATGGGACAAGGAAGCCGAAGGCCTGTTCGAACACCTTTGCTGTCTGCAGTTACCAATATAAGACGTCTCCAATTCGCACAGGAACACAAGGATTGGACAGTCGAGCATTGGAAAAAAGTCATGTGGTCCGATGAATCGCATTTCCAGTTGCTTCATGCAGATAGCAGAGGGAGAATTTGGCGGAAACAGCATGAAAGCAGGGTGAGCGTGAGAGCCGGTCCCCCTAGAGGCGACCCAGGGCCCAGCCTGCTCCCTCCTGTCCCGGGAGCCGGGCCCCTGAGCTCAGTGCAGCCGGGCAGGTCCCGGTCTGATGATCCCACAGCAGGTGCCAGGCCCGGCGGCGGGCGGGGCAGCCAGCTCCTGGGTCGCGTGCTTAGGTGCACGTCCAGGACGGGTCCCGTCATGACTCAGCCAATTACGGCCGCGTGTAAATCATTACACTGATAAGCAAATGCTCTGGAAGCGGGAATTTTTTAATGACGCAGCTTTTTAAATCACCCAAGACATGGCAACCTGTTCTCTTGCCCGTGGGCACCAGGAGAGGGTCCCAGCCCTGCCGGCGGGGAGGCCGTGGCCGTGACCCTGGGGTGAGGTCAGCCCAGCGAAGGGTCCTCCTGGTGCACCGGCTCCAGAAGGCACTCAGGAGCCACATGGTTTTAAACAATATGTTTTTATTGATGTCAGAGAGGAAGAGAGACGGAGCGAGAGAAACATCCATGATGAGAGAGGATCACAGATCGCTGCCTCCTGCACGCCTCCCACTGGGGACAAGCCCACAACCCGGGCCTGTGCCCTGACCTTCTGGTTCCTAGGTCGACGCTCAACCCCTGAGCCACGCTGTCCAGGCAGTAACCTTGTTTTTGAATCTAAAGAACCGAAGCTGATGTGATAGAGCAGCCTGACTTTGGGGGCCCGGCTGGGAGCCTGGGGTGGGGGAGCTGGAGCGGTTCTGGGGGGTTTGTCGCTCCCTCAGCACTGACCTCCCTGCTCTGCAGGAGCCGGACGCCTCCACCGGTTCTTTCCACTGAACGGGCCGCCCCGAGCCCACCGGAAAGGAAGTAGACGTGTGGCTGCTCCTCTCCACGGGGCCTGGGAGCCCGGGACTCGCCGCCAACGGGCTTCCTGGCGAGTCTTCAGGGGCCTGCGTCTGCGGCCGAGGGAGGCGGCTGTTCCGCTTTCTCTGCCGTCGCCACGACGACAGACACCTTTTCTGAGCAAACGTCAGACCGCGCTGCCCTCCTGGTGACAGCCGTGGAGGGAGTGGACGCGGCGACTCAGAGGCAGGGACTCGAAGGAGAGGCCTGGGCCCGAGAGCCGCCGGCCACCTGCCCCCCACCTCCCGCCTCCCGCTGGGCGGTCTGGCCTGGTCCCTCGTGACGCACAGGGGCCCGTCCGCTTGTGCGTGTGAGGTTTGTCTCCCCGCCACCCCTCGCCCAAGTCAGCCCTCGTGTGTTCCTCCCGCAGCTTAAAAGCATCGGTTCTGGTAACAGCATTTTCGGAGAAAAACTCCTCTGTATTGAAAACCGCTGGCCCCGATGCGTGGGGGCGTGACAGGCGGAGAAGGGCGACCCACGGTCGTTCTGGCCTCTCACCTGCCGCCACCTGCTGGGGCCACGTGGTCCCCGCTGACCGGTGCCATCCGAGTGCTGGGCCCCCAGCCTCTCATCAGGGTCCGGAACCCGGCTGCTGCATCCTGCCGGGGGGGCACAAACACGTCACATCTGAGGCGCGGGACCGCACACACCTGCCCTTCCTCCGGAAAAGCACACCCGTCCCAGGCTGTCCCCACGCCACCCCCAGGACAGGCCGCCACACGGAGCTGCGGGGGCTCCCCAGACGTGGGCGACACCCGGCCCCGCTCCCGGCCCGTGGGAGCCGCTCTGTTCGGGACGTGTTTCCTTGGCCCCTACATCCCGGAGCCTCTCGGGACCCCGAGTCGCAGCTCGCCCATCACACGTGGCCTCTTCCCAGGTGGCTTATTCCGGTTGGTTCAGAGGGTGTGTGTGGGGTCAATTCAGAAACATGCCGTTAGTCACGCGCGTGACAGACCCGGCCACGAAACCTCACGTGTGGACTGACATGCTCAGGCTGCCATTAGCTCCACCATCGCCCGGCCACAGGCTCCGGAACCGGCGTCTGCTGCCACAGACGGCCCCTGGGCCCCACTGCCCCCCAAGGCCCGGGGGAGGCCGCTCCTCCGTGCGGCCCTGGGTCTGGGCCCGACACCCAGCGCTTTGCCGATTCCGGCCGCGCAGGTGGGCGGGTGGGCCGTCGGCGAGGGCGTCTCTGTGGTCATAACTGAAATTCCTGAACAGAATGGGGCAATGTTTCCTTTCTGCCTCTTCCTCCTCCTCCTCCTCCTCCTCCTCCTCCTCTTTTTAAACCTTCGGCAGGGCCGGCTGGAGGCAGGGCTGCGGCTGTGAGCTCTGCGTGCCCAGCTGGGGCCGATCAGAGGGTCTGGGGTTTGGTTCTGTTTCCAGCTTGTTGCAGGGAAAATGACAACAGGCTTCGTGCCCTGTTTCTTTTTGAAATTCAAAAATAGTTTCCTTTTTCCTTTCGTGGAAGCCAGCGTGGTCCCACATGTGGGGAATGTGCTGTTTGTGATCTCCAGCCGCAGCGGGAGCGGAAACCCTGACTCAGGGGAGGCGGGGAGCGTGTCCCGGCCGCGGGCCGGTCGGTGCGCGAGGTCAGCTCGGCCAGGCTGCCCTCCGGCAAGCAGGGCCCGGCCAGGGGGCGCCGTCTTTAAACAAGGGCTTGTCCAGGAGCCCGGGGTGGGGAACTGCCGGCCTGCGGGCCGTGTGAGGCCCATTTGGTCTGGCCCTGCCAAGGCCCCAGGGCGAGTTAAGTAGCCTGACCACGTACACAGGCCCGTTTTCGGTGGATAATTCCGTGTGGCCCGTGAGCGATGTTATAAATACCCACACGGCCCAGGGTCGACTGAGCACTGGGGGGTGGGGAGTGAAGGAAGTGGGAGCCGCCTCGGCTCCCACAGCGAGGCCCCCCCCCTGCCCTGCACACTGGCCCTGGAGGGGAGTGGCCTCCCTCGCAGCTCAGGGGCCTCAGGGGCCTCGCTGGGACTCAAGGCAGGGGGGCGGGGCAGTGCTGTGCCCGCTCTCTCTGGAAAGTGGGGAGGCCCAGGGGACAGCCTGCACTCACCCCTCACCTGCCGATTGAAGACGGTTCCACGACCGAGACTCACTCATGGTCTGGGCCAGGGGTGGGCAAACTTTTTGACTCGAGGGCCACAATGGGTTCTTAAACTGGACCGGAGGGCCGGAACAAAAGCATGGATGGAGTGTTTGTGTGAACTAATATAAATTCAAAGTAAACATCATTACATAAAAGGGCACGGTCTTTTTTTTTTTTTTATTAGAGCCGCATCTTCTCTGGGTTTGACGTTCCCGGGCGGCGTGGAGCCACCACCGAATACGCGAGTGAATAAATGAATGAATGAGAACCAGACTCGAGTGTCACCCCAGCCCCTGCTCATCACCCCGACGGGGTCTCTCGTCTGTTGCAGAGCAGCTTCCCCTCGATGGGCTGCCGCTGCCCCGGCGGATGGAGGCTCTTCACCCAGCAGCACGTGCGCAGGCCAGGCCTGTCGCCCGCGGACGACGGACAAGCCACACGTCCGGCTTCAAGGCGTGAGCACAGACGGTTCTCTCCGCGGTGACGGGTTCTCCCCGCTGTGACGGGTTCTCTCCGTGGTGACGCAGGCCGTTTTGAAAAACCACTACAAACAGCCAATTGTTTTAAAGGCCTGTGTTGCTGTCCTCACTGTGGTGAGATTTATAATATTTTCTGTTTCTCGGGGAGAATCTGACGGACACACTAATGCACATGTTCGCACAGGAGGACGGGGAGGGGAGGGGGCTTATGGGAACTCAAGGTTCCTGCAAACTGAAAGCTACTCTAAAACACAAAGCCTGTCGGCATTTTTAATGCAATTAAATATTATTTCTAAAGTAAAGAAGAGGCAACAAATGCAGGACAGACTATGACAGCATCAATGTCCACTGCTTATAACGTGTTTCTTAATAAAGAAGAAAGCACCACATTTACACAGACGCGCACACACATGTGCGCAAACACGCATGCACGCACACATATGTGCACACACACGCACATGCACACACACACGTGCGCGGGCCAGATGTGCGCCTGAGACCTGGGAGCAACATGCTGGGCGGAGCTAGTGAGGTTGGTCTCTTGCGAACACCTAGGAAAGTGCTTCTGAATTAGACTGAGATGAACTTATCGCTGAGACTGAAGATGAAGAGGAGGAACAGGGCGCTCAGGTCTGGGAGGTGGAGGCAGAGGGCCGAGAGCATCCAGCCCGGGTCTGACCTCGCGGACGGAGCCTGAGCCGCCAGCGTCCTTCCCGCCATGGTGAGCGGGACAGAACTCCAACCAAGCGACCGAAGCCGCCGCAGCACGTCCTGGGCCTGGGGCAGTGAGACATGAGGACGAATCCACGAGATGCTGAGATGTAAGAGTTTCGGGCCCACGTCACCAACGGGCAGCAGTGCTGACCCACGGACGCTCCCGAGAGAGAAGCCCTGAGCAGAGGAACTGACTGACCCCTCGGGGGGTCGGCCTCTCGGCCCAAAGAAGGCAGTGCCGTCTGCACAGGGGTCCCCGGGCGAACGCCTGTCCAACCGCAGGTTCGTGACGCACACAGGACAGGGCGAGACGAGCAGCGGGTGACGGGGAGGTGGGCCCAGCAAGCACGGGCGAGGACTTCGAGGAAAGAACGTCGTAGAAGACGTTAGTCAGTAAAAAAGTGTGTGAACGCTAGGAGGTAAGATGATCCATCCCTAACGAATAAAGTAGGGGAGGGGGTGGCGACCGTCTGCCCTGACAATCAAACTCCAGTACTTACCAAACAGCCTCCCACACTTACTGCTGCTCTTATTGCTAAACCAGAGGCCGTGCGTGACATTCAGGCACTGGGCGGGGGGGGGGTCCCTCAGCCTGGCCAGCGCCCTCTTGCAGGCTGGGACCCCTCGGGGGATGTCTGGCCGCTGTGGAGGCGGGAGAGGCTCCTGCCACCGTGGCTGCGCTCGCCAGCCGTGAGCCCAGCTTCTGGCTGAGCGGCGCGTCCCACTGGGGGCAGCTCCTGCGTTGAGCACCTGCCCCCCGGTGGTCAGTGCGCGGCACAGCGGCTGGTGGTTCCGCCGTTCGGCCCATTTGCATATTAGGGTTTCATTATGCAGGATTGCAGTCGGTATTTCCAGCCGTGTCTCATGTAGAACGTGCCCCTTCTCTGCGTGAGTTTAAGAAGAACTTGCTTTGGGCTCATCAGGCACTTGGGTGAGTTCCCGGGACGTGGAGACCTGATCGTAACCGGTGGGAAGTCAGCGGTGGGAACGCGGGGAGTCGAAGAAAAACAAATGGAGCCCCTTTCTAGCGAAAGGGCAGTGTTTACGTCTCCCCGAGGGGAAACTCAGCTCTCACTCGCGTCCTGTCTGTCCGTCTGTCCGCCCCGGCCGAGGCAGTGCCCCAGCCACAGGGTAGACCCAGAGGCCGGTCCTGGCTGGTGTGGCTCAGTGGTAGAGCGTTGGCCTGTGGACTGAAGGGTCCTGGGTTTGATTCCCGGTCAGGGCACATGCCCGGGTTGCGGGCTTGATCCCCAGTAGGATGCGTGCAGGAGGCTGCGACCAATGATTCTCTCTCATCATTGATGTTTCTCTCCTTCCCTCTCCCTTCCTCTCTGAAATCAACAGAAATATATTTTTTAAAAAAAGAGAAGGAAAGCCCACCCGCCGGCATGAGGTGGGGACCAGTGACCACAGACACCGCGCCCGGCGGGACCCTTAGTCTGCTGACTGCGCTCAGTGGAGACGTGGGCGAGCAGCGAGTGAGGGAGCCGAGAGCCACAGAGAAGGCCCTCCCCCCATGGCGGGTTGGTTCCCGCACGCAGCCGCCTGGGGCTGGGGAGCAGCCTGCAGCCAGGTGTGCGCCCTTGACCGGAGTCAGGCCCCAGGCCGGGCTTGGCCGATTAGCTTTTAACCCCACATCTCCCGCCCGTTGTGCTCAGCCGTGGGTGGTCAGTGACCTGCCCCAGCCGGCGCGTCTGCTCACGGGCCTTCCTCCTCGAAGGACTCCTCCCGGCTCCGCGCGTCTCTGGGGCCGTCGCAGCCTCTCGGTGGCCCTCTGGCCGCCCCGCTGTCTGCCTCCTGACGCTCAGGGTTTTGGGGGCTGGACCCTGAGCCAGTGTCTCTGAGCCTCCAGCTCCAGTGAAGCTCCGACTGTGACACCCGCACCGATCGCCTGGTCTTCGCTGGACTCAGTGTGGACGGGGGAGTGAGTACGCCCACGGCTCTCCCGCGGCCTCCGTCTCAGGATGGAGCCCTCCAGGGCCCCCACCCAGGAGCCCGGCGCTGCCCACCACCCCTGCCGCTCGCACCCAGGCCCGCCCGCTGGCCTTCGAGGGCCCCCAGGACCTCGCGGGGTCCTCACTTCCTGCGGCCCCATGAGCTCCGCCATGCGCAGGTCTGAGGGGCGGCAGGCAGTTTGGCTTCAGGGAACATTAACCTGGGACTTCATCTCTGGAGGCACGCACGGCCCCTCCATGCGGCTGCGGTCCTGCTCACAGCCCAGCTGCCCCCCTGTGCACACACGCACGGCCCCTCCACACAGCTGCGGTCCTGCTCACAGCCCAGCTGCACCCGTGTGCACACACGCACAGCCCCTCCATGCTGCACCCGCGTGCACACACGCACGGCTCCTCCATGCTGCACCCGCGTGCACACACGCACGGCCCCTCCACGCGGCTGCGGTCCTGCTCACAGCCCAGCTGCACCCCCCGTGCACACACGCACAGCCCCTCCATGCTGGACCCCCCGTGCACACACGCACAGCCCCTCCATGCTGGACCCCCCGTGCACACACGCACAGCCCCTCCATGCTGCACCCCCCGTGCACACACGCACAGCCCCTCCATGCTGGACCCCCCGTGCACACACGCACGGCTCCTCCATGCTGCACCCGCATGCACACACGCACGGCTCCTCCATGCTGCACCCGCGTGCACACACGCACGGCTCCTCCATGCTGCACCCCCCGTGCACACACGCACGGCTCCTCCATGCTGCACCCGCGTGCACACACGCACGGCTCCTCCATGCTGCACCCGCGTGCACACACGCACGGCTCCTCCATGCTGCACCCCGCGTGCACACACGCACGGCTCCTCCATGCTGCACCCCGCGTGCAGACACGCACGGCCCCTCCACGCGGCTGTGGTCCTGCTCACAGCCCAGCTGCCCCCACACCACACGCGGCTGCACTTCAAGAGGTGGTTGGTGTGCGGGTCGCGATGATGTCCAACCCCCGTCAGGAATATTGTTTTATTTTTGGACTTTGGTAAAGAGAAAACTGCCTTTGAATGGTTGCTGTTGGCCTTTGGCTAGTTTTGCAAACCGGTAAATACACAAATAAACGAGCCATGACGCTCACGGTCAGAACACGGTTACAGGAAGAGCACCACCTCCTCACTGAGTCTGTTTACGGTAAAATGCCCTTTATGGTTCAGGAAAAACGAGAGATCTGAATCCTGACTTTACCCCTGGCTTTTGATTATTCACAGGTTTTCCCCCTAAACTTCCAACAACAACATGCACGTGGGAGCACATCAGAGGCCGAGGGCCACGGCCGTGGAGGGAGCCCTGGGACCCGACCTGGCGGCTGGCCCTGCTCGCGGCTCCGGGAGGCTCGCGACGGACATGGACGGTGAGTCATCGTCACGCACGAGTAAACGGTGGTCTGAGCCGGGCCCTGTGGCTGAGCGGTGGAGTGTCACCCCAGGAACCAGGAGGTCAGGGTTCGATTCCCAGTCAGGGCACGTGCCCGGGTTGTGGGCTCGATCCCAGTAGGGGGCGTGCAGGAGGCAGCCGGTCAATAACGTTGCTCTCTCATCGATGTTCCCATCTCTCTCCCTCTCTCTGTAAAAATCAATAAAAACATATTTTAAAATAATTGTCTCAGAAGACGAGTGTTGGGGCAAGTCCCCCCATGGAACCTCCATGGCGTCCAGGTGTGCGCCCACCCGCCCCCAAGGGAAACGGTCAGCGCCGCCCAGCCCGGGGCAGGTGACTCACATCTGTCCCCCCCCCGCCCAGGCTCGGGGTGGGCTTGCAACCCAAACGAGGCCAGAGGCGCGTGGAGACGTCCTGGGCTCCAGATGCTCTACCTGTGGTTTCCCCCCGTCCTCCCACACCCTCCTCCCCACCCTCCTCCTCAGAGTTTGGGGGGCATCTCACTGACCTGGATGATGCCATTTCCCAGCACAGTGACCTCGAGCGTCTCATGGGCCTGATGTTTGCACGTCTTCCCTGGTGAGAGGCCGGTTTAGAATCAGCGGTTCTCAGCCTGTGGGTCGCAAACAATGAAGATACATCCTGCAGATCAGATACTTACATGACGATTCATAACAGTAGCCACATGACAGTGATGACGTAGCAGCGGAAATAGTGTTATGGTTGGGTCACAGCATGAGGAGCTGTATTAAAAGGCCAGAAGGTTGGGAACCGCTGCTCTAAACTTTAGGTCGTTGCCCAGTTGTCAAATGCTCTTTTCTTTTTTCCCCCTGGTGAGTTTTCCGCGTTCCGGTCGATTTTGGATGCCGTTCTCTCGCTGGGTGAATGCCTTGCAAATGCCTAGTTCCCGTTCCGAGACTTGTTTTCATTCAATGAACAGTTTCAGTAAAAATAGAAATAAATAAAGCACAGCTCTTGTACGCCTAACTCCACAGACTGTCCGCTTGGCGTCTTCTCTGACACATACTGCGCACGCAAGGTCACCTCGGCGTTTCTCCTCCACGTTCCTCAGGAAGCGCACCCGTTCCTGCGTCGCCCTGAAGCCTCGGACTCGCTGCGAGCTGGTCTCTGCAGAAGGTGAAGGCCTGGGTGGAGATCGGCGTTTTGCTTCCGGACTTCCTGTTGTTTCAGAAACACTTGCTGCAAAGACTTTCCTTTCTCCGTGGAGTTGCCTTCCCGCGTTTGTCAGAGGTTAGTGAACGGTGCCTGTGGGCCGGCTCCCGGCCTCTGTTCTGTTCTGTTGATCTGTGTGTTGATTCTTTTACCAATAATTTACCCCATTAATATAGCATCGGAGTACGTCTTAGAGTGAAGTCATGTGAGTCCCGTAATTTCGCTCGTCTCTTAGGTATCGTACTGGGTCCTGTGCCTTTTCATATACAGTTTAAATCAATGTGTTTGTACCTGCAACATATCGATGGGGATAACATTGAATCTATCGCTCAGTTGGGGAGAATTGACATCTTGACAGTATTGATCGCTCCAGCCGCGAACATGGACTCCAGCCTCCATGTATGTAGGCTGCTCTGATCTTTTAAGTCACGTGTTGTAGCTCGCTGCTGCGTCTAGTTCTTGTAGGCGCTTGTTGGATTGACACGGGGTGTTTCATTGTTCGGGGCTATTGTAAACGGGGCTCTGCGTTGGATTCCAAATCCTCATTGTTCCATTCTGGCACAGGGACCACACAGGCTATAGCTGCCAACTCCCAGCAGGGTCTTACCAGCTCTCTGTGTGTCCATACGGACAGTCACACCACCGGTGAGAAACGGCAGCGTTTTCTTCTTCCCACCGGTCCTTGTCTCATTGCCTATCTAGTCCCTCCAGTGCAACAGGGGGAGAGGATTGAGATGGACACTCTTGTCTTGCTCTCCACCTTCAGGGGCACGTGTCCAGTTTCTCACAAAAAAGGTAACATTTTTGTAGATTTTTAAAAAAAAAATCAAGTTGAGGAAGTCCTCTGTTGTGTCTAGTTTGCTGAGAGTTGCTACAGAAGGATCGTGAATGGTGCTGGTTTTTTCAAATGGTGCTTATGCATCAATATCACCACATGCTTTCTTTTTCCTTTTGATCGTGTTGATATAGCCGACATGGCAACCTAACAAAAACCACGCACAGGGAGTTGCTTGTCCCACCGTTTGGGTTTTCAACGTGGAGAATAAACAATGAGTGGGTGTGAAAAATGCAGCTGAAAACCCCAGTAAAATCACCAGAAGCAGCCCCGGCTGGGCCGTGCGTACAACACCGGTTGTTAAGAACGTGTTCGGGCCCTAGCGGCAAAGGGGCCCGGGTTCGATTCCCAGTCAAGGGCATGTGCCCAGGTTGCGGGCTCCATCCCCAATGGGGGGCGTGCAGGCGGCAGCTGATCAGTGATTCTCTCTCGTCATGGATGTTGCTCTCTCCCTCTCCCTTCCTCTTGAAATCAACAAGAATATATTTAAAAAAATAGAACGTGTTGGGGTGAGAGCTGACAGACACCCCTCAGGGAGTGGGGCCATCGCACTCGGGCTGGCAGCCCCCACAAGGGGCACCCTCTTCTAGCAGCACCGCGGTCCGGATGGAACATCCCACCGTCCCAGAACTTTCCTCCCGCCCCTCTCAGCCGAGGCCCGGCTGCCCCAGGAGGAGGCCCTCTGCCGGCGACCCCAGGGCTGCCTCTTCTCTGACGTCACTGGGGGGAGGATGCGGTTAAAACAGTCTTAGTGGCTCCTCAGGGTTTGCCATGTCCGTGTTAACCCACCTCAACCTCCCCCCACTTCCATGCCTCTGACCTAACGCCACGGAGGCCGCACGCGGCAGGCCCGCCCCTCGCGTTTGGCGGCGTGATCGCTCTTCACCGCCTGTCCTGTGTGCTGTCCACCCAACCGGGCAGGGGTGCTACTCGATGCGGTTGTGGACAAGCACAGCGTGCGTCTGTGGAGCCACCTTCTCCGCTTCCATTTCCGGTTTGCTCCCCGCCTCTCGGTGACTCGCGGCTCCCACCCTTTCTCTCTGAGAGGACGCGGGGACCCTACTGATGGGGAATCAAGAAGCCGACTTCTTTAGCATCAGCTTCATAGTCACGAGGCTCGGCCTTGGGTGCACACAGCAGCCATAGCCCAGGGCCTGGGTGTGTGACTGGACCTGCCCTGACCTCAGGGGACCCGCCAGCGCTCAGACCCTGTGACCCCCCCACCCCAGGCCTGCCAGGGCGGACGTGCCTGAGCCACTGAGCTCCCCCAGAGAAGTCAGCCCCCAGGACGAGATAAAGGATCACCGGTCAGGTCAGCAGATGAGGGGATGCCGGGAAGTCCTAGCCACTGCAGCTCTTATCTGATCAGCCTCCTCCCTGAATTCCAGTCCACCTCCCCACCCCCCCCCCCCCCCGAGTCCTAAACCCTTTACCCACATTTTCTTCTTGTGAAAAGGCTGCGCTTGAGAGGAGACGGGACATGGTCTTCTCTGGGCACATAACCCACTGTCTCCCCAGGCCGCCCGCCACCTGAACGAAGCGCCAACAGCGATCGATCCTCCTCTCCACTCACCGGTCCTGGTTAATGGGGGGGGGGGGGGGGGGGGGGGGGAAGTGGGCAGCGCGGACACCGGCTTTTCCGGGTTCAGTCTTTAAGCAATAAACGCAGGAGTAAGTGCATTTCCTCCTCCCCGGGATCTCCCCAACACTCCCTCCCCCCATAGCTTCCCCTATTGTGAGAGCCCAGTACATACAACACAGCACATACATGTTAACTGTGTCGTCAGGAGGCTATTCCTAAGTTATGTTTTGGGGGGGTCAACACTTACATGTGAGTTTTTTGACTGCATGGGGGTCGGCACCCCCATCCCTGCGGTGTTCGGGGTCAACTGCAGTCACCAGAGGGTCTTTCCCCCATTGCTTTTCAGAGGGAGGGAGGGAGGGAGGGAAACATCGAGGTGAGAGAGACACAGTGACTGGCTGCCTCCTGAACGCTCCGGACCAGGGCCTGGGAGAAAACTGAACCCCAGGTGCGTGCCCTGGACGGGGAATCGAACCCCAGACCCTCCGGTGTGCGGGCCGACACTAACTGTAACCGGACAACCGGGGTCCAGCCGCCTGGCACCACCTGAGCCAGGTCAGCGGAGATAGTGTTGAGTCATGTGAGTGTCTGTCCCAGTCCTGCCGGCAGCAGGGAGAGCAGCGGGTCACCCACAGCATCTGCTCTGCCCCCCATCAGCCAGCGGCTTGTACTGGGCAGAAGGATGAAGATTACATGGGGAAGTAGGGGTCACAGGGTGGGAGGTGGGCAGGTGTAATGGGTACAGGTTACAGGCCATGCGGGCTGGGGGGGGGGGGTCGCAGAGGCGGGGGCTCCTCGGGGACCAGATCACAGGCCACGCGGGCTGGGGGGGGGTCGCAGAGGCGGGGGCGCCTCGGGGATCAGATCACAGGCCATGGGGTGTGGGGGCGAAGAGCAGGTGCCTTGGGACTGGGTGCTGCGAGGCCGTAAACCTGTCCATGACGACAGGCAGTTCTCGGAGGACCGACCCCATTCCGAGGTCAGCTCCCACGTCCCAGGGCTACAGCTCCCAGCGGGTGAGCGGGTGCTTTCTGATCGGAACAGAGCCATCACGGCTAAGAGAGCAGGAGCACATTCTCACCATTGCAGCTGCTCCCCCATATTCTGTGTCTGCCCCTAACGTGGCTGCTGAGCCCACCAGCCAGGTCAGGGCTTCCTTCGACCATGACTAAGACCGAGCCCCCAGCCTCACACACGTGGTTGGGACAGGGGACCGGGGGGTGGGGTGGGAGGTGGGGAGGGGGTGTCCCGGGAGGAAAGGCAGCCTGGCACAGGGACCCAGGGCAGAGACAGGGCCTCCCAGCCGCCTTCCCTGTCCCCCCCTTCCCTGTCCCCCCTTCCCTGTCCCCCCTTCCCTGTCCCCCCTTCCCTGTCCCCCACCGGCCCGGTTCGGAGGCTGAGAACTCCCCGGAGCTTTGCCGTGGGCCCAGCTGTCCCCGAGGAGGGCGGGCGGACGTGCTCAGCATTGACACGCATGTTTGTAGCCAACACAGATCATATGTTTTAAATATGTAAGCAGAGCCATCTAAGCAGTTTCAACAGATCCAAACCCAGAGGGCGTTATGGTTTACAGAAGGAACTTTTAGCAACAATTAAGCGCATTGTGCTGCGTTATTTTTAGTCCCATCCCACAGCCCAGCCCTTTGAAAGCAATTGTTTACGTGCTAATGGCCTCCATGCCCAGCGGAGGAGGAGGGGCCGGGCAGGGAGTGGCAGGGGAAGCAGCGGAGGCAGGCTCCAGCGTCGCCCCAGGACATGTCCCTCCACAGGGACGGCCAAGACGGGACTGAAGTGCCCAGCACAGCGAAGTGCCCTGGCCTGGGGCCCTGGGGGGAGGGGGTCTGCATCCTTCTCTCCGTCCGACCGAGGACCACGGCTGCAGAGGCCGCGTCTCACTCCCGTCGCCCGATGGTCTGCCGCTCGCCTGGCCCCGCGTTGTCTCCGGGCAGGTGTGTGTGACCAGGTGCACCCTGACCAGGAGCCGTCGTGGGCTGAGGACAGTGACCCGCAGACATGCCCCGGCCCCTGGAGACCAAGCGGTCCCCCTAGGACAGTGGTCGGCAAACTGCAGCTCAGGAGCCACATGCGGCTCTTTGGCCCCTTGAGTGTGGCTCTTCCACAAAATACCACGTGTGGGCGCACACGTACAGTGCGATTGAAACTTCGTGGCCCATGCGCAGAAGTCGGTATTTTGTGGAAGAGCCACACTCAAGGGGCCAAAGAGCCGCATGTGGCTCCTGAGCTGCAGTTTGCCGACCACGGCCCTAGGAGGTGGGTCTGTACCCGGCAAAGGTGACTTGTATGGACGCGCGTCCGGGAGTGGGTGGCGGGGTCAGCGTCTGCTCGCTGTCCTTGCACACGGAGGCCTGGCCGGTCTGAGCGCCAACCGCCCCACTCAGCCCGGGAGCAGGAGCCGGAGGCAGACGTGAGCTGGGGTGGCGCTGGTCAGGGTCACTGTGAGTTGGGAGGGAGGGCCAGGCCTCTGGGAAGAGGGGAAACCAAACCGAGGGGCCACAGCCAGGACGTCTCCAGGGAGAACAGGCGACTGTTCCCAGCTCGGAGGCTCCCGAGGCTGAGATGGGCGAGGCCTGAGGGACACAGGAGCCACAGCCGGACAGTCGGGGTCCGGCCGCCTGGCACCCCCTGAGCCAGGTCAGCAGAGACGGGGTGAGTCACGTGAGCGTCTGTCCCAGTCCTGCCGGCAGCAGGGAGAGCAGCGGGTCACCCACAGCATCTGCTCTGCCCCCCATCAGCCAGCGGCTTGTCCTGGGCAGGGGACGAAGATCTCACGGGCAGCAGGCAGAAGGTGTGCCAAGGGGGAGGTCACAGGTCACGCAGGCTGCGGTTGTCAAAGGGCTGGCTCTTCCCGAACATCCCCCGCCGCCTCAGGCCGGGGTCAGGCCAGGTGAGCCTCTCGTGCGGCCGCACAGCAGAGCAAGGGCCCGCCTCCTGCCCTGGAAGGCACCGAGCTGGGCAAGGTGAGCTGGGCAAGGTGTTCCTCTCTCCATGGTGACAGCAGCCCCACGGGGAGGAGGGGACGAGCTCCCAGAGCCCGAGGGCAACTCCCAGCAGGTGAGGGTGTGCCTCCTTTAATCCAAATACGACAATCCCGACAATCCCGGTAACGAGCCCGAGCCCGGCTCGTCCTTCTCACAGCTAACGCAGGCCCAGTGTTCTGCTTCTGCCCTTCACACAGGCCTGGAAGGGAGGCGGCAGCCCGACCACCGCTGGTAGGTAAGGGGTTTGGAATTCAGGGAGGAAGCTGATCAGATAAGAGCTGCAGTGGCTATGACTTCCCGGCATCCCCTCATCTGCTGACCTGACCGGTGATCCTTTATCTCGTCCTGGGGCCTGACTTCTCTGGGGGAGCTCAGAGGCTCAGGCACGTCCGCCCTGGCAGGCCTGGGGCGGGGGGGAGGGGGGGTGTCACAGGGTCAGAGTGCTGGCGGGTCTCCTGAGGTCAGGGCGGGTCCGGTCACACACCCAAGCCAAGCCAAGCCTGGTGACTATAAGGCTAAAGCTAAAATTTTAACTTCTTGATTCCCCACCAAAATGCATTGTCTGGCCCGGCCGGCGTGGCTCAGTGGTTGTGTATCAACCTATGAACCAGGAGGTCAGGGTTCGATTCCTGGTCAGGGCACATGCCCAGGTTAGGGGCTCGATCCCCCGTGGGGGGGGGGGGGGTGTGCAGGAGGCAGCCGATCAGTGATTCTCTCTCATCATGGATGTTTCTCTCTCTCCCTATCCCTTCGTCTCTGAAATCAATTAGGAAATATATATCCTATATAAGAAAAGCATAATATCTTAAGTGTCTGACCAATCGTTCAACCATTCGGTCGACTGCTCTACCAATTGCTATGACACGCACTGACCTCGGGGGCAGATGCTCCGACCGGTAGGTTAGCTTGCTGCTGGGGTCCGGCCAATTGGGACTGGGCGAGAGGGCCGGACACGCCCTGGAGCCCTCCCTCGGTCCCTCCCGTGGTCCCTCCCCGGCCAGTCGGCCCCATGGCCCTGATCCATCAGGACTGGGCAAGGCAGCCCGATCACCCCGATTGCCAGCCAGGCGCATGAATTTGTGCACCGGCCTCTAGTAGATGAACATGAAAGGGTCAGGGCAGGATTTCAGTCCAGCAGGAGCTGGACCAGGACACAAGTTTTAGCTTACATGTTAGGAAACCGGATTTGTGCTGCTCTCCAAACATCTTGCCGTGCAACCAGAGATGCGCCCCCGCCCGACCTGAGCTGAACCCCGTGCACCTACCCACCAGGCCCGGCCCTGCCGCGGGGGCTCTGTCTCCGTCAGGGCCCGGCGCTTGGAAAGCAGCCTGTTTCCCCCACGAAGCCTCGTGGGTCTGTGCGCCGCTCCGGCTTTAGAGGGAGACGGTCTCTGGTTCCGAAACGCTCGGACTGATTGAACTTCCCGTGAAGGAAACCCACACGTAGGGAAAATGAGAGAAATTACGTTTCCCCACAAAAGCTGCACCGTGTGCTCATGTGTGAAAAGGGACGGGACGCACCACATTCCGAAAGAAACGCGGTTTCCTGCTCCTCTCGGGGTGGCAGGGCACGAGGCCAGAGTCCACGCAGGCCCGGCCCCGTGGCCCCTCCCCCCCACGGGGGCCCCAGGAGCCACGCGACCCACTTTCCCCTGGGCCACAGGAGACACAGGCCGGGTGTGGAGGCGAAACCTCGCCAAGCGCAAGCTCCACATCCCTTTGCCAAGAAGAGCCGGTTTCTATTTATAGCACAGACGCGCCTCTTGGACCAGGAGCTGCAGGTGGAGCGCTCGGGCCGTCGGGCTGCGGTCTCACTGCTCTGAGGGTCCTGGTGGCTTCGGGCCGATGCCCACGGAACACTGAGCGCCCCCTCCCCCCACGCGGGGTCTGAGGGTCTGAGTTCAGAGTCCACTGGTCCTCAGGGACTTCCTCACGGCTCCCGGTTCGCGGAGGAACAGGGGGTGCTGGTTGGAGTCAGGAGAGTGTGGTTACTGCCCTCACTGTTCGGGGTCCAGGGAGCCTGGGGAACCAGCCCCCGAGGCCCACTCTGTAGACAGTGATGATGGGTGGGTTTTCTTTCTTTTTTCTTTTTTATAATATACTTTTATTGACTTCATAGAGGAAGGGAGAGGGAGAGAGAGACAGAAACATCAATGATGAGTAACAATCATGGATCAGCTGCCTCCTGCACGCCCCCTACGGGGGATGGAGCTCAAAACCTGGGCATGTGCCCTGACCGGGAATTCAACCCTGACCTCCTGGGTCATAGGTCAATGCTCAACCACTGAGCCACACCGGCCGGGCTGGGTGGGTTTTCTTGGTGACCTCAGCTCTGTGTTGGGCTCAGGATGCTGGGTGTCCCCGGGGCCACCCTGGCTCAGCCATGCGCTCTCAGTGGGGTCCCTGCCCTCAGGCAGCACGTCACCCCACACTGGCTCTCCCTCCCTCCTGCAAAGACGCACACACACACACACACACACACATACAAACACACACACACACAAACACACGCGCGCGCACACACAGACAGACACACACATACAAACACACACATGCACACAGTACACACACGTGCACGCATACACATACACGCGTGCGCACACACACACATGCACACACACAGACGCGCACACACACACACACACAGGCGTCCGGTGCAGCCTCACGCTCCGGCCCGTCCGCGGTTCACCTGGGAAGCGGGTCCTTCCTGCTCCCTTTGCTCTCGCTTCCACCTTCTCGGCAGTCCCACCGTCGAGGAAAAGGCTTCCCGACGTTAACTTTAGGGACACAGACTGTCCCTCCCACATGCCCGCCGTCCTGCGGTTTCTGCACTTCACAGCCTTCCCCAGAGCAGGGCTGTTTGTACGTTCTCTCCTCTACTGTCCCAGAGGGACTTCTAGACGAAGGACAACAAACCACCCCAAGTGCTCATCCTCTCAGAAGCGAGCCAAGAACTCAAAAACATCGTGTACCCCAATTTTGCCGGGACCGGGGACCCCGCGTGAGGATGGGCAGCCAGCCTCGCCGGGTTCGCAGTCAGTCCTGGTTTGTACATTCCGATCACGACGCCCCAGCCCCTCACCAACCAGCCAAGACCGGCGCCTGGGGCCCAGGGGCGCACACGCCCAGCGCACAGGACGAGGCTGTGAGCACACGAGCACATGGGATCCTCGCTGCTCGCCTGACATGGGAAGCCAGAGCAAATGTGGATGTTACAACGCCCTCATTTCAATCACTGGCCTTTATGGAATTGATCGCCTGTCCTGGCGGCTGACCTTGTGGCTGACCTTGAGCGGACGGGGTGGATGAGGCCCGGCCATTGCCCTCAGAACATTCCCGTCCAGTAGGGGCTCGGCTCCTCACGTGGACACGCGTGGCACCACGGAAGCAGAGGCCATGTGCCGAGGCATCGCTGAGGGGCCACCGCCCCCTCACCGTGTCCGGGAGTTTCTGTCAGGAGCTCTTTCCTGCACCCCCATGGCTTGTGGGGTCCCGTTAGGTGTGAGCTGTGGCTGCGGGGCCAGACCCTCGTCGTGCAGAGAAAGCGGGGGACGTCCAGGCCCGTGCTGGCTGTCCCCTGGGGCCTCCCAGAGTCGGAGGGCTGCACTGGACGCCCTGGCCACACCCAGGCCCCGCCCACGGGGACCTGGGGAGCTGGTTCCGTCGCAGCCAGCAGCGAGGTGGTCCAGAGGTCTCAGGACGCCAGTCCCTCCCCGCCCTCGGGTGCCACCCTCTTGCCAGGACGGGAGGAAGTGTTTGGGGAACAGAAAGGCGGCAAATAAGCCGAGTGGTGGCAGCAGAGGGGAGTTGAGTGGGACGAGAACATGAGGCCACCGGACAGGTATGGAGGGGGGAGTCGTAGGACCAGGTGCCCAGTGTCGGGGTCCCGTGGATGGCGGGGGATGTGGGTGAATGGGGGAGGGTCCAGAGGCCAGCTGCTCCTGGGTCTGGTGGGAGGCGCGTGGGGGGGCCGTTAGCAGGGAAGGGGTTCCTGTGTCCGTGGGAGGGGGTGTCAACTGCACCTACAGACGGATGGGACGTGCGGGAACAGGCAAGAGTCAAGAACTGCACCCAGCCCGGCCGGCGTGGCTCAGTGGTTGAGCATCAACCTCTGAACCAAGAGGTCACGGCGTGATCCCAGTTGTGGCTCGATCCCCAGTGGGGGGCGTGCAGGAGGCAGCCAATCAACGATTCTCTCTCATCATGGATGTTTCTCTCGCTCCCTCTCCCTTCCTCTCTGAAATCAATAAAAACATATTTGGGCACCTACAGCAGCTCAGTGCCGCTGAGATGTCACATGTGACCATATCGGGGAGTCAGACGGGGCCTGAAAATGCAGAAAAAGGTAGATTATGGAAGGCCGCCTCAGGGGTTATCGTAAAATAGATGGAGGCCCCACCCCTTTCCTAGAGAAATGGTGGCATGACCTGGAGACATGCCCCCGGGGATGGTGTAGGGCAGGCATGTCAGACTTGCAGCCCACGGGCTGCATGTGGCCCAGCCGATGTAACGGGATGTAAGAAACATTTTAATAAAAATTTTGTAACTTAATTTTTATAATATCCTGTTATACGTAATCTATGTATATAAAAACCTAAGCAACCGAACAACCGAACAACCAGCTGGCCCACCTCCTGCACCCCCTCCCCACAGCTGACCTGCCCCGATTGCAGGCCAGGCCGAGGGACCCCACCCGTGCATGAATTTGTGCACCGGGCCTCTAGTTATTAATAACAAACTACAATGTTTGCTAATGACTGATGACTATCATCGTGTTGCATTCATTTCCCTTATGTGCCTTACGCGCAGGCGCACCATTTCTCTCCACTAATGCCAGCAGCGAATATTTTAGCAGCCGATGGCCACGTCATTAGTCTTGGACTGACTTGTTTGGTGCATGCAACAGGAAACATTTCGCTTTCGGAGAACAAGAAAAATAGGTTTATTTGCGTTACGCTTATTGATTTGTGCAGTTATTCAGTGTCTGGTAAGTTAATGTTCAAGAAAAAATATTAATTTTTATTAAAATGTCCTATTATTTTATGTTAACGATGACATTTGTTTCTGCCCTTTGTCTTCAGCATGTCTGTCGAAATAAACCTCAGTTTCTATGGAAATGGAAGCTGTTGTGTTTTTGCGGCCACAGGAACTTACACCTTGTTTATTTGGCCCGCGTTAGCCTTTGAGTGTGACATGGAGGGGAGGCAGGTGAGGAGGCCGGAGCCGGGCCCGTGCCGAGCGCGGGAGCTGCCGCTGAGGTAGCATGCCCGCCCTGACGTCAGCGTTCTCGCTGCCAGAGCTCTCCGTGCCGAATGCAAATTCCAAGATGCTTTTGGCAAAGGACAAGCCTCTAATTATCTGTGATCCCCGTGCGGCGCCTCCTTTCTCCCTGGGTTGAGTGTGTGGCTCTGGGCGCGGGGAAGACGGGGTCACGCCTCCTGGGAAGGAGCCCGAGTCGCTGGGTGCTAATTGCTGCTGTGGGTTCTGGCTCCGCGGGGAGCACAGCGACTTTCTGAGGCCCCGGGGTAGTGAGCAGACACCTGCCGGGGCTGGGAGCCGGCTTGGGGGACCAGGCGTGCACACTCCTGCCACTTCATGTGGGGCTTCTGCACGAGGTCCCGGCTCCCAGGCGTGGAGGGTGGTGGTGGGGCTGGGACGAGGGCCCCCAGCACTGCCCCTGGGAGCGTCACAGAGAGCCCCCGGGTCCCTGACGCCCGGGAGAGAGGACCGCAAAGGGAAGAAACAGCCCGGCCGGCGTGGCTCAGTGGTCGACCTACGAACCAGGAGGCCACGGTTCTGTTCCCCGCAGGGCACAGGCGTGGGCTGCAGGCTCCATCCCCAGTGGGGGGCGTGCAGGAGGCAGCCGATCCATGGTTCTCATCACTGGTGTTTCTGTCTCTCTCCCCCTCTCCCTTCCTCTCTGAAATCAGTAAAAATATACTTAACCAGTTAACTGCCACAAGTCCAACACGAAAACCATGCCCACACGCCACGGTATTTTGAATTTAACTAAAAGAAATCAATTTGCAATGAATATTATAAAAATATATTACTCGCAATTCAGGTATCTTGAATATTTTCAGCTCAAAATTCTCACAAAGAATCATTTCAAAGTCGGTTGGGGCTGCCACTTAGGGAAAACATTTTTTTTTATAGACGCACATGGCGTGTGGGGAAGGCCTGCCCCTGGCGTCTGCAACGCTTACGGCGCACAATGGGTTAAAAAAAGAAGAGAAGAAAAGGAACGAAGCAAACGGAGCCTCTTCACTTCCTGAGACTCCGGTGCAAACCCTGAGAGTCAGGGACGCGGGCGGCCAGCGGCGCACCTGCCGTGCGTGTCTCTGCCCGGAGAACGGGGGGCACGGTACCCGCCCCCCCAGCTTAGGCGCCTGAAGGAGGAGGCACACGATGTGCCCACACGGCCTCCGCGTCCTCCTGCTGTGGGGAGTGACCGCCACTGTGCGCTGCTCATGTCACTGTTGCTACGACTGTGCCCCCCCCCCCCCCCCGGCCCCCGCGGCTCCGGACAAAACCTGGGCGTCACACTGGGCACCTCTCGGAGCCATTCCTCCCGGGACACGTGGCGCAGTGTCGCCTCCGTCACACGGGCCCTGTGCGTCCTCACGTCGTCCCCCGCCTTTCCCCGCCTCCGACACCCTGTGACAAACAGCACATGCCTTAAGCACGTACACCTCTTGTTATTACTCAAAATATATTTTTATTGATTTCAGAGAGGAAGGGAGAGGGAGAGGGAGAGGGAGAGGGAGACATCACCTGTTGGCCGCCCCCTGCACGCCTCCTACTGGGGATCCAACCTGCAACCCAGGCGTGTGCCCGACCTCCGGGCTCCTGGCGGCCCCGCGGCTAGGCCACCGGCTGGGAGCACGTATGCACCTTGCACGGAGGGCCAGGCCTTGGGCACGCCGGCCGCAGGGACACGGGGCCCTGGGAGCGCCTGGGAGCTCAGTGTGGCCGCTGCTTCTGTTTTGCAGACGGTGGGAGACTTCGGGGAGAATCGGGAGGACAAAGGGGCCCCTTCCACTGAAGCGGGGTTCCTGCCCATTGGGAGTCTCCCTCGGAAACACGGACTCTGGCAGGGGGCGGGGTCTGCAGAACTGGGCCCACCCACCCTGGGCTGGACCTCATGCCCTCGACCTCTGACCCAGAGCTCCCAGTGCACAACCCCACCCGGGTTTGAAGAGGGCCATCTTGGCGCCTCGTTGCTCTAAGACTCAGCCAACCCCAGGACACGGCTCTCCTGGCTGAAAACGCCAATCCCCTGCTTTTGCGGGGGTCGTGCCAGCCTTCGGCCGCGCTGCAGACTCTCTGTTGGTCCATCGATGTTTCTCTCCCCTGGTTCCGCTTTAAGCACTAAAGCAGTGGTTCTCAACCTTGGCTGCACGTTAGAATCACCTGGGAATCTTTGTAAAATCCTGATTTCTGGGCCTCATCCTCCGGAAATTCTGTTTCTTTTTATGGGGTGGGGCCACAACATGAGTAACACAGAAACAGAATTTCCGGAGGACGAGGCCCGGAAATCAGGATTTTACAGAGACTCCCAGGTGGTTCTCATGTGCAGCCGAGGTTGAGAACCGTCGCACTAAAGGGTGAAGGACGAGACTTTTAAAGTTCAGGGCGCTGTCGTGTGGAGTCAGATTCCCCGTCCGACTGGGTGAGCATCTACCTCCCAGACCAGCCTCAGAAAGGAAACACCCCCACATGCCTTTGGGGTGACCACGGCTCGCTCATCCCGCCTGAACCTTGGCTGTCCTCGTTCAGGCCGTGACGCCTGTGATCTGTTTTTCTTCGTGCTCCTCGCGAACGCCAGAGGCTAATTCTTCTTAGAAAAGCCCGTCTTTGGCGATAACGCGCCACGTGTTTTCAGTTAGGGAGGCGGCCTGCGGCCGGGGACGGGCAGCATCTCATCCTCACGGGCCTGTGGCCTGTCCGTGCACGCCAGGCCCTGGAGCCAAAAACTCCCCTGCCGCTCCGCCCTGCGAGCTGGTTCAGCTGAGCCGTCAGTCACCTGGCGCCGTATCGAGATGCCCGCGGGCACCAGCGGCTGACGAAAGCCTCTGTGGTTGCAGTACCTGTGGCTCATCTCCAGTGCGCGGGGGAGGGGGGGGGCTTGGGGTGACTCGGCTTCTCGGGCACACGCAGCTGCCGTCCGGCCCAGGGGGGATGGGGACGGGACCTTTCCTGACGTGTCTCCCGTTCGCCTTGTTTGGGAAATGCTCTCTGGGTGGCAGGGCGGCGGGCGAGCCGGGGGCTCAGTCACTGTCCCGTGTCGGAGGCTCTGGGGCCGGTGCAGGCCGCCTGGTCCCTCCCGCTCAGCGACCACGAGTGCCTGTCCGAGCTCCGTGACGAACGGCAGGTCGTAACTCTGAGGACAGAGATATTGCTGTTCTCTCTTACATGTTTGATTGATTGATTGATTGATTTTAGGCAGAGGAGCCGGTGGGGCGGGGGGCGGGGAACATGGATGTGTTGTTCCACTCTGTGCATTCGCTGGTTGACCCTGTGCCCTGACCTGGGACGGAACCCACAGCCCCGGTGATGCGGCCGATGCTCATGAGAATACAGACCCTCTGAGCCGAAGCCCATCCCCAAGCTCACGGGAGGCATAAGTGACGATGAAGACGAGGGCCATCCGTGGCCTCGGACCAACCCACGGGCCTGGTGTGCGTGGCCCCAGGGTGCCGGCTCTGAGCGGCTCCCGGACACGTAGTGAGCGAGGCCCTGGGGCGGCCGGTCCCTGACCAGCCCGAGGCCCCCCTGGGCTCAGCGTGCAGTCACACCTCAGAGGAACCCCAGTACTGACCTGTTTCACCCCAGAAAGTCCACTTGCTTTTTGGGGGGGAGGTCAAGGGTCACACGAAGCGTCCCTCAGCCCGTTTGGGTCGGGACCAAAGGGACGGCATCTGAACGCGGGTGTGAGCCCAGGATCGGGCCGTCCGAGGCCCAGAGGACGTGAGGAGGTGAGAGCGATGCTGCGGGCGTGACGGAGGCGTTACCAGCGGTTCACAGTGCAGGCGCCGCGAGCGAGCGCGCACCGGGCGTGTCAGCGGGGTGGGGGGGGACGGGGGGAGGAAGGGCACCCTCCGTGTATGAGGGCCACTGGCCCCGGGCCCTGCGTCGTCTGGAGAAAAGCTTAAATTCTGTTCCTTCCGTTGAGCTCGTTGCCTGTCGGCTGATTGAAACGGTTGTTCCGGCCCTGGCTGGTGTGGCTCAGTGGATAGAGTGTCGGCCTGAGGACTGAAGGGTCCCGGGTTCGCTTCCCGGTCGGGGCACGTGCCCAGGTTGTGGGCTTGGTCCCCAGAAGGGGACGTGCAGGAGGCAGCCGATCAGTGATTCTCTCATCATTGATGTTTCTCTCTCCCTTCTCTAAAATCAATAAAAATCTGCTAAAATAAAATAAAATAGTTGTCCCTCAACCCCCAGGGCATCATTCCTCAGCCACCCCTCCGTCTACACAGCATCAAGACAGCTTCCCAAGGGGCAAAAGGCGCCTCTTCCCTCAGTGATCAAACCCAGTGATATGCCAGTCCCGGCCTGGTCGGGGGTGGGTGGTGGTGAGAAGTGAAGCTGTAGGCCCGCTACCTGTTTTCCTGGCTTGCTTTTAAGAAACAGAGAAAAGAACTTTCATTTCGCGGGGGCAAGGGCCCTGATGGTCAGGATGTATTCCTCCTCCTCGCTGGCCTTGCTTGACAGTAAGGCAGTCCCTTTCCCAGCATCCTTCCTGGGGTCCCCCTCTCTACTTACTGGGGCCAACCTGGTGCAGACGAAGGTTCGGGGACCAGCCTCCAGGACCTTGGGTAAGACGCCTCGTCAGTGTTCGAGTTGTCGCATCAGCGGTAATACTCTCTCCAGGTGTTCCCATGGCCCTTACAGATCAATTCTTGCCAATCGATCAGTGTAGATAGCATCTCCTTGTAATTTGACTGACACGCGCATGGTCCCCGGTGACTGGAGGAGCTTTTCTCTTCGATGAATTGTTAGCTGGGTCTTTTGTCCAGTTTTTCATGGGGTAGTTTGTCTTTTCCTCATTTATTTGTACATGATAGATGGATAGATGGGTGGGTGGATGGATAGATGGATGGGTGAATGGATGGATGGTGGAAGGATAGGTAGATGGATGGGTGGATGGATGGGTGGATGGATGGATGCATAGATGGATGGATGAATGGATGGATGGTGGAAGGATAGGTAGATGGATGGATGGATGGATGGATGACAGGTAGGGATTGCATTTAAACTATAGGTATTTTTAATATAAGTCTTCTCCCCTATTTTTATAGGATAGTTTGTGATCAGCAGATGTTTTTAATTTCTAAGGAGTGGATTCATCAATCACTTCTTTTGTGATTAGTGTGTTTTCTGTCTTGCTTAAGAAACCCCTCCCAACCCCAAGGTCAGAATGATTTCCATCTACATTGTTGCTTCCACCAACTTTAAAGCTTTGCTTTTGAATTTAAGACCTTAATCCATCTGGACTTAATTTTCCCCGGGTGGGAGGAGACATCTATTTCATAAGCCCCACAGAGGAATACGTTTTCTTAATTCCATACATTATGTGTTCCCTTCTCTGAACAATGACTCCCATGACATTATCACCACTGATCAAAGCTCCATGTTGTCTCTGGTCTGTTTCTAGGTCTTTATACTCTGTCTCGTGAATGTACTCACCGTCCCTGTGCGAAGTCCCAGTATTAACGCTGTGCTGTCAGCCTTAGATGAGTGTGGGTGGTCTCTGCTTTCATTTCTTTAGGGATGACAGTCCTTCGGAGACAGAGGCTGCGCCTTCTTGTTCCTGTCGCCCCAAGAAGGGCCCGCTGTCCGACACATAAATGCTCTCCTTCCGGCAGTTCTAACCGGTGATGACCCCATTGGGAGGCGGGGTCTGTCCTCTCTCCTTGAGCCTGGGAGAGTGTGGCTATGTGACCCCTGGGGTAGGGATGCGACACGATGGCCTCTGAGGCTGGTCATCGAGGCTCTTCCCTCACTCACTGGAAACCCTGCCCTTGGAGCCCCGAAACCATCACCTAAGGGTCTGCGCACCCACGATGGCCACGCCTGAAGCCACGCCACAGGGA
Organism: Myotis yumanensis; assembly: GCF_028538775.1. Lineage (NCBI taxonomy): Eukaryota > Metazoa > Chordata > Mammalia > Chiroptera > Vespertilionidae > Myotis > Myotis yumanensis. Next base: position 84,559,874 of record NW_027223760.1, on the reverse strand, counting down.
GCGCCCCGCAGCGGCTGTGAGCGACCCAGATGAGAGGAGAACTCTCCGGCGAGCCCAGCCCCGCCTGTGGGTGAGGATGAGCCAGCCACACTGCGAGAAGAATCTCCGAGTCCAGTAAGAGGGTGTCTTTGCAGCAGGAAGACTTGGGGCTGTTTACGCGGCTGCAGTGGAGCAGGACACTGTTCGTCAGAACCGAGGGAGACCCAGTGGACGGAGAGGCTCGGGCCGCTCTGAGGCTCCGGACGGCCGGGGCGGGGGTGCCCAGAGCATTTCGGGGGCTGACGGGCCATCATCTCGCTCTGCTGGTCTCCTCTCCGAAAACCATCGTGTTCACGCAACGATTTAACAGTTTCCTTCCAGCTCTCCTGTCTCTGGTTGTAAACGAATCCCAGCTGATGATCCTGTCATTTAATGCAGGACACACCCATAAATTCCCTCGGAACATCCACTTCCAGGACGAGACAAGGCGGGTGCTGGTGGACTGTGATTTCATTTCCCAGGGACACAGCTTGCACAGCCTGGCTTCTGAACGGAAAGGATCCGTCACTCACGCTGTCCGTTCTCACTGAACGCGGAGGGAGGAGACGGTGTCCATAGCTGCTCGACAGGCATTTAAGGGAGAATGTGGACGGGGTAACACGCACCAGGTTTCTATCAGCCTCGTTACCAGACGGTGACACACTCACAGGGCCCAGGTGCAGGAAGCCAGTCTGAGGGGCGAGCAGGGGGCAGGACGCCGCGGGCTGCGGAACTCACTGTCTGAGACGGTTCAGCAGGTAAACTTCCCAGCAACGAGCACAGATGTTTTGAGCATGTGCTGCAAGAATTGGAGATTCCGTATGTTCAGACCCCAGTGATGGAAGCAATAAAGCTCTCAGAGGTCGCAGACAAGCTCTCACTCCCATGGCCCGCGCTGACGGGGACCCAGGACTGCCATTTCACAGAAGGAAGGCTAATGGCAGTGGCTCCCGGTGACACGCCTCCCAGGCCAGGACAGACTCAAACTTAGATTCATGATCTTAAAATCAACCTCTTGCCAGGCCGGCGTGGCTCAGTGGTTGAGTGCTAACCTAGGAACCAGGAGGTCACGGTTCGATTCCCGCTCAGGGCACAGGCCCGGGTTGTGGGCTCCATCCCCAGTGGGGGGCGTGCAGGAGGCAGCGATCCATGATTCTCTCTCCTCACTGATGTTTCTCTCTCTCTCTCTCTCCCTCCCCCTTCCTCTCCGAAATCAATAAAAATATAGTTTTAAAAAAATCAGTCCCTTTCCACCTTCCATCTAATAAGCCCCACATTCCGTTTAATGCTGGGCCCTCGGCCAGCCCGCGGCCAGCCCGCGGCCGGCGTCTCTGAGAGCAGCTGTGCAGACATGGGCACGTGGCCTTTCCCTGCACTACCTGCCCCCAAAGCTGAGGCTACACACCCCCCAGAGCACCCCGCCCCCCCACATGATGCAAGCGTGCTGTTTATACGAGGAAATGGGGCCGCGGAGCCAATGAAGGTCAAAGGCTATAAACTACGGCCGCAGCACGGGAGGAGCCGATGGCCGCCAGCCCTTATCTTTCTGAGAGATCGCCCTCCTAGCCGGGTCTCTGATAAGAGCTGGAAAGCAAACAGTTCAAAACCTGTCTTTCTTGGCGAGCTGGAGGAATAAACACCATTAAGTAAATTTATTGTGAGTCACGGCCGTGCTGGAACCTGCGGGGCCGCAGGAAGTGCTGTGTGGTCCGCGCTCCTGCTCAGGCTGGAGACGGAGGCCGGCCGAGCACATGGGCGTCCCTCGTGGGCCAGTTCCAACGTCAGCCAACACCGGGCTTCTCGTCCCGAGAACGGCCTCCGTCCCGGGTGACAGCTGGTCGTCACCGGCAACGCTCAGAGGCCCACGCGTGGCGCCCAGCACGGCCCAGACGGAGCCAGAGCGTCGACAGTCTTCTCCTGATCGACCCCGTCCCTACGGCTCAGACGCCGACCTCCGTCCCCGCCGAGGGCTCCCAGGATCACGGAAGAGCTGTGTTAACCTCAGATGCACAGGCAATGGACGGTACATGTCGTCCCAATAGCTCCAGCCTCTGACTGCATGTGACTCTCAGTAAAGGCTCATCCGGAGCTCAAGGCATCTGCAAGTATTTTTAAAAAATATTTTTTTATTGATTTCGGAGAGGAAAGGAGAGAGAGAGAAACATCAGTGATGAGAGTCATTGATCGGCTGCCTCCTGCACGCCCCACACTGAGGATGCAGCCCGCAACCTAGGCCTGTGCCCTGACCGGGAATTGAACTGTGACCTCCTGGTTCATAGGTGGACGCCCAACCACTGAGCCACACCGGCTGGGCCTGCAAATGGAAATGATCCACAAATCATAAAACCAAACAACAACAGAAACTCCCTCTTCAAGTTTAGGAATTAAAAAGCTAAGAGGGATTTTGAAATGGACCCAGATTCCAACTTGGACGGGCTGATCTTCGTCATGGTTTGCCTTGGTTTAGAGGTTTATCTTCCTTCCGTCAGTCAGGAGCTCACAGAGCTGGCCTTGAGCAGCCAACTCCCAGCTCCTGGAGCTTGGGGGCCCGCGGGGAGCGACTGTGTCCCCGTCACAGGAAGCAGGACGGCCTGGCTCCCAAGCCCGCCTGCCCGAGCTGCTCCCCGCTGCCCGCTCGGCCCGGACACGAGAAGCGAGCTCGCCATCACCGCCCAGCAGCTCTGCTCCACGTGCCACGGTGAGAAGTGGCCGGGGTTCCTGTGGCCTCGCTCCCACCTTCCCCGGAACGGGGAGAGCCTCTATGGGACTCTCTCATGTCTGCCCAGGGCACTGGCCTTTCCGCATGGACCCAGCGGCTCCCCCCGGACCCACCCTGTCCTGCCCACTTCCTGCTCCGGGACCTACTGAGGGAGGGAATTCCCAGGAATGTCCATCCAGAAGAATCCCATCTCTAACGGGCGGGCAGAGGATGCAAAATGTCATCCAGGGGAGACGGAAGGACTGACAGTTCCAGGAAAATGCCGGGCATCGCGAATGAGAAGTGGCACCAGGCCCCCCCATCGAGAGTGAGCCCCTCCCAGGCAGGAGGGCACGCACCGTGAGGTCTGGGCGCTGACCGCTTCTAGCAAATCTCCCACGAACGACCCCACCCATTCATCGCGTAACTACTCATTTCAGCTGCCAGAGGCACCTGCAGACCCAGGCTGGGGCCGTGACCTCTGGGCTCCCGGCCTCCGCCTGCCTGGACCCAGGTTGGCTGGAGAAGGCAGGTCCACAGGCACAGGCCGTGCCCGTCCCACACGGGACGCATAGACCCACTGCTAACACCCCAGAAACGCTCCATCCAGCCGGGGCGTGGCACTAAGACAACCCCAGAAAAAAGGGCATTTAGTTATTTAAAAAAATGTTTTTATTGATTTCAGAGAGGAAGGGAGAGGGAGATAGAAACATCCATGATGAGAGAGAATCATTGATCAGCTGCCTCCTGCACGCCTCACACTGGGGATGGAGCCCACAACCCGGGTACGTGCCCTGACCAGGAATCGAACTGTGACCTCCTGGGTCATAGGTCGACGCTCAACCACTGAGCCACACCGGCCAGGCTAAAGCCATTTATTACATTCAGTTTTTATGAATAAAGGTGGAGGCTTTTGTATGCGAGGTGTTAAAGAGGGAAACACATATCTGCGACCCCCTGGGGCTCGGGGCCTGAGGCTAGAGACGAGAGACCCAGGCCTTCGTGTGGGTTTGGCCCTGGCTTTTGCACTTGGCTCCTCCCCTTCGGGCAGGCGCCGTGACCCGCTGTGGCCGTGCAGGAAGGACCAAGTGATGGCCGTTGCGAAGCCGCTTCCACGCTCAGCTGTGAGTCCGGGGCACTTGGATTTCATGACGAATGCTCCTTCGGTGGAAGTTTTGGAAAATTTGAAGATATTTAACAGGGATCAAGGTGTAAAAGTGCAGAATCGCTGTATTGTACACCTGAGACTAATATACTAACGTAAGAATGCATACCAACCACACGTAAGTAAAACAATAATTATCCTGGAAAAATAAGCCTGCATTCCCCACAAAACAAAAGGATAAACCGCTCATGGAGCCCTGGACGGCGTGGCTCAGGGGTTGAGCGTTGTCCCATGCCCCAGGAGGTCAGGGTTCGATTCCCGGTCAGGGCACATGCCCGGGTTGTGGGCTCGATCCCCAGTCGGGGGCGTGCAGGAGGCAGCTGATCGATGTTTCTCTCTCACATCCATGTTTCTCTCTCTCCTCCTTTCCTCCCTAAAATCACTAAGAACAGCTCATGGAGGCAGCCGTCCCCAAACAACGCAGGCTTCTGTCATGTGTGGGTGGCACCCAGGAAGGTGTGGGAACAGAGCAGGCAGGGAACTGACAGGAACTCAAGCCCCGGAACGAACCCTCCCGGGTGGCGTTGGTCAACATGTAAATTCCAATGGGCACCGGCATTTGCAGGGTTTTCTTAGGGACTCAGGGTGAGTGGACCCCTCTCCTCCTGCAAAGCCCTCCCTCTCGTTCCTGCCCCCACGCAGGGGCCCAGCGGGTGACGGACCATCCTGTGCTTCCCTCGTGGCCTGAGCCCAGCCTCGTGGCAGGTGCTGATTCGACAGCTCTCCCCTCGTGGAGGTGAGGCCGGAGCTGTCCCTGGGCCTCGGAGCTGGGATAGAATATTAATGTTCAATGACAACACGCCACCATGGTCCGTTTAAATGCACTTTCCTGGCCCTGGCCAGTATGGCCCAGTGGATAGAGCGCTGGCCTGCAGACTGAGGGGTTCCAGGTTCAATTCCAGTCAAGGGCACATGCCCAGGTTGTGGGCTTGGGGGACTGTGCAGGAAGCAGCCAAGCGATGATTTTCTCTCATCATTGATGTTTCTATCCCTCTATCCCTCCTCTCTGAATCAATAAAATGCATATTTTAAAAAATCCTATCTAATAAAGAGGGAATATGCAAATTGACCGGCTGAACCCCCCCACTCCCCCACCCCCTGGCGGGGCTTGACGGGGAACCTGAGGCTGCGCTCCCCGCCCGGTGGGGCTTGACAAGGGTGGGGCTGGCTGGGTCTGGGTCTCGTACGATTTTGAGGCGGTACGGGTGGGCACGGACTTGACTCTGGGTCCCGTGGTGTGGTGCGCCCCAGACTCTGACAGGAGGAAGATTTTCATACACATTTTACTAATTTTCTTTCATCTATGACACTTCTATTATAGAGAAAGGGCAAATAGCAATATTAAAATATTTCCTCTAATCCCCTTTTAATGTGCACGAATTTTGTGCACCGGGCCACTAGTAAATAAATAAAAGCCCTTTCCTGGCCATTTCCCTGAACTCTGTAAGCAAACCCTACAGTGAAACCCACAGTGTATCTAAGAATTGGAGTTTACACGTTGAGCCAATGCCAGGGGCTGTGTTCTGCCCACAGACCTTTATCTCTGGCAGAGGGCACCGGCTGCAGCCAGAAGCTCGGTCAGTCATTCCAGCTACGTGACTAACAGGCTGCTGGGGCCCACAGTCTGAGCTGCAGGGACTGAACCAGGGCAGCAGGGCTGGGTTAGGACATCTGTGCCTCCCTCTCCGTGCCCCCCCCCACCCGCCCCCACCCCGCCCCAGAGTACGCTTAAGCGCACGGTGGAATGTCTGTAGAGTTTGCTCAGAGTTCAAGAGAGATGACCAGGGAAGGGCTTTCACACTCTGCAGGAGGCACGGGGGAGGGGCAGCTGGCAGTGTGTGAATGTCCAACAGAAATTTAAATTTTATAAAAATGACAGCTCAATGTGCAGACTCTGATGAGGCTAACGAAGGTGATGAGAAGGCATCAACTTTAGAACCAGAGGGCTTGATTTTATTATTACTATTTTTTAATTTAAAAATATTTTTATTGATTTCAGAAAGGGAGCGAAACATCAGTGATGAGAGAGAATCATGGACCAGCTGCCTCCTGCACACCCCACACTGGGGATGGAGCCCACAACCCGGGCCTGTGCCCTGACCGGGAATCGAACTGCAGCCTCCTGGTCCATAGATTGATGCTCAACCACTGAGTCACGCCGGCCGGGCAGAAAGCGACTTTATTAAAAAGACAGCGAGCCACGAGGACGGGAAATCGCCTTCTAAATCACCACCTTGGGAAAGGACTGAATTCAGGCTTCTTTTATGTCAGGGGAGGGGGAGGGGTTGAGGTCAGGAGGTGACAGATGACCACACAGCCAGGGCCCAGGGGGCTGGAGAAAATTCTTTGCTTTTGGTCAACACACTCGGGTTACCATGGTCCCCGTCGCCAGGTTCCTACAACTTTGGATCAGCAGTCGTCATGTGGTTCGAACCTTCCTTATCTCCCGGGGGAGGGCGTGGGGAGCCCGGAGGGTGTTTCAGAAATTCCTGGGCTGCAGGTTAGAGTCCTTGCCTGGTGAGTGTCTCTGTGCGGACTCAGTAGGAGTGCTGGGGCCTCTCAGATTCGAGCTGGACTGAGTCAGGAAGATGATGGCTTTACTCTATTTCACGACTGCTGTGACGATACTCTTCTATGGTCATCAATGCTGTACACGGCATTGGAAAAGCACCTGTGGCCCGGCCGGCGGGGCTCAATGTTGAGCGCCGACCTATGAACCAGGAGGTCACGGTTCGATTCCCGGTCAGGGCGCATACTCAGGTTGTGGGCTTGATCCCCAGTGGGGGGCGTGCAGGAGGCAGCCGATCAGTGATTCTCTTTCATCGTTGATGTCTCTCTCTCTCCCTCTCCCTTCCTCTCTGAGGTCAATAATCATATGTTAAAAAAAAAGAAAAAAGAAAAACCCATCTGTGTGCTGCAAAGGTCTACACCGCAAGTGAACGAGGCCCAGGCTGGACGAGGCAGCGGCGTCCGGGCCGGAGTTCCTCCTGTGCAGACCTGCCCTGAGGCCGAGGCTGTGGCTTGAGGTCCCGATGGGCGCCAGGGCAGATGCCACAGAGCAGCCCCCACGAAGGTGCCACCTGGACAGCTGCCCCGGCCACGGGCTGCACAGTCCCTTTTGCCTCTACTTTTTTTTAGTGCCTCAGTTTCCACATGCATGCCACCAGCGGCCTGGAGGCCTGTGCACACACAGGACACTTTGTGCCACCAGCGTCCGTGGGAAGGGCTGGCCCGGGGACACCCCCCTTCTCCCATCTGTGAGTGCCGAGGCCCCACAGCTCCTCACGGCTCCGACGGCCGGCCAGCTCCTCTTGGCTGAGCCCGTGGAAAATGCATTTATATTTGGCAGATGCTGAGAGAATGGGGCTCTTTAAAATTCCAGAGGACTTTAATTGCAGAAAATCACTTCGGCTTCAATCCTTTATTGTCTTTTTCTTTTCCTCTCAAAGCCGAGCAATGAAATGAGACCAATGAGAGTTTAATAAACACGAATTCCCAATAGAAACGTCTCCAAACCGCCTTCAACCTCTGCTCCTGACGCGGGGCCCAGCGGCTGCGAGGGATCAACGCCTGGTTCCAATCTGTGCTCTTTCCTCCCTTCAGCGACAGGAGGGAAACGGCCAGAAAATAAGGTCTGAGAACTGCCCGGCCCCCCAGGCCCCCCTCCTTGTCCCCCGCCCTGCGTGGCTGCCAGACCTCGCGAGGTGCTGGGAGAAGCGAGGCCTGAGGGTGACAAGAGGGGACAAAGCACCCAGGACCCGCAGGCTGTGCAGCACCAGGTGCCGGGCGCCCTGCTCCGCGCGTGGCCTGGGACGCACGTGCGTGGCGGTGTCAGAGTCCCGAGTGGCAGGGCCACTGTAATTATGTGCAAACTCCACGCCGTGGCCTCCATGAGGGACCCCTCCCCTGAGCCTCGCCCTGCCTGGCGAACATGGGGTGCGCTGGTGCATTTGAATCCTGACACCCCAGGTGTTTCTGGCCCCCTCGCCCGGGGCAGGGTTCTCCGTGTGTCGCAGACATGCCGGAGTGTTCGAGAGGCAGACCTGCGGGGTTCTCCGGAGAGGAACCCACGCTGACGGTGTGTTCGCCGAGTCGGGGTGGGTACAACTCCGTTTTCAAGAAGTAATAGTGTGTATCTGGCAGGAGTGGGGGATGCCCTGATCCAGGTTTTATTTCTGGGTTCTGAGCAGGAAAGAAAAAAGGAACCCTAGCTGGTTTGCTCAGCGGATGGAGTTCAGCTGCCGGCAGGGCACACTCTAGGGTTGCAGGCTTGATCCCCAGTGTGGGGTGTGCAGGAGGCAGCCAATCAGTGATTCTATCTCTCTCCCTCTCCCTCCCTGAAATCAGTAAAATATATATTTTAAACAATGTACACCTTTGTGCCCTGGCCTGTGGGCTCAGGGGTTGGATTCCCGGTCAAGGGCAGGTACCTGGGTGGCAGGTTCTACCCGGGCCTGGTTGGGGTGCAACCAATCAACGCTTCTCTCTCTCACATTGATGCTTCTCTCTCTCTCCCTCCCTCCCTCCCACTCTCTCTAAAACCCATGGAAAAATATCCCTGGGTGATGGTTAACAAAACATAAGTAAATAAAAATAAAAAGGCATGTGTCCTATTAAGTAAATTATAACTGTTAAGGCCATGTTTCTCAGTATTGCGGCCCAGCAGACGGACACTGATCAGAGGACAGAATCCTGTGCCCATCAATTCACTTCATCCGCCCAGAACCCGCCCCGCGAGCCCCCAGCATCCGGAGCTGGAGCCGCTGAGACTGGCGTTGCCATGGGCAACACAACTCACGCTTCACTGCAGTGTCTCCCAGGGCGGGGTCTCTGCACGCGGGCCAGTCCCGGGTTCGAGAAGCGCCTGGCTGCCCCGGGCCTGGCCGCGGTCCCGCACAGCGACGTGGGCCTCGGCACCCGCGGGCCTGCTCGCTCCCCAGGTCCTGCCCGTGAGTCAGCCTCCGATGGGGAGCGGCCAGCGGAAGATGGAGACGCTGCCTTCTCCGCTGAAAGGTGGCTGGAGACCGGAAATGTACTTACTTATTCGCGGCACTGGCACCCCGAACCCCAAGTCAACACGAGGGGAAAGCCCGGGGGGGAGGGGGCAGAAAATCAGCCCCGACCTGCTCCGCTTAGCAAGGCTCACTGCATGTTGGAGACGCCGATGCGTTCCCATGGGAACGGAGACCCGGGAAAGAACGCCGCCTCGCCCGGCTGAGTCCACAGGGAGCCCGGGCGGACCTTCAGCTCCCGGCCCGGCGCCTCTAAGGGGCAGAGAAATGGCTGCGCGGTGTCCCCACGCGTCCCTGCGTCACGATTCCACCTTCAATCCCGGCGGCCCCCGAGGTCACGGCTCAGTCACGGCCACAAACAGCCGAGGAGTCGGCCACAACACCTCTCTGGAGGCCACGTGCGGCACACGCGCCTCTCGTTGACTGACGTGACTGACGTGCGTGAGCTGACGTTGGCTGACGTTACTGACGTTGACGTGGTTGACGTGGGCTGACGTGACTGAGGTTGGCTGACGTTACTGACGTTACTGACGTTGGCTGACGTGGGCTGATGTTGACTGACGTAGCCGACGTAGCTCCCTGCTCAGAGCGCGGCACCCACCGCAGGGCGTTCTCCTCCGGGACCGGTGAGGTCACAACTCCCCGCCCAGGGCCCACGGACACGGCGGCGCCTCGAGCCCAGCGCCCCCCGCGGCCGAGACGTGGCTTCTCCTCGGCAGCTGTGGTCTCTGTCGCTCCGGGCGCAGCTTCGCTTCTTGCAGACCAAGCTGCCGGCGTTCCTCTGCGCCTGCCCCGAGAGGGCCTCCCCGGACAGCAGAGGTGAGCCCCCCACCTCCCGGCCCCCCACCTCCCGGCCCCCAGCTGTCAGCCCCGCGGCGCCCCCTGGCCCGGAGGTCGGGCTGCGGCCTGGACAAGGAGGCCCTTGGCGACCCGCCCTCCGGCCCGGGGGCAGGGAGGGGGCGCAGGTGCGCAGGGGAGGCCACGCCCGGGCCGAGAGTCTCAGCGCCGGGAGGGGCCAGGAGAGCTCCTGCGGTCCGTTTCCCGAGAGCGAGCGATGGGCGCCGGGCGAGGCCCGAGGGAGGCGGCTCGGAGCGGCCACCTGGGCTCCGAAGGGACGAAGGCGGTCACCTGCCGGAGCCCCGCACGCGGGAGGGGGGCGCGGCCGGGAGAAGGTGCCTCCCCCGGGCTCAGGCTCCACGGCTGCCCCGGGTGGGCGGGCGGCAGCTCCCAGACGATGTCCGAGCTCACCTGACCGTGGGGCCTCCCAGCCCCAAGGGCGGAGCAGCACCCGAGACGCGTGCAGGCGCCCGGCGGGGCCCAGGACCCCCTCTGCGCGCGGGGCCTGCGCCCAGCTCCTCCCGACTCACTGCTGTCTGTCGGGCGGCTCCTCCCCGGATCCGGACCCGGATCCTCTCCCACGTGCCCGGGGGTGGGGGCGGGGGGTGCGGGTGCGGAGAGGAGGGCGGTGCGGGCCGGCTTCGGGCCGGAGGACGAAGTTTGCGTCTCCATCATTGACTCTCAGGGTCTTTGGGCTCCTCGGAAGCTGGGCTGCTCTGTGCGCCCTGGGACTCGATGTTGCTTTTAACTAAACCCTCGCCTTTCTAAGGGGCACCTGCTGGCCAGCGGGCGGGCTGGGCGGCCTCTCCCGAGCGAGGAGGACAGGTGTGCGGGGGGCCGGGGGAGGGGGGTCCCCGCGCCCCCTCCCCCCAGGAGGAAAGGGGGAAAACGGCCCCTAAGTTTCCTTTTGCTGCAAGAGCCACGCTTTCGGCGACGCACCGTCTGCACACGGGCGTGGGAACGCCAGCTCTGGAAGAACATGTTTTCAATTGTGTTTTATGGCCGAGTCCTGGCCAAGTGTCCAATCTCTGGACAACACCACCCTGGCGACTTCCCGCTGGAAAGTTTTGCACTTCCCTGACCCTGTCCCTGGGCTCAGCATGTGCTGAGGCCGGAGCTGGCTGGAGTGTGGCTGCCCCTCGTCTCCCCTTCACGTTTCCCTCCGGGGTTCACCTCGTCCACACCTCTCATCTGACCGTGGGGAGCGGCACCCCCACATCTGCTGTGTCCTGGGAAACACCTCTCCCTCGAGCCGCCAGGAGTCTCCTCCTAGGACCCTCACGCTGTCCTGGCCCCACAGTCTCTTGTCCTCCCCCAGGCACTGACTCATGGTGAACACATCTGTGTCCTCACATGGACCCTCTTCTCTGCCCTCACACTGCACCCAGAACACGGCCCAGTGCCGGAGGCGGGCCGCAGAGGTCCTCCCCACACGCGTGGACGTCCTGAGTGTGTCGGGCTGAGCATGCCTCTCTCTGCAGACTGCACACGCGTGTGTCCACCTCCCCTGACATGCTGTTTCCTCAGCCCCTGCCGGGCCACAGATCACGGGCCAGACTCGAAGATGGAAGTGTGCTCCTCTCCGATGGGCAGCGTTGGTTTTGATGTTGGGCTCTGACTCTCATCAATGGGACGAGATCAGGCAAACGGCTTAACAGGATCAGCCACGGCGTCCTCCTCTAAACTGGGAAGAACCAACACACCTGCCCCGGCCGCAGCGAGGACGAGGCCTGACCCTGTCGGACCGTTTGGGAGGAGCGCCTGCTCGTGAGTGAGCGGCTGGAGCTCCGCTCTGGCACAGAGCACAGGGTCCACCTGGGGCCTTTCTCCTTCGTGGCTGCTGAACTGGGCAGTGAAGTCCTTTAAGCCTCAGTTTCCCCATCTGTTACTGGGATGCAGTCTCGTCAGGATTTTCCTCTATTGTTTACTCACCCTCTTCACACCATCTGTGCTCGGTAAGGCCAATGCTTAGAAGCACCAATTACTGGTGTCACCACGGTCATTGTCATCCTCATCCAACTTCACCACCATCATTGACATCTTCACCACCACCATCATCATCACCATCACTGTCACCATCACCACCACCATCATCAGCACCATCACCGTCACCATCACCACCACCATCATCATCACCATCACTGTCACCATCACCACCACCATCATCATCACCATCACTGTCACCACCACCACCACCATCACCATCACTATCACTGTGACCATCACCACCACCACCACCATCATCATCACTGTCACCATCACCACCACCACCACCATCATCATCACTGTCACATCTTCACCACCACCACCACCACCATCATCATCACCATCACTGTCACCATCACCACCACTACCACCATCATCATCACTGTCACATCTTCACCACCACCACCACCATCACCATCACTGTCACCATCACCACCATCACCATCATCATCACCACCGTCATCATCACCATCACCATTACCATTAGCATCACCACCACCACCACCATCACCACCATCACTGTCACCATCACCACCATCACCACCATCATCATCACCATCACTGTCACCATCACCATCACCACCACCACCACCATCATCATCACCACTGTCACATCTTCACCACCACCGCCATCACCATCACTGTCACCATCACCACCACCACCATCATCACCATCACCGTTACCATTAGCATCACCACCATTATCACCATCACCATCATCACTGTCACCACCATCACCACCACCACCATCATCGTCACCATCACTACCACCATCACAGCTATCACCACCACCACCACCATCACCATCATCATCACCATCACCATTACCATTAGCATCACCACCATTATCACCATCACCACCATCATCATCATCACCATCATCATCACCATCACTGTCACCACCATCACCACCACCACCATCACTGTCACCATCACCACCACCATCACCATCACCACCACCATCACCATCACAACTATCATCATCACCATCCTCATCATCACAGTTGCAATCCTCATCATTGTCACCGTTGTCACCACCATCATCCTTATGGCTGCCACCTCCATCGTCATCACACTCACACTGGCTCTTGCTCTGCTCACCCCTGTCTGTCTGGTCCACGCCTCACCTCATCACAACACTTTGGTAACGTGCTCACAGGCCCCTTAGGATCCCCCTCAGTGGCCCCTGATCTCAGAGGAGGATGTCTGCCTGCAGATCGCTGACCAGGGACCTCGCTGCCTGGGGGTGTCACCTCTGCCCCGGAAGGTGACTGTACCATTTGAGGGACTGTCATCGTGCGCATCTCTACCTCAGCGTCCTCTTCGCTGGACGGAAGGTACTGACAGCTCTGTGCTGGAGGGGTGTCACGATGAGAAACGGGCACGGAGCCCCAGCAGGCGCCGGCTGTGCTGGGCCCCTGCTCAGTGAGTTGCCGGGTCCTTGGCTGGGACAGCCGCTCTGTGACTATAAACACGCAGACACCGGGCCCACATTCGAGCTCCAGGAACCTGCTCGTTGGGAGCGTGGGTTGAAATGGTTTTTGATATTCTGTCCTGGGGCCAAGGCCTGCTTGCTGGGTTAGCCTTGGAAAGTTAGAACCAATGGTCAGCTAAGGTGGAATCACTCAGCCTGAGGGATTTCCTGCTGTGTGCGCGAGGAATGTTCTGGGCTGGGGCAAACGCACTCACATTGTGCGGCCGCCCGCGGGGAAGTGCCCATTGTCTTGGCTGTCGCTGTTTCTATTTCAGTTGCAGCCCAGCGTCCAGAGTCCTGCCGGTCATGCATGTGGACTCGGGCTAAAGGACGTGAGGAGGAACAGCGTTGCTTTTATTTAAGTCAGGAATACGTGTTCACAGAAGCAAATATGGGAGAAAAACTTTAACAGAGAAAAACAACCCACATAACCTTTCCCTAAACAGCCACTTTCACCTTCTAACATCCAGCTCGACAGGTAGATACACAGGTTAGACATGCGTGTGTATGTATACACAGAGGGAATATGTGTGTTACATACATGTACGTGTGGGACTTGCTCTTTATGTTGTTGCTGTGGCTATAAAGTGTGTATCGGCTCACACACAGCATTCACGATGTAATGACTGGGACCCTGGAGAGGAGTGGAGACAGACATACCGGATACGCTGCGAATCCGCTCCTTGAAGCCTGACGGCCCAGCTAAAGCCTTATTTTGTACCTCCTGGCGTTTTCCACGGTTACCCTGTAACGGCTGTACCGATGCGATCACTGAAAGCGAATCCGTGGGCTGGAACTCCGACTCCAGGACACGTTCCTGGGGGCGGGGGGGGGGGGGGGGGGCAGAGGCTGTGCCCAGGGTTGCCGTGAGGACACATCTGCACAAAGTGCACGGACCCCTCTCTCTCCAGGACGTGATGCGGAGCACGAGGGCGGGATGGAAGTGCTGGACGCTTTGGGGGCTTGGCGACATCGCCATAGACGTGGCTTATTTCACACCACGCGGTACCCAGGACACAGGCAGCGGAAGAGCCGGAGGGGCCCTCAGGCCTCACAGGACAGGCACTTCCTAGGACCCACTTACAGCTGCGTAAACAGGGCTTTTTACCTCCTGAGAAGAGCGGCCCAGGCCCGGGATCCAGAGCTGAGCTGCAGGTGTGGGAGGAGGGGCCGTGGATGCTGGGGCCTGAGCCCTGCGTTTGGTCTGCAGGGGGGACGGGTGGGCGGGACTCAGGCCTCCCCTCCCCCCCCCCCCCCCCGCAGGGGCTGCAGGGACTGCCCAGAAGGGGCCTCCGTGGGGTGGAGGGACTTGTGGGCTGCCCTCTGGGTGCTCGTGTGGTCTGAAGGAGGAGGCAGAGTGAGCGTCTGAGGATCGCACCCCCAAAGCACCCCGTCCTGCTCAGCCGTCTTCCCGAGGGGCCTCGTGCAGAGGGTGACTGAACACCCAGGGGCAGGCTGTTCCCGTGCCCGCGCAGCCACAGGAGCCAGCTCTGCATCAGGACCCAGGGTGCCTGCTGGATGCCACCAGGCGCTGGGCTCTGGGTCTCCCAGGGCCCGGCCACGGCCAGTGCAGCCAATGAGGACAGACCCCGGGTCACGTGACTGCCCCACAGTGTGCGTGTGGGGGCGTTTATCCCACAGAATGACAGCGGGATCCGGAAGAGACGCCGGTGCCCCTGTGTTCACCACAGCTGGGATCTGAGACCGACCCAGATCTCCACGGACAGACGACAGACGGGGGAGGACTGGTGGAGTCTACATACCATGGAGGGTCACCCAGCCCGAGACCAGGAGGGAACCACCGTGCCACTGTGAGGGCGGAGGGACCTGGCGCTGTCCTGCTGGGGACATGAGCCGGAATCAGGACTGACCTGCTGGGTCCACAGAGAGGTGGGCAGCGGAGGGCTGGGCCGGGGCGCCCTGGACCCACTGGACCGGCAGCGCCTGCAGTGAACAGGCTGGCGTCTCCCAGTAACATGGGCAGCTCCCTGGGCTGCGTCCGCATCACACACAGGAAATCTCAGGAGGGCGCCCAGCATGGCCGAGCATGCTTATGACCAGACTTGTCAACCTGCACCTCACAACGGGCGCTGTGCACGCTACACCTCCGTGACGTTCCACAGCAGCGAGGAGATGCCAAGGAGCATTGAGTGTCGTCGGTGCGGCGCGTGGGGACCCTCCCTGTGGTGCTGGGCAGGTGTGGACAAGAGGGGAGGCCCTGGCCTGAGAAGCTCCCTGTTTCTTTATTTTTAATGTATTTTTATTGACTTCAGAGAGGAAGGGAGAGGGAGAGAGAGGAACACCCATGCTGAGAGAGAATCATGGATCGCCTGCCTCCTGCAGCGCCCCATTGGGGATGGAGCCCACAACCCAAGCCTGTGCCCTGACGGGGAATCAAACCCTGACCTCCTGGTTCCTAGGTCAACGCTCAACCACTGAGCCACACCGGCCAGGCCGTTCCCGTGTCAATGCACCAGGTCCCGACCAGCTGGGACGGGACGGGGGGGGGGGGGGGGGCGCGAGCGGGGAGGGCCCCTCACAGGGACCCCACTCCGTCCACCACGGACCCTGGGGTCCCGGGCCTCCCACTCCCTCTTGGCCCGTCTGCACCGTGGGAAGCAGTTACCCATGTTTCCTGCGAGGGAAAAGCTAGAACAATGGGGAATGCCGGCGAGAGGAGCTCCGGACAAGCCGCCGACGGGACTTCCGCCTTCGGGGAAACGCTGGGACTTGCCAGAAGCACACCTGGGACCCGGGCCCTGGGTCCCAGCCCGGACACAACAGGTGCTCACGCCGAGCCCAGGCCCCCAGCCAGAGGCAGGCGGTTCACACGGGAACTAGGCCGGCACGAGGCGCTGCTTGTGGGACGGGCCATTCTGCCGCCAAGGCCGCTGGCACCTCCGAGAGGCCCGGAATGTGCTGTTCCTTGAGCCATTTCCTTTACAGTCGGGAGGAAGGAATACTGAGCGTCAGCAGCGGCCACCAGATGGGCTCCACGGGACACACGGGCCTCAGGCTCGGGCCCTGCCGTTCTGGGAAGAGGGCCAAGCAGGCCATGACCTCGGGTCCCCGGCTTCCCCCCTGCCCGTGACTCGGAACAGCCTGTGGCCTGAATGGGGCACCCCCACCTGCTAGGAGAGGCTGAAGGCCCCGAGCGAACCGTCTCGCTGTCACAGTAACAGCCTCCAAGAGCTCAAGATGCTCAACTCTCGGGGTTTTAAAAAGCATCACACCTTCTCCAGAATCTGTAAAACAGAATGCGTTTATTTTCCGGTGCCCGTTGGAGATGTAGCTGAGACACAGGCAAGGACTCACTGTTTTTCTGCTCTGGACGCGGCACATTGCAGCTGCCCTCCCACGGCCGACTACACGGCCCGCCCCTCGCTGCTGGGAGAACGCGGGGCCGGCGGAGGGTGGGAGGGCAGAGACCCATTCTGTGGTCCGGGAGGCGGTGGGGGAGCAGGGGGGTCCCGGGGGCTGGTGCTGGGCTGAAAGGAGAGAGGAGGTGATGCCCCGAAGGCGCTGCTTCAGCTCCTCCAGGGAAGAGGGGGCCCCTGGGGCAGCCAGCTCTTCATGGGGCCTAAAGAGAAGGTCTGTGTGGAGCGTTTGATGTTATGTTTTTATTGGTCTCGGAGAGGGAGGGAGAGACACAGCAACGATGGGAGGGAAGCCTCCTGCAGCCCCACACTGGGTGGAGCTGGGGCATGTGCCTGACCGGACGGCACCGTGAGCCCCGGTTCCTAGTGGATGCTCGCTCAGCCACGAGGCTGGGCCGGCCGCACTAATGCGTTTAGTGGAACCGCAGGTTCCCTCCTGTGGGCTGAGACACATGGCTGCGCTGTCAGAGGTTAAAAGGCGGGCTCCCTCCATCCTTCCCGTGAAAGTCAGCTCACCGTCAACCACGCCCTCCTCAGCCGCAGGCAAGGCTGCAGGCTGAGCCCCACGTGCTGCTGGCATTTTAAGTCCTGGATGTGGGAGGGCCGCATGACTTCTCTGCGATGTTTCGCCATCGGGGGAGGGGGGCCTGGCTGCTTGGACCTGCCCCTCGGGGCCTCGCTCCTCCATGAAACCAGCAGCTCCCGGGGCGCCTCCTGCAAATTCAGCCAGAAAACGGTGTTAAGGAGTTGGTCCCAGCTGGGCCCGCGCCTGGGCTGTCACTGAATTACGGCTCCCACAGGGGTCCCTCCGGCTCCCCGTCCCGAGGCTCCCCGAACGGAGGCCACAGCAGCAGAGGCTCCCCAAGGGCCACCCCCTATGGCCGGGTCCCCACAGGACCTGTGCTGTGCCTTCAATCTCGGGTCAGCTGGAACCCCAGTGACCTCGGGCTGCGATGAACTCTCTGGGAGGCAGCGGGAGGGAAAGCAAATATTTTGACCATTAAACAGCCGATGCCCAAGGCCTGATGTTGGGCATCGTCACTGCCCCCGCCCACTGCCCGCAGCGGCTGGGACCCGGCCTGGAGGTGTGCAGGGGTGTCCGCAGGGCAGCACCCACACGGGCAGGGGGTTCCCTTCAGTCGGGGGGTTTCGGCCCATTTCCTACACGTCTTCCCTGGGACCCGGGCGTGGAGCCGGTGGGAAGGCGAAGGGCGTGTGGAGGACGCTCACAGGCATCGGAGTCACCCCAGAGGCGCCGCCTCCCTCCCTCCGGACTTTCCCGCGGGTCTGGGCCGGTTCCTTTGAACAGATGGGGGCCTTTCAGAGTGATTATAAGTACCCGGTCCGAGCGGGCGTGGAAGGAGGGGCCTCAGTGCTGCGACAGGCGACGGAGGACCCGGTGCAGCGGGAGGCGCACCGACCTCGCCCGCGCCTCCGCGCCCCCCACCCGCTGTGGGCAGAGCCTGGGGCTGGGAGGTGTCAGTGCCGCGGCCTCGGGGAGACCGTTTATCACGTGAACTAACATGTCTGCTCCGGACCCTGAGACACGAAGACCTACGTGTGCACATAGCGTGTGTGTGTGCACATAGCGTGTGTGTGCACATAGCGTGTGCGTGCACATAGCGTTGTGTGTACATAGCGTGTGTGGACATAGCGTGTGCGTGCACATAGCGTGTTTGGACATAGTGTGTGTGTGGACATAGCGTGTGTGGACATAGTGTGTGTGTGCACATAGTGTGTGCGTGCACATAGCGTGTGTGGACATAGCGTGTGTGTGCACATAGCGTGTGTGTGCACATAGCGTGTGTGTGCACATAGCGCGTGCGTGCACATAGCGTGTTTGGACATAGTGTGTGCGTGCACATAGCGTGTTTGGACATAGTGTGTGTGTGCACATAGCATGTGTGGACATAGCGTGTGTGTGCACATAGCGTGTGTGTGCACATAGCGCGTGTGTGGACATAGCGTGTGCGTGCACATAGCGTGTTTGGACATAGTGTGTGTGTGCACATAGCGTGTGTGGACATAGCGTGTGTGTGCACATAGCATGTGTGTGCACATAGCGTGTGTGCGCACATAGTGTGTGTGTGGACATAGCGTGTGTGCGCACATAGCGTGTGTGCACATAGCATGTGTGGACATAGTGTGTGTGTGCACATAGCGTGTGTGGACATAGCGTGTGTGTGGACATAGCGTGTGTGTGCACATAGCATGTGCGCACATAGCGTGTGCATGCACATAGTGTGTGCGTGCACATAGTGTGTGCACATAGCGTGTGTGGACATAGCGTGTGTGTGCACATAGCGTGTGTGCGCACATAGTGTGTGGACATAGCGTGTGTGCGCACATAGCGTGTGTGGACATAGTGTGTGCGTGCACATAGCGTGTGTGCGCATGGACACAGCCGCTGAGACGTGCACGCAGCCCGGACGCGCCTTAGCTCAGGGTCAGGGAAACGGCCACGTTCCCACGGTGGGTTACCACGGAGACGGCCCCGCCACAACAGCCCACGGCGGATGCCTGGGCCCACGCCGGGGAGAGGCGGGGCGCCCTCGGTGCTGGCTGTGTGAGCTGCCTCCCTGTCACATCCCTCGGAGCTGGAGCCGGGCCCCAGCAGGAGGCACGTGGGCCTTGGGTGCAGCCGGACGCTGGCTCCAGGCCCGTCCCCAGAGCCCGCCCGCCTGTCCCTCAAGAGCCCTCAGCGTCGGGAGCCACCGGCCCGGCTCCAGACCAAACAACCGAGGAATCCGGCCGCTGAGCCTAGGACGGCCCTGGGGTCGGAGAGGTCGCCTCGCAGACGGGCGTCAGGCGTGTTTATTTGGTTTGACAGCAGGGACGGCCTGGCCGGGCGGGCGAGGGTGGGAACGGCTGCTGTCCTTCCCGCCGTCCGCCCGCGACACCCCCTCTCCAGTCACTGCAGGGGCAGCGGCATCTCCTGACCCCAACACAGCGAACGTGGGTGCCCGAGGGAGGCGGTCACTCCTGAGGCGGAAGGGAAATCGCCGCACGCGGATGCGACACTCGAGGTTTCTTCTGCGGTTCCACAGCGCAAACGCGAGGTCGGCCCCGCGTGGGACGCGCTGTCCACTCCGCCCGCGAGCATCGCCCGGCCCCTCGCCCAGGCCGGGGCTGCCGACTGCGGTGCCCTCGCTCCGCTGCTCTGACGCCCGCCCCCAGGTGTGGACAGTGTGGCCTGTAGGTGTGAGACGCCAACGTGGTTCCCGATCTCCAGGGAGCCAGGCGGCTGCGCCCCTTCCTCCGCCCTCAGCACCGCCCCCCGCCCCTTCCTCCGCCCTCAGCGCCGCCCCCGCCCCTTCCTGGCCAGCGTCCTGGTGTCCGTCCAGGGTTCTGTTTGCTCCGGCTTTTGCCAGGCGGTCAGTAGGCGTGTGACACACCTGCCCTCCTGCAGTGGTGGTGCCGGGCGTGCCCTCCACTCCGTGGGTGCGCGGCGCCCAGAGCGTCGTCTCCTCCTCGCGTGTTCCCTGTGCGAGAACCGCGTTTAGAAACCGCTCTCCTGTCGGGTGCCCGGGGTCCGGTGTCTGCAGTCGGAGCAGCGCTGCGGGCCCAGCTGCGCACGAGCTGTGTCCTCGGAGGCGGGTCAGGGTGGACTCCAGAGGCGGTCGCGGGCCCAGCGCGGACCCTGTGGGATGCTGCCCAGGCCGCTCCCTGCGGCAGCCGGTCTGCTGAAGAGTTCGGTTGCCTCGGGTTGCTGTTGGAAAGCTGTGTTTCCTGGTAAATTACCCTTTTATCCAGGTTTCTGCCTGTTTTCACAGACACAGGCTGAGTCACCTCAGCAGCCTCAGGTGGTTTTAAGATTCTTCTGGGCTCCCTCCACACCGCTGCCGCCACCTCCTCCCCCTCCCCCTCCTCTTCCTCCTCCCCCTCCTCCCCCTCCCCCTCCCCCTCCTCCTCCCCCTCCTCCCCCTCCCCCTCCTCCCCCTCCCCCTCCTCCCCCTCCCTCCTCCTCCCCCTCCCCCTCCTCTTCCTCCTCCCCCTCCTCCCCCTCCTCCCCTCCCCCTCCTCCCCCTCTCCCTCTTCCTCCCCCTTCTCTTCCTTCCCCTCCTCCCCCTCCTCCTCCCCCTCCTCCTCCCCCTCCTCCTCCCCCTCCTCCTCCCCCTCCTCCTCCCCCTTATCCTCCTCCCTCTTCTCCTCCTCCCCCTCCTCCTCCCCCTCCTCCTCCCCCTCCTCCTCCCCCTCCTCCTCCCCCTCCTCCTCCCCCTTATCCTCCTCCCTCTTCTCCTCCTTCCCCTCTTCCTCCCCCTCCTCCCCCTCCCCCTCCTCCTCCCCCTCCTCCCCCTCCCTCCCCCTCCTTCCCCCTCCCCCTCTCCTTCCTCCCCCTCCCCCTCCTCCTCCTCCCCCTCCTCCTCCCCCTCCTCCTCCCCCTTATCCTCCTCCCTCTTCTCCTCCTTCCCCTCTTCCTCCCCCTCCTCCCCCTCCCCCTCCCCCTCCTCCTCCCCTCCCTCCTCCTCCTCCTCCCCTCCCTCCTCCTCCTCCTCCCCTCCCTCCTCCTCCTCCTCCTCCTCCTCCCCTCCCCCTCCTCCCCCTCCTCCCCCTCTCCCTCTTCCTCCCCCTCCTCCTCCCCCTTATCCTCCTCCTCCCTCTTCTCCTCCCCCCCTCCCCCTCCCCCTCCTCCCCCTCCCCCTCCCCCTCCCCCTCCTCCTCCTTCTCCCCCTTATCTTCCTCCTCCTCCTCCTTCCTCTCACAGCGTCTCAGCATCTTTCCCACCCCACACACCTCTCCTGTTCTTTTTTAAAAGAATATGTATTTATTGATTTCAGAGAGGAAGGGAGAGAGAGAAACGTCAGTGATGAGAGAGATTCATTGATTGGCTGCCTCCTGCACGCCCCACACTGGGGATTGAATCCGAAACTCAGGCATGTGCCCTGGTCAGGAATTGAACCCGGGACCGTCAGTCCGTAGGCCCACGCTCTACCCACTGAGCCACACCAGGTGGGGCCACCTCCCCCGTTCTTGCCTCTGTGTCTTTTATCCTCTTTTGCTCCAATTGTATCCAGTGTGTTGCCCAGCCCTCCCTCTGGTTATTTTTTGATGCTTTTGTTAAATTACAGAATGTCCGCGCGGAGCTTCCGTGACTAGTCCTGTTTCCCCTTTCTTTTCCTGGACGTGTTCGCAATCATTTCAAGTCGGCACACGCGGCCCAGCCCCTCAGCCCGCGGGCTCCCTCCTTCCGGTGCCTTTGTCTCTGGGCCGCACTCTTCTCTGCCTGCACGAGCCTCGCTGGCTTTGGCTGAGTGGCCGGCGTCGTACGTGCAAACTTAGACGCTCGGTTCATTCCCAGGGACGCTTCCCACCGGCCACCCTGACCCGCGCATCTCGAAACAGGTGCGTCCCACGAGGGGCGGGCTGGCCCCTGAGCGATCTACTTGAGCTTTAAAAACACACCCGACTTCAGGACGCCCCACTCCCCTGTATTCCCAAGGGCACCCCACTTTGTTAAAGGAGCTGGAGAGGGACCGAGGGCAGGTCGCCGTGTTGCTGGCCCTTGTGTGGCTTTGGCCTTGGAAAACCCCTAAAAGTCCCTCAAAGAAACAAATTGCATTTTTAACCCCAAATCCAAAGGCACAAAACAATGAGCGTCTGCACACTGTGAGCCCACGAGGCAACGGGCCGCCGGCTGCCAGCGACTGTTTATTTTCCTTCCGTGTTTGAGGAGAATGAAGGGCGAGGTCTTCGCTTTGAGTGGAAAGAGGCCCCGAGAAGCTCACGGCTTCTGTCTTTCACCCCCTCCACCCTCCCCCTCGCTCGCCTGCCCCACCGAGGGGCTCCTGGGTCCGAGAGGTGACCCACAGCCCCAGGCCGGGCCCCATCTGCAGTGACCCTCACTGCCCTCCTGGCAGACGCCCGCACGGCCGGGGCCCGCGGGTCAGTCTCCTCTGCAGCCGGGCCCGGGAGGCAGGGACCCCGTGCTCATGGGGGCCACGCGCACCCGGCCTGTGGCCCGTCGGCTTCCTAAGGAGAGGAATGCCAGGTGCGTGGGAAGCCTGTGGCTGGTTCAGTTGGTGACACTGACACAAACTAGAACCAAACACCAGCAAGAGCATGTTGTGGGCCCGGCTGGTCCCGTCTTTCCGTGGCCCGGCCGCTGCTCAGCCTGCCCGCCCCCTGCTCGTGGCTGGGGGGCCGCGCCATCTGGCCCCCACCTCCCTGTGCTGGTCCCCTCCTCTGCGCCCGTCCTGCCCGGAGCAGGGCCTGCGGGCTCCTTGCCAGGCGGGCGATGGCCTTGGTGCCCGTGGCGGGCGGCCAGGCCTGGGGAGGAGCGTGTGAGTGAACGCAGGACGGTGTTTTCCAGTGATTTTAAAAGCATGGGCTTCTAGGTCTGTTCTGGCCAGATAGCTTTTTTCCATTTTGTCTATAATGAGTCACAAAGATTAACTAGCTCTAACCTTGTTTTCAACCATGAATTAAATTTAAAAAACCTTTAATCAGTAATTTTTGAACGAGAGTTAAATCTGAATAATGAGTTTGAACTCTTTTAAACGGAAATGTTCAGGAAACAAAGTCCACGCAAAGTTTCCGTGCGCCTGGCCAGCACTGTGAGGGCCTCAGGGCCGCGGGCCGCAGGACGGCCTGAGGGCCCAGGTCTGCTGGGAGCAGGGGCAGGGCGGCCACTTCACACGGAGCCCGAGCCCCCAGGGAGCCCCCTGCAGCCCCAGGCCTGGAGCCCCTGGATGTTCTAACAGGCGGAGCGGCCTTACCTTCCCTCGGCCTCAAGCAACAGTGTTTCCCGGAGCTGGGAGCAGGGATCACAAGACAGAGGTGCCATGACTGCGGACGGAAAACTAAACGCTGTTTAGAGCAGCGGTTCTCAACCTGTGGGTCACGACCCCTTTGGCGGTCGAACGACCCTTTCACAGGGGTCGCCTAAGACCATCCTGCATATCAGATATTTACATTACGATTCACAACAGTAGCAACATGACAGTTATGAAGTAGCAACGAAAATAATGTTATGGTTGGGGGTCCCCACAACATGAGGAACTGTGTTAAAGGGCCAGAAGGTTGAGAACCGCTGATGCAAAGGTTCCCCTTCCCTTTCCCATAAACACCTGTTGCCCGGCCATTGGAACCTGGGCTTCCGCCGGCACGAGCTTCCCCAGTCCCTGTTCTTCGTCCCTGAACGGCTGCCGCCTCTCCCTCTGAGAGGCCACACGCGTCTGTTAAAATAAAGTTTCTCATTTTGAAAAGTAAAAGGTTGAATCTGACTTTAGAGTCCACTTTTATTGTTTCAGGAACCTGCAAACGTACCCATGTGGGAGTGTGTGCATGCGTGTGCCCACAGGCACACACGTGCCCACACGCACATGCACACACGTGCCCACACGCACACATGTGCACACGCGCGCACACAGCACTGCTGGGCTAGAAGCCAGGTCCTGCTGTGTTTTCTTGGGACAGAGCTTCCCCACTTGTCCCCTCCCGTCTCTTCCTGCTCAGTCCACACCCAAGTGCCACTCGCTCTCCTTTTCTCTCTCACCCCCCCCCCTTTATTGTGTGAGTAATTGGTGCAGAGACTGACTAACGGATTAGTCAGGATCCATTGTTCTTTTGACACGATCATCATTGGACCACAGTTGGTTAGAAGTGAGATGCTATTAACTGTGCAGTAGGCGCCGTGCACCCAGCACCCCAAGCGCATTCTAGGACCGCGTGTGAGCGAACACCTTCCCCTCCACCCGGCCTCCACGCGCACCCTGTTGTCCCTCTCATGTTATTTGGTTTGATTTGCATATATTGCATATTCGTGTAGTAGTTTGGCTAAAGTATATTTTTTAAACTTTGTAAAAAGCATTGTTCTGTGCTGAACGTGTAGCTCTTTGAACTTTCTGTGACATATTTCTGTTGTGCGTGGCTCAGCGTCCTCCCTGCCTCCCATACAGAGCCCACGTGTGAGGTCCCGAGTGCCATCCTCCTCGCGTAAAGGGCGCATTTGGTCGCCCGTCACCTCCGAGTTGCCGTGCGGAGGGGAGAGGAAACGCACAGACAGCGGCCATGCTTGTTAACAACTGGGACCTCGTGAGCCGCGTGACGCAGGGTCTGCCTCGACACGGGCAACAAGCCGGTCCCCTTGGTGCGCAGACGCTGTCCCCAGGGGAGGCGAAGGCGGATAAAGCAGAACGGCATCCGCAGAAACATTTACCAAGAAGCATTTGAAACATGGAATCTTCATGAAACCTCAGTGTTCAAAAAACACCAAAAACGGTAAAAGGTGGTGGTCAGAGCACCTGGTGAGCTCTTAGGAAGCGATGCGAAGACAATGGAATGAATGCGTGCACGTGTTCGGCGTCCCGGGGGCTTAAACACCCTCCCCTTTTCCCGGCCAAATCCTGTTTGTTTCCTTCAGAGCCGGCCCGACACACCATGTGTGACCAGGCACCGGGATCCGAGCTTCCCCACTGGCATGTGCTGAGTCATCGCTGGTGGGAACAGTTCCTTTGCATGAAACGCCCATAAAAGATCCAGGAGAGCCAAACCGGTGTGGCTCAGTGGATAGAGCGTCGGCCAGCGGACTGAAGGGTCCCGGGTTCGATTCCGGTCAAGGGCATGTACCTGGGTTGCAGGCACATCCCCAGTGGGGGATGTGCAGGAGGCGGCTGGTCGATGTTTCTCTCTCATCGATGTTTCTGACTCTCTATCCCTCTCCCTTTCTCTCTGTAAAAAATCAATAAAAAATATTTAAAAAATTAAAAAAAAAAAAAAGATCCAGGAGAGTTCGCTTCTTACAGGGTCTCGGTGACTGATGGCAGCAGGAAATGCTTTCCTACCGTCCCACGTCTGCACACACCTGCCGAGCCGTCCCCAGCGTCCTCCCCGGACGCGGAGGCTGCCTCGTGCCCGGACGGGAGGTGTTCTCCTCCCCGAGCGTGTTCCCGGGCGCTGTCCCAGGCGCCGCGTCTACGGTTCGTAACCCCAGGGGTACGGCGCTCGCTCGCACGGCACAGGTGGCCCAGGGGGAGGTCTCTGGTACTGGCAGCGTCACGTGGATA
This sequence comes from Myotis yumanensis, assembly GCF_028538775.1. Lineage (NCBI taxonomy): Eukaryota > Metazoa > Chordata > Mammalia > Chiroptera > Vespertilionidae > Myotis > Myotis yumanensis. The sequence continues at coordinate 84,534,302 of NW_027223760.1, read as the reverse complement.
GCGTGTGGCTAGCGTGTGGCTAACGTGTGGCGGCTGGTCTGTATGCAGTGGAATGGGTGAGTCCACCTCACTGCGACCGTGTGAGAGTGACTCCCTTCGTTACAAATAAGCGTGACTTGGTTCTCGTGACACCGTGTGTCGGGGGTCGAATTGCACCCTCCCCCATTCCTATGCTGAAGCCCTAACCCCAGCACCGAGGACGGGGCCTTCTCTGGATGTAGGGCGTTTACAGAGACAATCAGATTGAAGAAGGCCTGATAGGACCGCTGTCCTCATGGGGAGAGGAATGAGGGCACGGACACGGGGAGGACCCTGTGAGGACACGGGCAGGCGGCTTGAACCCCCGGCCGTGGTGCTGTTAGGGCTGCCCAGCGGGCCAGTGCAGGACGCCTCCCGCTGTAGTCACTGTCCCTCCAGCCTCAGCCACGGTGCCCGATTAAAGTCACCGATTCAAACGAGGTGGTGCCCTGGCCGGTGTGCGCAGCGGATGGAGCGTGGACCTGTGGAGGGGGGGAGGAGGAGGAGGAGGGGGAGGGGGAGGGGGAGGGGGAGGAGGAGGAGGAATAATAATAATAATAATAATAATAATAATACCGGAGCCCGAGGAGCGGTGAGGGAGGAAGGTGAAGATGCGGAGAAGCTGGGTGTGGATGGAAGAGGGCGGGGTGAGCAGCGAGCCCTCCGCTGGCAGCCGGGGTGTCGGGCGTGGCTGCGCGTCGGGCTGGAGGCCCCACTCGGGGTGTCGAGGACTCGGGGGCAGGTCAGCTGTGGGTGAAACACGTGTTGGAGGTGGGGGCGCCCTGCTGGTCCAGGGACGTGTGTTCAAGGGGGAGCCGCCCAGGTCGCTGCCCGCAGGCTCCCGGGGGGGCGGGGGGGGGCGCGGCAGCCACCAGTGCGGAGGAAGGCGACCACCTCAGGGCAGGCGACCCTCCTTCTTCCTTGTCCCCAAACATGGGGAAGAACCACGTTTTGCTGCTTTGGGCTCCTGATGGGCTCAGAGGTGTCGCCACGTGAGTGGCCTTTGGCCAGATCAGCGTTTCCCGCCTGAGCCCCGGGCAGAGGAGCCCTCCAGGCCGAGCGGGGACCCCCCCCCCCCCCACGAGACCTCACCCTCTCCGCCAACCGCGCCACCAGCAGCCCCAGAACGAGGCTCCGGGGGCTGAGCCGCTGCCACAGGACGTGTGTGACCTGAGCCGAGGCCGCGCGGGAGCGGCGGTTGGTTTATAACAATGACTCCGTGTGCAGCCGGCCTTTCTCACCGAGAAAAGCGCCCCGCGGGGCCCCGGCTGCCCTGTCGCATTAAAATGACCGAGACCCCCGCCGCCGCCGCCGGGGCTCGCATGTGTGGACCTGCAGATGGCGGGCGGGCGCTGTTGGTGCAGAAGGAAACGGTGCCGACGGAAAGCAGACAGATTTCTGTAAAAGGACTCGCAGCTCGGGGTGCCTCGTGGGGGGTCCTCGTGGGGGGGCGTGCCTCGTGGGGGGATCCTCGTGGGGGGGCCTGGTGCAGGGGGCCTCGTGGTGGCCGGGCACGTGTTATCTCCACAGCCCGCGCTGGGTACGCGGCGGATGCAGGTGACACTGTTCTCGCGACCCGAGATCGTCCGCGTGCGAGGCCACACGTCGTTCCCCCAGGAGCCCCTTGTACACGACGTCGCCGAGGAGCCTGATGGAAGCTGGACTGAGGAGCACTTTGCTGTAAGATGCGATGCCCAGATCACATTTTCTCGTCTACAGACTGCACAGAAAAGGGGGGGGGAATGGGACCGGCCGTGGTCAGGTGTCCCTCACGAGGCTGTCACACGGGGGCACCTGCTTCGCCCTGGAAACCACCCTGCTGACCTCACGGTCACACCCACTGCGGGCGTCCCCGTGTCCCCACCGGGAAGCTGAACGGTCGTGACGAGTGGAGAGAGAAGGGGAGGGGAGGCCGGGAGCCCTGAGAGCCACGGACAAGCCCCCGTCTGTGTCGCCTCCTTCCAGGCCTGAACCCCAGGACCCCCCCCCCCCCCCGCAGCAGGCCCCAGCGGCCGGGACCATGGTTGGCCTCGGTTCCTGACCCTTTGCTGCTCTGGACAGTGACCGCCCGCCCCCCCCCCCCCCCCCCGGGACCCAGTCAGAGCCCCACAGCACAGCCGAGCTGCTCCACTCTCTAGGGCAGCGGTTCTCAGCCTGTGGGTCCTGACCCTTGGGGGTCAAACGACCCTTTCACAGGGGTCGCCTAAGACCATCGGAAAACACAGATATAGTTACATATTGTTTTGTGATGAATCACTATGCTTTAATTATGTTCAACGTGTAACAATGAAATTGGGGGTCCCCACAACATGAGGAGCTGTATTAAAGGGTCGCGGCGTTAGGAAGGTTGAGAACCGCTGCTCTAAGGACAGACAAGGTAAACATCAGGGCGACGGGAGCCAGGCTCACAGGACCTTGAGGGAAGCTCCCGAGGTGGCGGCCAGCGGGGGTGCCTGAGCCGTGGCCGCGAGGAACGGACATCAGAGAACATCCCGTTCACTTGGCAGAAACGGAGAAGCTCGCAGCCGGTCCCCGAGGAGGCGCTTCCTCGTCCCGGACACGTCCCCGCGCTGCCATCGGCGTCCCAGCGTGTCCGGCTCCCAGCGAAGGGCCCTCTTCCCCGCGGGCGTCGTTCCCAGGCGGGGCCAGGGCTGCGGGCGGAGGCGGAGGACAGAGGACAGGGCTGAGGCCGCTTCCTTTTCGCCCACTCTGCCTGGATTCTCAGAATTCGGCCGGGAAACCGCCACAGACCAGTTTGTCTGGAGGAGGGTCTGCCGTGGCCGAGGCTCGGCCGCCGCCCGTGGAGCCCCCACCTGCCCGGCCGTGAACCCACGCGGCACCGAAGGCCCAGCCCCACCTGGCGGCCGGGGTCGGCCCAGGGGACACGTCGTGGCCGGACGGGGCTGAGGGCTCCGTGCCCCCGGGGCCCCGCTGCTCTGGGTCTCGGACCAGCTGGACCCCCCAAAGTCTCTGCCTTTCGGTCCCTGCACGGACCCGGGGGCCCTCCGGCCGCGCCGCCCACGGTCCCCACTGGCTCCTCGCGCCCCTGTGCTCCCCCTGCATTCGCACTGGGGGGGGGGGGGGGAGCAGGTGTGTGAGGCCTGCCTGCCGCCGCCCTCAGCACCGGCTCCATCGCGACGGCCACGAAGCCCGTGGACACAGTTCTGAGAAGGACAAGGACAGGTCCCCGTGCCCCCACAGGAGCCCTCCCCGGCGATGCGAGGCCCCCACGAATGTCCTGCGTGGCAGCAGTGCACAGGGCAGGGGCCGCACGCGTGTCCCAGGGGCTGTTGACTCAAATAGACGCACCACATGAGCGCGAAGAGGGACCGTCCAGTCGCGTTTGCAGCGGGCGAGCCCGTGTGTGGGGGCAACCCTCTCCGCCTGGGCCTGGGCGGCAGGTTCTGTGGCCGCAGAGGGGGCCTTGGCACCAGCACCCAGGATGGTGGGCGAGGGTCCCTGCCGCCCGTTAGCCCTGTCGGGTGCATCTGCCTCGGGGACACGGGGAAGTGAAGGCTCAGGGAGGCTGGGCCCGTCCCCCAGGCGGTCCCCCTGCAGCCGAGCCTGCTGTGGTCAGAGCCCCCCAAACCTCCCCCCCATACCTGCCCGGGAGCAGCACGCTGTCCTCCCGCCCCCAGCAGCCCCGTCTACGACTCACGGAGCCCGTCCGCACGCCCCGACTTACAGCTTCCAGATCCGGCACCGGCCGCTGGGGCTGCAGGCACTTTGTGAGAGAAAACCCGTCAGTGGCTCCCTCCTTCCATCCATCTCCCTGTCTCTGTCTCCCTGTCTCTGTCTCCTTGACTCTGTCTCTGTCTCCCTGTCTCTGTCTCTCTGTCTCTGTCTCTGTCTCCCTGTCTCTCTGTCTCCCTGTCTCTGTCTCTCTGTCTCCCTGTCTCTGTCTCTCTGTCTCCCTGTCTCTGTCTCCCTGTCTCTGTCTCTGTCTCTCTGTCTCTGTCTCCCTGTCTCTCTGTCTCCCTGTCTCTGTCTCTGTCTCTGTCTCCATCTCCCTGTCTCTATCTCCCTGTCTCTATCTCCCTGTCTCTGTCTCCCTGTCTCTGTCTCTGTCTCTGTCTCCCTGTCTCTGTCTCTGTCTCCCTGTCTCTGTCTCTGTCTCTCTGTCTCTCTGTCTCTCTGTCTCCCTGTCTCTGTCTCCCTGTCTCTGTCTCCCTGTCTCTGTCTCTGTCTCCCTGTCTCTGTCTCTGTCTCCATCTCCCTGTCTCTGTCTCTGTCTCTCTGTCTCTCTGTCTCTCTGTCTCTCTGTCTCCCTGTCTCTGTCTCCATCTCCCTGTCTCTGTCTCCCTGTCTCCCCTGCGCTGCTTCTGAGTCCACCGAGCGTCAAGAGGGGGATGTGGGGACTCGGGGACCATGTCAGCAACGCCCTCAACCACAGCTGTTCCGACTGGAAGGGCGTCACCACCTGTGGGAGGAGGGGACAGTTTGGGGGTGTCACTCAGCCCCCCATCAAGGATGGCTCCTACCCAGGCGGGAGCAGACCCGATGCCCCCCACGCAGGTGCTGGGGGGGGTGAGGTGGGCAGCCGTGGACGAGTCTCCTTCGCTCCCCCTGGGGCCGGGCACCCCCCACATGCCAGCGCCACTGGCTCCCTGGGCCCGTCCACGCCTTTGCCTTTCCCGGGGCCCCGGCGCCTGCTCCGCGGGAGCCCCCCCCCCCATGCCCTCTGGGCTCTTCTCCTGGAAAGGGGACCAATGCACGTCCCCTCGGCCCGACGGAACTCGCCCTGACGGTGCGGGCAGCGCTGGGTGGTGCCGTGCGCGGCCCGATCCGGCAGAAGAATCTCTCAGAGCGAGTCCTGGGCCTGGGCCGCAGCCTCCGCCGGTTCCTGCCCGAGGCACCGGCTGACGCTCCTCGTGGACACGGCTCCGAGCGTGTGAGGGAGGCCAGCCACGGCCTCACGCCGCCCCGCGTGCCTGGACCACGGGTTACGGTGGCCGTGCCAGCTCCTGGGCTGAGGGCGGCCCGAGATGCGGGAGAAAGGGGGTCAGTGGGTGGACCCAGGCACGTGGGCGGCGGGAGCCCCTGACCCTCACGCTCCCGCAGCGCGTCCCTCACAGAATAGCCCGAGTCCCCGCTTCCTTTCTCTCCACACCCCCTGCAAGACAGAGGCCCGAGCCCCGCTGCCCTTCCCCCCCATGTCCCTGCTGCTTGCACTACAAGCACTACAGACTTGGAAGGAGCTGTCAGTCCCCCAGGATTCCTCCTCCAGTCTGGTCCCCGATCCCCAAAATGAGTGCATCGGAGGCATCCATCAGAGGACTGTGGGCAGAGTGTGGGACATCCATGGGGGACGGTCAGCGTGGCTGGGCATCGGGGGCCAGCACGTCTGCGCCAGGACTCAGCTCATCCTCCCCCAGGACCCAGTGCTGCGTTCTCGCCACGAAGGCTGCTGAGACCACCCCTCCCCCTGGACTTGCCCACAGGGTGGCTCACGAGGCCCCCAATGGGTGTGGGCCTTCCTCAAGGCCATGGGATCGTAGAGGTGACCTCTCCCCCTCAAAGCAGCCCCTCATCCTTGGCCAAACACCACTGCCAGAGAGGGTGCCCTGCGAACCCCTCCTGACAGCTGTCAGAAGTTCTGCCCAAAGTGGGTTATATCTCCTGGGGGACAGACTCCTGCCAAGTGCTGGGCTGTTCGCCCTCTTATTTAAAAGCTACCAAGCCTGTTCTGACTGGACCCTATTTAATGACTTAAAGGAACCTAAACCTAAGCCCTAACCCTAACGCCAGCCCTAGCCCTTACCCTAACCCTAACCCTAACCAAACCCTAACCCTAACCCTAGCCCTTACCCTAACCCTAACCCTAACCCCATACCCTAGCCGTAACCCTAACCCTAACCCTAACCCTAACGCTATCCCTAACCCTAACCCTAACCCTAACCTAACCCTAACCCTAACCCTAACCCTATCCCTAACCCTAACCCTAACCCTATCCCTAACCCTAACCCTAACCCTAACCCTAACCCTAACACTAACCCTATCCCTAACCCTAACCCTAACCCTATCCTGAAACCTAACCCTAACCGTATCCCTAACCCTAACCCAAACCCTAACCCT